>NW_011888877.1:1836017-1898822 GCF_000151845.1 Pteropus vampyrus | reverse complement strand
CCATATCTGAAAAGATATTTGCCCACTGATGTTCATAGCAGCATTATTCACAGTGGCCAGAACATGGAAGCAACTGAAGTGTCCTCCGATAGGTGATTGGCTAAAGAAGCTGTGGTACATACATACAATGGAATATTACTCAGCCACGAGAAGAGATGAAATACTGCTATTTGTGACAATATAGATGACCTCAAGATAATCATGCTAGGAGAAATAAGCCAGACAGAAAAAGTTGAAAACCACATGATATCACTTATATGTGAGATATAAACCTAAAAGCAACAAATGAACAGGACAAACAAACAGAGACTCATGGACATGGACATGGACAATGGACTAGTGGTTACCAGAGGGTAGGGGCGAGGAGGGAGGTAGATGGCATGAAGGGAGTCAAATATGTGGTGACAGAAAGAAATCTAACTATGGGAGGTGAACACACAGTGTAAATATATGTATGCCTTACTGTTAAAGTGTACAGCTGAAACGTATTGGATTTTGTTAACCGATGTCACTATAAACAAAATAATAATAACAATAAAAAGGCTATATCCTGCATGATTCCATTTACATTCTGACAAAGGCAAAACTACAGGGATAGAAATCGGAAATTGGACAATTTTTAAGAAAATATAATGCTCCTTGCTGGTAAGCAAATGAAAAAATACTCATTTTGCTGGTGAAAATTTAAGCATTATAATTTGTAGGGGATGTAATCTATCGACATTTATTTAAAAATATAAATATGTATCTTACTGCGAAAACATAGGAGTGCCAATCTCAGTTATCTATTTCATAAATTAAAAGCGGCAGATGCGGGTGCTTGCGGGAGGGAGGTGGCGTCTACAAGGTGAAGTAGCAGAATTTTGGAGACAGGGATGGAACTCTTTTATATATTGTGATGGTTGCACAATGCAGACTCGATAAACTGAACACCAAAAAGGTTAAATTTTACTGCATTTAATTTATACATTAACATGAGATGATGAAATGATGACTTAGAGGAATTGCCATCAGCTATTTTTAGCAAAGAAAGCAAGATAAGGGCAGCAGTTACAAGACGATCTCATTTTTGGTAAAATAAGCAATCACAAAAATACTTATACATATCTACTACGTACACAGGCTGTTTAGCTGTTTAACAGAGTAGCTAGGAAGGGTAAAGTAGAAGCTGGCCAAAAAAGGAAAGTAAGAAAATCAAGACTTTACCCGGGGCGGTAGGGTAAAGCTACATGATGTCAACGCATTCATCTTTTATGTAAAAATTGCACACGCGAGTGTGCATGTCTGAGGGAAAATACTGGAGATTAAACAGGGTTTTTTTTTTTTTTTTAGATCTTTAAACCTTAAACGCAAAGCTCTAAGAACATCATGAACTGGAGCGCTGCAGTCTTGGACATGGAAACTATAAGATTGACTCTGCTTTTCCCCAGAATCTTCTATTTCACCCTTTCCTTTCTCTTCCTCATTTGTGATTTAAGATTACTTATTAGTAATTATCTTAAGGTTCAATAATGACAATCATAGGTGGAGAAGTGTCAACTCAATGACTGAGATATTTCTTTGACTTGTCCTTTTTAAAAAGAGAAAGATTGTAATTTATTTGTCCCTCACGCTTTGAATTATAACAGCTGTCCAGTTTTTTCAGATTGTTATCTTTCAACATTGTTTATATCACAGGAAAACAAAAATGGGTCTTTCAGTATTTAATAAAGGGCCCTTTACAATCCCTTTTTAGCATAAATCATAAAGTAGTAATAATCAGATGCCAAGAGTCTAAAGGTGAATTGTGTTTTCTCTAATTGTCATAGGCCTGGAGGTATTCCTAGTATTCCTACTAGAATGAACAAGAGATATTTATTAATGTTTATTGAACTCCTACTGGATGAAAAACCTTAACAAGTAGTATTTCATTTAATTCTCATAATAATTTTACATGGAAGGTACTGTTATTTCCCCTATTTTATAGCTTAAAATAAAAATATAAAACTGAAGCACAGAGATATTCAGCAAACACATGCAGCATCAACACCCTGACTTAACCTGGGCAGCCAGTGTGTCCACTACCCTGTTATAGTGAATGTCACAGAAGGCCACCACACACTTTTTTTATGAATCGCTGCCTTGGCTTAGGCCTACATCATCTCTCATTGATTGTATTTCAACCCATGTGTGACTTTTCTTTTTCTTTTTCTTTTTTTTTTAACCTCAGTTTTTCACTTTCTCCATTACCCTTACCTCAGCGAAAATAGCCTTTTAGAACAAAATGCGATTGGTCACATGCCTTACTTAATATGACTAACTGGGTCACCATTTCCTACAGATAAATTTTAAATTCATAAGTATTCTCTGCAGTCCCTTCTTTCCTCTCCTGTTTTATCTCCTCTGTGCTCCCTGTCCAAACGTGCACATCTCTTAGCCAAAGGTACCTACATATCTCCTATCCTCGTTCGGAATATTTCCTCTAATTAAAACACATTCTCTCCTTGATTCTGCTGTCTCTCCTGGATTCCTTACTTCTACCTTCAGGCTACTTTTTTTATTTATCTTCACTGCTCCATCAGGAGTCACCTCTTTCAACGAGGCATCTCAAATCCACTGGGCCACCATCCATCCCCTATAAAGCCTTTACCCAATCTTATTGCAAACACTTACTTGTCTGCTTCAGTCACTAGACGCTGACCACCCCAAGGCAGGGAGCACGGCTTCCATCTGTGCAAGCGCAGGCCTTGTACATGGTATGCACTCAATAACTGGTTTGAGAAAACAAAAAGGAACAAAACATTACGTGAGCTTGGAGAAAACGTACTGTGAATATATAGTTCCAATAATTAGTAGTCTCCTTTCTATTAAACTTTAAGTTTAATCCATCTGCCACAAAATCTTAAAGAAAAAATAAAACTCATTGAAAAAGAAAAAAATTAACACCTTACTCCACTGTCAAATAATGTGCTGGTTTTATAGTTTTAGACAACAGATGGGTGGCCAAAGTCTCCTCCCATGCTCTTAATAACCGTCCCCACAAACCCAGTTCCCAATGACTATAATTAAAAGTATGGTCAACATTGTTAGTTTTGGCATACTTCTTTGGAAATCTCGAAGGGGAAATGAATAGAGTCATGTGCAATGGGGTTACATGCGCTTGACGAGGATCTACAGTACAATTGTGTTGTTATCAAATTAACAAGATACTAACATATCTGGACAATGGCATCTAAACAAGAAAAACTAGAACAAACCACTTCTGTTTTCCTGGGAGTTTCACAAACTTTTATTGGAATGCTGTGTGTCCTTATGGTTGCTCTGTTTTATGAGGATATGTAAGAATTGTAATGGTTGTTTAAAATATATATGAGGAAAAAGTAAGACTGTTTCTTACCAAGAAGACTTAAGAGTGATTATGCCACATTCAAGTATTTGTGGATTTATTTAATAGGTAGCGCTAAATCTCTTTTCTCTGTTCCCAGAAAGTTTAAACTATTTTTTCTTTGTTTTGCAAAAATTGGATTGTTCTCAAAAGAAGGCAAGCCTACTGTACATAATTCCTGGCAACCAGAGAAAATTATCAGAACACTTTTTCCTCCTCATGCCTTCAATCCAACCTTTTAAAAAATGCGACAACAAAAAATGTTAGTTATTAAAATGATGCTCCTTTCAAAAAACTCAATTAACTGAAAATCATTCAGTTGACCAGGAGAATTTAAAGCAAGACAAAGTAGAGTTTCATGTAGACAGTCTATGGATAGAAATGAAAATACACAGTATCATCGCTCCTCAACATAAGACTAGTTTTTTTTTTTTAATGTCCTACCATGACTTGCGTTCACTGTGTGATCATCATTAGGAAGATGGTTCTCTCCGTAGGTCAATTCTTTTACAAATTCCCAGTGCGAATCTTCTGTGAGAAATGCCTCTCGGCCACAGAAACCAGACTCAAAAGTTATGCCTGGAAAAGAAAACCGGTGAGGAGAAATGAGGTAGGAACATGCGTGAAACAGTGACTCTGTACTAGCTTAGGAGGTCAGGATACACATTTCACTTTGCAAAGAATATTTTCTGATTATCAAGATAGTTTTACTTTTCCAGCTTCACATGACCTGTGTGAGGCACCACCCTATAATATTCTTCTGTCTACAGTCTGGCACATTTCATCTTGGTTGGCCATCTCCACTATATTTAATGATGCAAGGTGAAACTCTAGAGCTTTTCAGGGAGTTAACTAATTCACTTGCCACGATGAACAAGATTCACCTGCTGAGATGGCAGAAAAAAAAAATTCATTGAAAAGGAGGAATTTAAATCAAGTCTGGACACCTGAAAAGTTGAGCTCAGCACCTTGATATTCATTCTATTATGATATTTTAACAATTTCTCCAAAAAAAAAAAAAATGCCTAACCACTTTGCAATTGCTGGTAAGTTAGATATTCCAAACTTTGTTCCCCAGTATGCAACTAAAAAGTTTGAAAATATTTATATTTCTACATTTATCGAAAAAGAACCAGTTCAAGAGAAAGTCAGGATTTGGGGTAAGCTTCACAAGCATCTTTCCCAGTTTTGTCACCAAATTACCAAGAAAAAAATGACAAGTTTCAGAGGGCTGAGAGGTAAACTAGAAATTCTAACTTGGTTTGTGCTTTCGAGTGATTAGTCTTTATGTACTTAAATTTATTTTTCCTAAAATAGGAATCATAGTAGTTTGGGGGATAAATTAATGTAATTTATTTTAAAAGATTTTCAAATCTTTCTCTTTATGCCGAAGCATTTGTAGAAGGGAGGATAAAATAATTCTTGGTCAGAAAACGCCTAAGGTTTGACAAGCTCCCTGAGATCATAATGCTATTATTTTAATAGCAATAACAATAGGTATATTACCACTGAGCTCCGAGTATGTGCCCTGTATTTTGCATATATTTACATCAGTCTTCACAAATATCCTACAGTGAGTATAATTGTCCTCAAAAGAGTAAAATGGAACTTTTTGCAGTAAGCCACTTACTATGACAAGTTTTAGGATATGGTATACCCAGGCTTTGAACTGTCTGATGTCAAAACTTATACTTTGAAGTCTCCCTAAACCGGGATTTTGTCTGATAATTAAAAAGACTCCATCACCCAATGCTCACTCCTAGCCATTATTTTAAATTTTAAATAATATGACCAATATACCAGTATGTTAGATAAGCTCACTATATCTTCATCAAAGGATCTTCAAATTTCTATAAACAGGGATGCCTGTTTTCATGACCACATATTTCATCACTAACATGTCAACTCTAAAACACTAAAGTGCACTATGCAAATAACATGCCACTTAAATTTTCTCTACATATAAATCAGATGTTTAGATCTCAGAGCTATGGTTGTTTAGATAGTCATGTAATGGACATATACGATATTTTTTCTTTACAAGCAAAATTATTTTCTCCCTCAAATGGATAAAAACAAGTGAATTAGCTACAGCATAATAAGGAAAAATGGTTTACGTTACTTAATGGTGAATCAATATGACAAGGAAATACCATTTACTTATATACCTAAGTGGAAATCTATTGCTTCTGGATGTTCTTTTCTTTCTCAACTCAGCTATGGCATTTATAGAATGTTGCTATTGATAAAAACTTACTCCTCAAAGGAGAGTCCCTTCTGGTTTTTTTGACATAGTCTTTAGCACCTATGACGAACCGTGACTGTCTCCCTGGGTATCCAAAACACCCTCTGGTCTAGTTCCTTGGTCCTCTATGAACTTTGCCACCTACTAGGCCACCACCTCTCAGATCTTCTAAGTCAGTTGGTGGGGTGAAGAAATATGCAAGATTTGAAATCCATACTTGACCTCTCAAATGTCCTTAAAAGTTCCAAGTTCTGGGCTGTGAACTTAGTCAAGGACTCCTTCTACCTTCCTCCGCCCATGGTTACCCCCAGTTCATAAGAGACACAGTTCCTAGGCACAGAAAATCTTCCACGGATAGGCTGCTCACATACCTGGTTGGCCCAGGACAGCCCCAGTTTATGCTTGTGGTCCTAGCATAATAATCATTACCTCTCCTTTTTCCTCTCAATAGGCCCTGTTTGGGCAATAAATTCAAAATTGCCTCATTGGGTCAATAAATTATATATTGATACACAAATAAAGCAAATAATCTTATTCAGTGCAGGTGGCCACTGAAATAACCTATTATTCTCGTAACCATCCTATTCTCCAACGAGGAAATGGTGTGAAATGACTTTAAGACCAGCGAATGTGAAAATGGTAAGAACAATGTGACCCAAGCATCACCAAACCCTTCAACAGATTCTTCACAACTGTGTCTGTCATTCAATTGCAAAGATGTAAAGATTTCAAGACACAAAAACTTTCAATTGTATAAATGTTGAAATTTGGCTTTAGGATGGAAGTTCAAACCATTTCTTTCATTACCTCGATGTTTTATCTGTTAAAATGCCAATCACTGCACTTTCCACAGAACACTAAACATCACTGTCCCTTGAAAAATAAAAATTAATTTTTTAAAATCCATCACCATAAATATGTAAAAGCAAAATGGTCCAGTCACCTCTGTAAAAATTGTAGTGAATTGCTCAGTTATTTTTACCGATGACATTTGTTTCAGTACACGTCAAAGGACTTTCTTCTAAAGCTAATATTCTAGAATTTAACTCAACTATCAAATATAAATGAAATTCCAGTCACCGAAGTTGAAATTCTTCCATTAATATTTCCTATACATAATTCAAAAAGTTTAGAGTAAAGTAATGAACACCTTAAGAAAATCAGGAGGGCTAAACATATTCTAGCAACTAATAAACGTCTCATACCACATGTTAAATGCTAAATATTTATAAAATCTCAAAATTCATCTATTCATATTATAAACAAAATATTCATCATAAACAATGATTTTGATTATTTGGTGGCTTTTATTTAAATTTCTATGATTATAGAACATACTTCACGACTTCTAATCAGAGCAGGAGATATACCATTGTTCATAATTTTAGTGAAATTTCAGAATTTATCAGTTAGAATAATATTTTTAATTTATGACAAAGATGTCTCTTGCATATTTAACCACTGCAGCATATTGGCAGAAGAAAAAGAACTTCACTGTAGTAGCTGAGGAAAATTCTTCTGGATCATAAAAATTAAAATATTTATGAATTCTCCAGTTCAGAAGTAAACCAGTTGTCTATTAAGAAAAAAGTACCTATGGGAACGAATGGGGAATGTTCCATTCTTTAAGCATATATTAGGTTTTAGGATGATTAAATAAATGTTGTTAATATTTATTTAAAAACCACAAGAATCTTGTCTCCACTAAACGTATATTTCCCTTGCCCTCAGGAAGTATTTTAGTATTTAATAATTTTTTTTTTAAATGAAAGACATTCAGAGACAGTATCATAGTAAAAATTAAATGCATCGCGTTGGATTCTTGGCTTAAGCTTCTTTCACATGAATAAATGCTCTAACAATGTCTACAAAAGAATTTTTTCCCATATAATTTTTCACTGTTATGATTTAAACACAGATCTACCTATCCCTCCATCCATTTTGGAATGCAAACACACACACACACCCATATTTTTTAATATGTTATCATTGAAAATTAGATATATATTTTTCAAAATGTTACTGTGGTAACAAATGCTTAGTGTAAAATTTACCTTTTTAGCCATTTCTAACTTACAGTTCAGTTGCACTTAGTACATTCACACTATTGTACAACTATTGCCAACTGTACTCTAGAACTTTTTCATCTTTCCAGAATGCAACTCCACTCCTATTAACCACTAACTCCAATTTCCCCCCTCCCTCCTAGAAACTACCATTCTGTTATACACAGAATGGTATATTTGCCCTTTGTGACTAGCTTATTTCACTTAGCATAATGTTAAGGTTTATACATGTCATAGCATGTCTAAAAATTAGGTATATTTTACATGTAAATTGGTCTGCTAGCTGATGTATACCTTTAGATATGTTTGGCACATGTTCTATTTTACTATTAGAAATATTTAAGTTCTATTGTGTATTTTTGTTTTATTCAATGTCTTTTATACAGAATCATACTAATAACCATCAAAAATCTCTTTTTGGAATCATGCAATATTTGTCCTTCTATGATTGGCTTATTTCACTTAGCCTAATAACTCCACATTCATGAGGTATCTAAAATACTCAAACTCACAGAAGCATAGAACAGAGGTCACCGGGGTTCGTTCTCCTCGTACTGCGGCCCTGGGGGCGCCTTCCTGACCGACACCTCTGGCTCCTGAGACCCTGGGGCCTCAGGTGGTGGCCCTCCTCCTCTCTCTGGTGCCCCGGGCTTCTGTTCATCCCCCAAGGTTGTGGCCCCTTCCAAGACGAGACAGCATCCCGGAAGCTCCCATTCCCGGGGTGGTCAGGCCACCAGGTTGCCAGCCCTGCACAGCCCCGTGCGCAGCCGCAGACGGTGCTGCTTCACTTGCACGGCTACGTCGCGGCTCCTGGCCCCGCAAGGCCGGGGTTCACCTGCGGGCGGCAGGTAGGCCGTGAGCTGCGCTGGCTGGTAGCCGTCGCAGGCCTGGGCAGCCGCCAGCTCCTCAGACCCCGAAAAAGGGGACCAGGAGGAGGAAGCGAGAGAATAACCCCAGCCCGGGTGCCACCAGCCGCCCCGCCGCGCCCCTGCCCTTGACGGGCGGGTAGGGGCATGGGTCCCTAGCAGGGGCCAAAGCTGGGTACATGTACCTCGGCCCCCAGGCCAGCTATAGACGCAGCCCTGCCAACTTAAGAGGGCAGATCTCACGAGCGTTCTTACTACATAAAGAAAACTGGGACACGAGGAAAACTTCGGAGGTGAAGGATATGGTGATGGTTTCACAGGTGTACTCATATGTCCAAACTCATCAAACTGTATACATCAAACTGTATACAACTATGTGCAGGTTTTTTGTGTATCAATTATGGCTTAATAAAACTTAATCTATTGTTCAGTATTATAGTGATGCTCATAGGATGAGTGAAGTACAGGGAATTTTTGCTCTTTTCATGAAATGTCTCTGACTTATTTGCGTTAAGTCTATCACATATATGTAGCACCTGTTTTCGCTCTCAGCTCACTTATTTCTAAAGCCTGTTTGGCACAGTGGTTCTCCAACTTTAATATACATATGAATCACCTGAGACGTTGTTAAAATGAAGTTTTTGGTTCTGTAAAAACTTTTGGGTGGTGTCCTGATGTCTGCATTTCGAATGAGTGCCCAGGTGATGCTGATGCTGCTGGTCCATCAGGTACACTATAGAAGCAAAACTAACAAAACCCATTTTCACTTTTAAATTAACTGCTTTTGAAAAGGCACTGGGCTAGAAGCTCAGTCAACTACATTTGTTAAAATACTATCTAAAAGTAAGAGGAACTTGGTAATGAAACAACGTCTCAGTGAGTGTGCCTTTTGGGAAAAAAACACACTGACTATATTGAGTATACAGAGCAGAGCACACTGACATTCAGGAGTTAATATTTACTAAGTCTCCAGAATATGTTTAGTATTCCTGGTGCTATTCAAACTGCATGTATAAACTGCACTGTCCTAGAGATTCATCCTAAAATGAGATAAAAAGAAGATATAAAAGCATTTTTCTTGTGCTTTTTGAATTTGGAAATTTTATTTTAAGAAAACTTTATTACAAATTCAAATTGGTAAAATACCAACTTAAAAGTATATGAAAAACATTTCAAAGTGGTTCTGAATTTCAAAGGGAAGCCAATCTTTTGTAAGATATATATCCATGTGTATATACGCACAATATATTAAATATTTTAGTGCAGAAAATAGTGTAACATCACTTCTAATAGTTCAATTGATATATAAATAATTTCCTCAGAGCAAAAATGACTGCACAAATATTTACATGAAATATTCATGTTTGCATCAAAATATATGGATATATATGCATCAAAATATGTAAATATTTTGTAATATGTAATATGGCTACATTATTATATCATGTCTGCTAATCTATCAAATTATCTCAATCAAGCAAACATACCAAGTTTTCTTTGGTCAAATGAGGTTACATTACTTGGGAAACTTAATAGACTAAGAAGAAACACTGTTCATAAGTGCAGACATCTGTCTCTGCATTCACACCAAGGACATAGCAGAATTGTATCAAGATACGCTACTGGAAAAGTACCAGATGTTGTGTAATCAATGAAACTTCAATAAAGGAAGAGAAATAGGAAAACATACCCAAAATCAAATGCTAAAATATCTACTAAGACTCCAAGTGAAATTTGATTAAGATAATCAAATGAAAAGCAGAAAGAATCTTTCTCTGTAGGAAAAAAAAAAAGGAAAAGCTAAGCTTCGAAAGGTACAGCTGAAGACAGAAAATATATTTACTTTCAGTTATTGAAATTGAGAATAATGCAAACCATTAGAAAGGTGAATTTTGCCAAAAGAAATGAAGCAAATTGTCTGTAAAAGGTTTAAATAAAGCACAGAAAGGGATCTGACAGTCACATTTGAGAAAATAAATTGTCCTCACATTGCTTTTTTCGTTTTTTTTTTTTTAATAAAAAAGAGAGAGCCACCCAAAAATTTCATTGAGATCATATTGGTAAGAGGATTATTGTGTTTAAGCTAGGTGTTTGAGGAATTAATCGAATTGCTGTTTACAAATAGAGGATTTTTTCCTTGCTTTCTTATCTCTTGTTTCCTGCATCCTTCTGCATTGCTCTAAATAAAATCCTTACCCATCAACAGAAGCATATTGTACAAAGAGCTTTTCATGAAAAAGGTGACATTTATGTTGTTGCAATATTTTTCTTTTGCTTGACAAAATACCTCACTAAAATAAAACACTGCAGCAAAATAAATGTCAAATTTTAATAATTTTTAAAAACCCACTTGTTTGTCATACAGGAGTTGGATTCGCTTAGTTGGAATTCATCGTTTCTAAAGAGACACAGTATTTTAGTTGCTAAGTTTCTTCATGTGAGAACTATCATGTGGTTAAATTATATGTCCTTTTAAATATGACCAGGCTTGAACAAAAATGAGATTTCTTGTAATCGTTCCTATCAAAGACTCTCCATAAAAGCCCTGAAAGGAAGGTGTTGGGCCCTTTTTGCCCAGCGTTGAATACCAAGTGTGACTGACATGATTTCTATAGTCATCATGGCTGCCAAAAAGGCAATAGCGGCCATCTTCCTCCTTAACCTCTCTCCACAGCTTTGTACATAATTGGTCAGAATGAGAAAAGTCCCACATTTAATAAAGGTTAGCAATCCATATATATATATATATATATCTCCAAAGGGGGAAAGTACAAAGAGGTTCCCTCTACACCTATTTCCCTCTTGAGCAAAAACACACACATTTATATATATATACATACACACCCCATTAATCACAATTATTTGTCAGTTGAACAAATAGTGAGGTTTTGCGGGATTAGCAACAACCACCAAAACATTAAATTAGCATAGAGACCCACACGAGGAATAGTGCTCATAGCTTTAGAAAACAAATGTACATTCCTCTTATTTCTTATTACTTTCACCTTGCTCAAAACCAAAGCTAGTATTTTAAATCCAACCACAGTAAACAATTAATTCACTTACAGCAAGTTGCTGGGTCTTCGTCACTCTCATCAGGACAGTCCTGCTGAGAGTCACAGATTGATTCTTGGCCAAATAAACTGGCCATTGACACAGGTGAATTTGTCTGCAGAGCAAAGCTTTTGAATGGGGCCCGTGCACAGGCATAGACCCAGCTGATCCAGCCTAATAAAACCTTTCTGGCTCAACATAGCCCCTTGGAAAATAATCTTTAGGAGAAAAAAATGAACAATGAATGAGTATAATTTCTTTAAAACGACTACTACTAATAATAGATTAAATCGTTAAAAGAAAGCTCATTCAAAGAGTGAGCAAATACAATTGATAACGAAGTTCCTATTTAAGAGGGTGACCCACACGCATAAGACTGATGGGCACATAAGATCCACTGAGGCCCCTCAGGAACCACCCATGACCAGACAAAATACAGCACCCTGCTCAACCATCGACAACGTCTCTGACTGCAAACTTTTTACTTGGTCATCATCTTTGCAGCTCTCTTTCTTTAATACTCAAGGAAAAGAATAAGTATTGTCGCTAACACCACAAAAGCTAAGCATCTGTTTGTTTGGTTTTTTTACTGAAATTAGTATTGGAATGCATGAAGGGACATCTTAGGCAAATAGTAAGGGACACGATAAAAGAATAGAAAATTTAAAAGAATAAATATTAAAAAAATTTTATAAAAGAAGAATTTCTTTAAAATCAAGAAGTGCTGATTAAAGGAAATAAATCTCATTTTCTCCAGTCAAGTTGCGACCTTTTCTGAAGGTAAGTGAGACAACCATACATTGCTTGTCTAGCGTAACATAATGTCAAAGTATTAATAGTCCTTGCGGTTCTACCAAAAGGAATAGTTAGTTAACACTGCATGAGAGACAGAACTAGCTGACTGTACAGCAATAACTGTCCAATATGGTAACCACTAGTTACATAGGGATAGTTCAATTTAAATGAATTCAAACTCAGACCCTCAGCAGTACCAGCCACATTCCAAGTGTTCAATAGCCATATGTGGTTAGTGGCTACCATTGTAGAGAACATAGATATAGAAAATTTCCATTACTGTGAGAAGTTCTAATGAACAGTGCTGAACTAGATATTGTTAACATATAAATAAGACACTAGGAATAAAGGCTGACTTCTTTTAGTCTCTTCCAGCTCAAGGTTTCTGAATAGGCTTTCTTCTTTGCAAAAACATAAAAAATATACATTTGTTTGTTAAGAATTACTGAAGATCAAGTTTTAGTTTGCAAATATATTTAACTAGTGTAGAAAACAATATTAAATTTAAATCATATTTAATAATAAGAAAACTTTGTATGCTACTATATACTTTCCACATAATGAATATCATAGTAAAAATATGTAAAAATTCTTGGACCTACAGCTATATATTTTCATAGCAGCAAGAGATCAAATATGCAGAAATATCAGTTCAAATTTCAAAAATTGATAATTTTAAACTTAAGTCTCAAAAGTCAGCCACCATTAAAAAAGCCAACATTTAATATGCACTTGGAAACCAGAATAACTCCAATTTATTTTCTTTATAGTCTACTTGTTTGTTTTATCTTTGAGTTAAATACGAGAACTTCAATATTCAGTTTATGTAAAAAGAATGAAACTGCAATCATTTTGTACTTCTTTCAGAAGTTATAAAGACAGAGTCAGCTTTGAAAAACTGAAATAATGTCAAAATGTTAACTCAATAAACTATGATATAAACCTCAGCTGAGGTTTATATCAAAGGTTTATGACATAAACCTTTGCTGAGATTGCAACAAAAATGCTATGGCTCAGAAATTTCGACCTTGGCAGGCAAACATTTATGAAAGTTTTTTTAAAAAAATCTTCTCAGGTATGTTTTTCTGCACAATCTCAACAAAATCCCAAGTAACATTTTTTGAGAGGCAGCCTTCCCACTGAGCCTATGTCTATGTCAGACACACCTCTTGAATAGGTAGAGTTATCCACGTTACGAAGATGGGAATCACTGCACTTCGATCCCTGTTTATTATTTACCTGCTTTGTCATGCAATTTGCTTCCGTAGTTGCAATGCATGGTGTTGGGTGCTGCTCGTGAGGGAGCCTGTGGAAAATGAGGAAGATTTAAACAAGAGTACCTACACTCTGGGTCTTCCACTCAGGGAAAATCTGGCCCGAGAAGGGCTAGGTACAATGAGAAGAAGTAACCAATTGCTCTCCCCTAACTCTAATTTAAATGCTTATTTACATTTAGCAATGGGTGATAAATTTACTACTGCAAAGCTAACGATAAAACTTATGATAAATAATATTTGTTTTTTCCTTTCATACGTTAAATGTCATCAGTCCTTCTGGTGTCAAGACATCTGCTTTTACCCATTTTCTGTGAGTTGATGTCTTGTACATCCAAAACACTTCTTCTTCCTTTGATTAGAAGAAAAGGCATTACTCATTCCCCAAATAATATTCTCACATTTATATATGTACTCTGTTAGTTACATTTTAGTAGAGTTTACCCTGCCTGTATGGTAGTAAGTACTAAGGAATCTAATGTATTGGTGAAAAAGCTGAATAACATTTTTTAAAAAGAAAAAGTAAGGAAGGGGAGTGTGAATAGGTGGAGCATAGAGATTCTTAGGGCAGTGAAAATACTCTGTATGATAAAAAATAATGGTGCATATATGTCATTATCATTTGTCCAAACCCACAGACTGTACAACATGTTATATAATGGATGTGCATAATGATCACCTCCCAGGTTGCAAAGTGTATGCAAAAATTGTATTACTATACACTAAGAGGTAACATACTCAATAAAAGTCTATCATTGCCTGTGGTATTGGGCTTTATGATTCATGACCAGGCTTTTATGCTCTAAAATAATCCTACTTTTCTTTAGTGGCTATCCAACATTCAAGTTAATTTGACATTTCGCTCATAAAGACAAGCCAAATTGTTTATAATATTTACCTATAGGATGCATGAATTTTTCATGTATCGATATAGTGAAAACACAGAGAGTGGCATAAGTATGTCTCATGTTGAGCTCTGAGACTATCTCTGTGCCCCACATTTACTGTGAGATAGGCAACAGCGGAGGAAGGTGACATGTAGTTGTAATGACACATGACACTCATACTTTTTCAGACTCTCATAAGGTTTTTTCTCCTCACTTGGCTTCACTTATTTCATTCATACCCAAAACTTTCTAAAAAATGAATCTATTTTCAACTTAGTCCTTTACCCTCTGATGTCTACTCCAATTTCCAAGCCTTAAATATTTCAGAAGGTAGTCTAAACCCATTAAAATGTACTTCATTTCATTACTTATGCATAGCAACTGTTAAGACACCCACAAGACAGCGAAACATACGTGGTAGACATATTTTCAGTTGATAGATTCCAGATCACATCAGGATGAATTGGAGTTATAAAAAGTTGAGACACACAGCTAATTTTTCTTCTTCCAATTATTTCCTACGCGACTTTGATGATTTAGCATTGAGACACTTATATCCTCCACAGATGCTTTTAGTGACACTGCTTGGCATGTTGCATTCATCACTTCCCCTCACTTTCATTTTATGAGAATAATTGAGAGCAATTGCTTTCTTTTTTTCACAATGACTAATTAATTCCCCTCTGTTCTACCCAAAGAAGAATTCATCTACATTTTTTTGAAAAGTGAGCAGAGTTCTTTCTAAACTTAAATGGCTTTTCATATGCTAAGTTTACGGTATATTGTGTATGAAATCCGGATTTTTCTACCATATTTTCCTGTGTGATGACACAGTAATGAAAAAGAAAAATAATTAACCCTGACTAAACAAAATCAGTTTTTATTTTATTTCTGTCCTCATTCTCAGACTCCTATTTGTTTACTTTCAACAGGTGTCAAAGTGAAAGAGACCCTCAGCTCAGGAAAGTCTTTCAAGAGATGTTCTAATTTTCTATTACCTTAAAATCGATCAATAAAAAATTTAAATATGTGTTGACTTCCACAGACTAGCATCACTAATGCTATTTTACCCTTCAAGAACAATATTTATCACTAGATCTCTTAGAAATTCCAGCTTATCCTTTTCTCTTTGAGTGAAAAAAAAAATCAAAGGTGCCAATTTCAAGGTTTGACTTTATTTTGTTTTTTAACTACTTGTGATTACATGTGGGGATAGGACCACGTACTTTGGTAAAGATCCTCTTTCAAAAAAAGCTTATTATGGCTTTAAAAACTATTGTACAAGAAAAGATACTTTCTAAAGCATTTTCTTTCCTGCCTCGACAATGTTTTCTTCCTACTTGCCAATGGGAATTTAAAGAATATGGAAAAGGTGTCACAAACTGTGCATCCCACTATCTTTTGCTCACTGACCAGGTAACTCTCTCTCCTCAAGGTAAAAGATAGGCTGTTGCTATGATGATTGCCTTATGGATGATGGACAGGGACCTAATCCCAAGGACAATCAGATGACCCAATCGGCACTGCTACACACTTAACCTGACTCTTAAGTCAACTTTTTCTTTAACAACTTGCCTCTCACCTGTGTTTTCTATTTCTCAAGTTCTAATGTCTTCTGAAAATAAAGAAAATGAACCTTAGTATTTTCACTAGATATTTCTTTGTTTACCTGGTCATATCCTAAGGGTTATTTTCTTCATTGTATTCATGGGAAATATAAATAGTCATTTTCATCGAGAGTGAATTTTGTAAATGATAGGTTTGGAGTACTTGTTTACGTGTGTGATACAACATCAACTTGGGACTTAAATGTTCTCTGATGCAGATTTTGCATTGGTGGCCAATGTGTTACGTTTATAGAGCATAAGCAAATAGAGTGTCAGAAAAGACAGGACGCCTTCTTGCAGAATATTGGGTTAACTAATGAATTAAACATCAGTCAGCACTCTCTACGATATATACCCAATTGGTTATGATTAATACATTAGATCAGATCTCCATGATTACTTTCTTTTCTTATAATGTGGGAATTGGAATGTAGATAACTCTCATATATATGAGGTGGTTTCTGAAGCCGATTTGTTTCACTCTTTTCTTGTAGCATCCTAAAGCCACCAGAAGAATGATATTGCTTATTTTCGGTAATTCATAACTCCAGTCTACATATATTGAAACTGTAAAAATCCATCCCTGGTGTTCAGGGCAGATTAAAATAATCCCCAGGATTAGAAGATATATGATATAAATTTCTACTTAAATATAGGATAGTGATTCATTTGACATTTAGTGAACATTAATTAATTACCTGCTATGTGAAAAGCACTATCATGGGACCGTATTTTTAAAAGCAGCTTTAACTATAATATAAACATAACAAAATTATTTAGAATTTTTGTTACTATGCCTTTATTGAAGAAGTAAATTGGAAATGGAAGGTTGCAAATTGCATGGAGGGTCACTGGGCTTGGTTTATATGACACAAGTAATAGTAACTGAAAAATGATTGAAACGTAAATAGTATAACACAGATGGATAAAGTTTAATCTATTTTTTTTTTTTTTTGCAAAATTTCTCCCACGTATCTGGAAAGTTTGGAGTACTGCAGAAAGGGCAGGGAGATGTTTTTACCCATCCATCCACCTCACACCTCACCAAATTAAATGAAATATATCAAATAGGATGCCAAATAGTACTGCAAAAATGTCACAGAAATAAAACATAGTTACAGTATGCTAGAAATTATGTCTCATTCACATAACAAAGGAAAATGTATTAGGCTCTCTAATGAGAGTATTCATCCAGCTCTGTGCTTTAGAATTCTGTGAATGTCTTGGAAAATAAAGGCAGAAGAAAGAAGACGACATGATGAAAATGACACAAAAGGAAGAGGGAGCGGGGATATTGTAGAACTAGGAAGAAACAGAGAATTCCTCTTGAATTTTCAAATATCTTGATCATAAGCATTCTGATACTTGAGAATTAATTATGATGGCACTTCACAGTTCAGAAGAAAATAGAACAGAAAAAAATGCTATTGACAGATGGTCAGTGGCACTAGATAAGTGCAGATGATAAATAAACTTTTGTTGCAAAATGAATCTGGCTGATGCCCTGTGCAAGTTTCAACTGGTTTTATCTAAAGTATCCCAAGCCAAAGGAAACTGATGTGGATGCTTATATGGTCTTCCTTGTTCCAATGTCAGAATTCCTGCACTTATTGTTGAATGTTCCCCATTTCTAGAATGATTGCAGTTTAACCCTATGATTTCTTTATTCCTATCTATAAATAAATTGTTCTTTATAATGGAAATTCTCAAAGTGCCTTAGGTATTTCCCACTGGTAGAGGACTGTTTTCAGTTAAAATTAGGTTAAAAAAAAAAAAAAGAGAGAGAGGCATGGATTTGTTTTATTCCCTAGCATTTCCACTACAACTTTCACTATGCCCAGAGTGTCATTTATCTTTTTTCATTCAAATGACTCATTTGTCTGTATTTAATCAGCAACTACCAGCCTTTAAAATTGTATCTCTTGGTACCAGAACAAATAATTTGCTTCCTTCATGTTTACAGTTTTAATGATACACTGATCTAAAAACCAAAACAGATCACATCAGAGCTTCAATATAGAGCGAACAATACAGAAATCCAAACAGTTCATTTTATTAGAGTTATAGTTTCTTTAATATACTTTCATGAATTTTAACAATTTTATGAAATAATAGTGTGCAAATTATCACGTTTGCTTTTGTACATGACAGTATTCCCTAAACCAGCTTCTTACTATTTCTTTTTAAAGGTACACTGAGTAAAGTCATGTTAAGGAATAGCCTACCCACAGCTGAGCAACACAGGTTGCCAAGAATAGAAATTTCATTTACTCAATAGATTTGAAATAAATGGAAGTTTCTTCTCACCTTATTATTATATAGTCCTGCTCTCAGAATACTATTTCCCATAGCGTAATAAAATCAAAGATGACAGCTCTTGCCCAAGCAGTGATACACAGAGCTGCTTAGATAAGCCCTGTTGTCTAAATTGTTCAGAAGAGAAGCATGCCTAGCCTTTGCTCACATATAGTAATCCAAAAAATAAAGAAAAAGGTAGCAATTTAGAAAAAAATTAGCTACTTTCTGTTTGAACAAAATTATTGTATTTCCAGAGTTTTCAAAACCCGCCTTGAATCACAAATATTTTACATAAACGAAGATGATGATTTAAAACAACTACATCAAATACAAATGATAGGTTTTCATTTCCACATATTCTTCCTAAAATGCATCAAAATCTGCTTCTAATTCCTAAAATCAAAGTTTGATAATGCCCCAATATGAAAATTCAATATTCTTATAAAATCTACTGACGTAAAAATCTCTATGCCACCAAATTTTCATCTTCTTTTAAATGTCACAATGAAATCTTCCTTTAATCAAAAATTTTTCATATTTCTCCCCAGAATTCTTTTCCTTTTTGATTTTTTCTTTTTACAGAAAAACCTTTATAGTTTAAAAGAACTCCCTCTTTCTCACCAAACTACATGGAAATATCAGATATCTACAGTCCTATTAAAACTGCGCCTATGGTTTTGTAGCACATAAAAATATTGTCAATCAATTTTTTCCTATTAATCCTTAAAACCAATTTGGATTGTTCCTGAACTCAGTAAGATAGACAATGCAGAGATACAAAGATGTTTATGTAATAATTTTGCAACTTCATTTTCAAAAATAAAGTCTTCTTATTTCTTTATAAGTTAGTAAATATTCCTGCATAGAAAACTATGAAATGCTTATTTACTAGAAATGTGAGACTTTAATCAAAATAGCACCACAAGTTAATACTTTGCCTCTGACCTATACACAAGAAAATGATAAATCGAATAAAAAGACATTTTTTACAAAAGCAGAGAAAGATCAAATTGCAGATGAAACATCTTAAAAAATAGGAAAGAAAAGATACGCCAAGTAATAAGCAGGGGTGAAACCACAAAACTCTTGGACTTTGGGACCAGAAGTGGCCTAAGGTAGCTTGAATTTTGACCAATTTAGATGTTGCAAACGATGGAGGAGCAGAGTCGAATTTCCTCCGTGAAGCTAAAGACTAAGGCTGAGGAGCCCTGCTCATAAACTAAGGTGGGAAATATACCTACCCTCCCTGCCCTGGGCTGTGGCTGAGACAGGACGTGCAAAACTCCAAGCATTACCATGGAATATGAAACTCTAAACTAGTATTGTTACTCAGGTAAGGTCTTGGGGAACCTCAGTAATGCTCCAACAAAATCACTGAACAAGGAAGTAGGACAAAGAAAAATATTAGGGAAGAATGGAGGAGGCTGGACAGAAGGAGGAACATGACCATAGATATCAGGAGATAAAGAACTATCACCACATAGAAACAAAATAGACTTTCATTCTAAAATTGCACGACTTTATAGATTATTATTTAGATGTGAGGTCAATATAAAAGCATTTGAAGTGTATAAATGCTAAGCAAGTTCACCACCATAGATCTTTTAGAAATAAAAGAACAATTAATTAAAAAGTAAAGATTTATAAGAAGGAACAGAAACCAAAAGAGAGAGGTTGATAAAAGAAACAATGATGAGCAAAGAACATGATAAAATATATCATTGTAATAATTGGAAATATAATAGCTTCAAAAGATATTGACTTAAAAACCTTTTGAAAACATTAAACTATAATTCAAGACCAAAATAGGGGTTAAAATGATAGTTAAGTTGTGTCAGGTTCCTTTTATTCCAGAAGGAGAGAAACACACTGAAATATAATATTAAAGATACATGTTAAAAATTCTAAATAGCCATTAAAATATAAGGCACATAAGTCAAAGCTTCCAAGCCAGTGAGAAAAAAAAAAAAATTAATAAAAGACTAACAACCAAAGACCTCGATAGACATCCACTGAGAACATAGACAGATGGCAAATAAGCATATGAAAAGATGCTCCATATCACATGTCATCAAGGAAATAAAAAGTAAAATGACAATAAGATCCCACTACACACCTATTAGAAGTCTAGGCCAAAATCCAGAACACTGACAATACCAAATGCTGAAGAGAAGGCTGGAGCGACAGAAATTCTCATTCATTGCTGGTGGGAATACAGTATGGCACAGCCACTTTGCAAGACAGTTTGGTGGTTTCTTAGAAAACTAAACATACTCTTGCCATATGATCCAGCAGTCGTGGTCCTCGGTATTTACCCAAAGGAGTTGAAAACACATCCACAAAAAAAAACCTGCACATGGAGGTTTAGAGCAACTTTATTCGTACTCATTAAAGCAAGACGTCCTTCAGTAGGTAAATGGATAAATATAAACTGTGGTCCATCCAGACAATGGACTACTATGCAGCATTAAAAAGAACGAGCTATCGAGCCCACTGAAAGACATGGAGAAACCTTAAACTAAGGTTTAAGGAACATATTACTAAGGAACCAATCTGGAAAGGCTATACCCTACATGACTCCAATTATACAATATTTGGAAAAGGCAAAACTATGAAGATAGTAAAATCTATATGGAAGTAGAAAAAATGCCTATTAGTTTCTGCTGGAATAAAATTTTAAATTATGAATTTTTAAAAGACTAACTACCCCTCAAAAAAAAAAAAACAATAAAAAAAGGAATAGAGAGAAAAGTACACAAAAAATCGCAAATTTAATGCTAGCATAAGAGGAAGAAAGTCATTAACAATACTATAGGAAGGAGGGCTAATAAACTTAATAAAATAATTTTATTTTCTATTCTCATAACATCTATTATCTCCTGACGATAACAAAATAATAAAATTTTAAAAATTAAAATAGTTAACCTAGCATAATTCTTCCTTTACACTGTTAAAATATAATTGCTTTTTTCACTTTCAATATCTGAGGCATAATATAGTTTTAATAAAGTATACTCAGTATGTTCATTAAGACCCCCGATTAAATGTCTTCATGCTAGTCACAATAGAATCCTAAAAATTATATATAAGAGATATTACATATTTTTAATTTCCTACCTTCATCATCACTGATTTGATCCTGCTGAGGTGTAGGTTCTAATGTAGGAACTTCTCTTGCTTTCATGCGGGTCCACGGCATTTGCCCAGCGGATGCTTCTGATGTTCAGTCACATGTGTCAAATTCGAATCTACAAGCCTGACACACTAAAGAGAAGAGGAAAAGATTTTGATGGACTATCACAGTCTATGAGAGTGGCTGCTTGATCACAGTTATATGTTGCAATCAGGTTTAAGCAGACATACACAAACACTCACATACCGATTCATATCTGGAAATCCTGATTCAATAAGCCTTAGAGTGAACCAGCAACTTCATTTTTCAAACGTTCTTCAGTTGACTCAGATGGGCATTCTCCCAAATGGGCATGGTCATAAAATAAATAAATAGTTTCCGCTATTTCTTATATCACGGCTTTGGTTGTGATTTTTTAAATGGCCTAATATCTGATTTTCCCTACTTAATGGAATTAAGTTAGTTTAAATCACTTACCATTCATAATCACATTGAAATTTTAAAGAAGAAATATTGTATATAATTTCAAGACGGTCTTTAATGGAATTATTTTACAAAACGACCTCAAGTTAAATCCGCATATTTACTACCTTTCACTTTTTGAATAAACCACAGATGTCCAATAACGCCTTGGCTAAAATTTGGACATAAATGTCAATAAAGATTGGTGAGTGGTCTGAGATTAGTGGCCTGAGTCTCATGAACGGACCACACACCAACAAGATGGGCATGTCAATTTCACACTGACACCTCAGTCCATCGTCAGTAGTGCCACACCTGCAGAGACTTGTATCTGGATGGCACAGCTCCTCCTCGGTATTTGA
Organism: Pteropus vampyrus; assembly: GCF_000151845.1. Classification (NCBI taxonomy): domain Eukaryota; kingdom Metazoa; phylum Chordata; class Mammalia; order Chiroptera; family Pteropodidae; genus Pteropus; species Pteropus vampyrus. The sequence goes on along the minus strand of NW_011888877.1, from coordinate 1,876,409 downwards.
TGCATCTTGCCATGGTAAACTTAAAGACTGGCAAGAGTGAGAGTCAGGTTCAACTAGAAAGACTCACCTATTTCTCAAAATGTTAACATTTGCCTTACAAAGCACTCTCCACCTAACTCCTCAGATGTCTAGGGTGTCTGCCAAGCCCTCAAACCAAATCTCTCTCTCTGGGAAAGTAGGTAACCTGCCCTGATGTGGAAACGAAGAGCCTATTATTAGAAGAATAACTGTATGTGTCAAATATAACATAGGGTATCTACTTTAACTGGAAGCTGGATCTGCTCTGGAAATATCTTCCCTAAAGCCTTCTCAAATAGTGCCTGTTTTTCCCCCACAAAATCCTCCCAATAAAAGACTCAAAGGTAGACTAGGACGCGTACCTCCTGTCCCCTTGCCACTTCCAGATCATTCTCACCTCATGTTCCTAAACACCCAAGCTTTGCATCTCTTGACGCCAAAGGGTAGGGCACTTTGTGCCAGCTTGTTGCAGCCGCCTGCAAACGCGGGCGCGCTACCTGTCAGCCCTTGATGATTTTGGCTCTTGGTTCACTGTCAGTCATTTCAATATTCACTTTCACTTTGCCTCTCAATTTCTTGATTTCTTCTTAGTGGTGATCCTGAAAGAGAACATTGATGAAAAAGGACCTCTACCACCACTCCTTTGAGTATTATCATTACCAGTGATGACAACACTTTATCTTTATCTTTCCAGTTCACTTCCTTAATATCTCAAGTGTAACAATTCTTTGACAGCACCTGTCCCTACCAGTGAGCTAATGGTCCTACAATCTTTCCAATTTCTTTCATCCTCTTTCATGTTCTCTTTTTCTTTCTTATAGATGTTAGACAACCAGTAATCCCTTGGCCCTTCTTAAGCTTTCCCATACTCTCAGGGCAAAACTTTTAAGTACAACTCAACCAATAGTGTTAAGTGCCTGATAGTTAGCTTTCTTGATTGTCATGTAAGTGCTTGACATTAAGCTTTGATTGCCGAGGCATCCATTTCAAAGATACCCATCTCAAATAAACACATGGCCAGCTCTACAACTGGACTGAGAACTAGGCGACCCCACCCATGAAGTTCTTTTAGAAAGCTCTGGGTGACCTAGATAACTAACCATTGGACTGACTCTGCTTTTCCTTTCCAATGCTTTAATTCCTGCTCTTATTTTTTTAATGCACCAATAAATAGTGAACCCAGGAAACCTCCCACCCTTCAATAAAAGCAGGACCCCTGATGTTCTCTCTCTCTCTGACCAAATTGTGTGGCCCCGAATATGCCCTGTATCCTCCAGGGCCTATGAGTGTGATAAACCTTGTTTTTCCAAAGCTCCCTGACACTTGGTGGTGAGGTGTGCCCTGCAACAATAATAAGAACCGCGAGGCCCTGTCCCTCCATAACAGTGGCTCTGGGCAGCAAAATGTCTATGGGGGCTGCCACAGGTCGTATGGACCCAGGCGACTGCCCCAGGCATCACTATGGACGGGCTCAGACTTATACAAAACCCTCCACCTGTTCCATCCTGCATCTGTGCAGCTGAACATGAGTGAAGAGGAGCCAACAATCATGATGACTGAAATGGCGTATTCATGGCTGCTCACTCCATTGCTACATGGTGAGCCCACACTGCATTTTCCTAATTCTTTTCTTTTCCTCTTCTCTTAGAAAACTATTCAAAGCTCTTTACTACCCTCCTTAAACTTCTACCTCCTCCTTCATTTAGCTAATCATCCTTCTCTCCACCCCATCGTTCTCAGCTAATCGTCTTGCTTCTCATTTCATCGGAAAAATCAGAAGAAAACCTCACAATTTGCACCATCAATCTCTGACACTGCTGTCCACGTGCCTCCCCTCCTGTAACTGGGGGTCATCAGTCCTGCCCCTCTCGAGGTCCATTATTTTCCCTTGTACAGAAAATGCATCCCCTCTTGCCTATTTAAGGAATCATTCCAGTAATTTCCTCCCACTTTTATCATCAACATGTTTCGCAGGAAAAGCTTCAATATACAAAGTGGCCCAAATTTCATCCACCTTAAGAAAACCTCCTGAACCTACAGCCCCCTCCACTAATTTTTCTAAGTTATTATATTCTCACTGAATGCACACTGATTCCTCTCCCACCCCATTTTCTTTTTAACCTGTTCCAATAAGTTTTTTAACAACAACAAAAAAAAATTATTGAAGTACCATTCCCATAATTTTTAATTCACCATTTTAACCATTTGAAAATATACAAGTCTGGCTTTTAGTACATTCACGATGTTGCGCAATCGTCACCACTATTTAATTCTAAAATGTGTTCATCACTCTGAAATGAAACCTATCCCCATTAACAGTCACTCACATTGTCTCTTCCCACCTCCCCCAGGCCTCTAGCAATCACTAAGCTGCTCTCCATCCATATGGACTTGTCCATTCTGGACATTTCATATAAATGAAATCGGACAATATGTGGCCTTTTGTGTTTAACTTCTTTCCTCAACATAATGTTTTCAAGGTTCATTTATGTTGTAGCATGTGTCAGAACTTTATTCCTTTCTTTAAAAACCCTACCACTTGCTTGAAACTGCATATATCAAGGTTGACCTCCAAACTGCTAAATCTAATATTTACTTTTTTCCTCCCCAACATACCAGACATATCAGTAATATCAGACATAATTGATCACTCCTCCTTCTTGAAACATGTTCTTCTCTAGATTCTAGTACGTAATTTTCTTCTGGTTTTCCTCTTTAATTACTAGCCGTTCATTCTCAGTCTCCTTTGCTGGTCTTCCCCCACCTCCTCAAGGTTTCACAAAGTAACATTAGAGTGTCCCAGAGCTCAGTCCTTGGGTCTCTTCTCTACATTCGTGATCTTCTTCATATCAACTAGTCTCACGCCTTTCAAACCATTCCTAAATGTCGATGACTCATAAATATCTCTCTTAGGTCCAGATTTTCACGAGGCTCCAATACAAATATGCAGCTATGGACTTGACCCCTTCACTCGGACACCTAACAAGCATCTCAATAGAAATACATTCAAAACTAAACTTCTGATTTTCTCTGCCCAAACCTTCTCCTCCCACATTCTCTCCCATCTTAGTTCATGATAACTCCATCCGTCCAGTTCAGGCAAGTAGTCTAGAGTTGTCTCTGTCTCTCTCACTAAATATGCCATCCCTCGGCGTATCTTTGCTTTATCTGTAAAATACATTAAGAACCTGACTCTATTCGACCACCTCCACTACTATCAATTCTGTCTCAAAGAAATAGTATTCTTTCTGGATTATAATAATGTCTTATTTTTTCCGCCTTGTTGCTGCCCTTGTCCCATTATGAGGTGTATCGTGATTCCTTTGCTCAAAACCTTTACATAGCTTTCTATCCGTCAGGAAGTAAACATGAAAGTCCTCATAGCCATGATCCTCATATAAAGCAGGCTTACTCTTCCCTCAGGAACTCTGCGTTTACAGTACCTTCCAATACACACATGGCTTGTTCCCTCAACAGGGCTTTTTTGCTCGAAAACTATAATCTCCACGTAACCATGCCTTATTACTCTATTAAAAACTTCATCTCACTCTGACCTGTAGCATTTCTTATCTTGGTTTTCTGTTTTATTGTTCCCCACAGCACAAATCACCACTCGAGATAAAATATATTTGTTGTTCATTTTCTTATTATCTTTCTCCCTCTGACTAAAATGTAAGTTCCATGAACGCAGAGATTACTGTTTGTTTTCCGCTGCTGTCTCACCAGTGTCTAGAAAAATTCTTGGCACAACATAGGTGCCCAGTAGATACTTTTTTAATGCATGGATAAAGAAATGACTTAAGAATAATTTAACAAATTTTTTTTTTAAATATCATAAACTACATAAATTATTTACATTTTGATTTGGAATAAAATTGAAGCAATTGTTTGTGAAAATGATTTATGAATAAAACCTATAATCTGGTTTCTCATAATGAAAGCATACGAATGATGAATATGCAAAACCGCCTGAATGGACGATCCACTGAAAACAAAACTGTATATGCAATTGTGGGAGTGTGGGCAATAGATGAAGCTAAAATGGCACAATGACAATTACCACAAAACAATTAAAACTGTAATTTCTGCAGATTCATATAATAGCTCCATATCTTCTCCCCTCTAGAGCTACATAATTAAACATTGGTCAGAGTTCAATGAAATGTCATATAGTATCTCTAATTTTTCACTATTTATACAAGATTAAAAAAAAAAAAACAAAAGTTCTATAAACAAGAATAGCAAAATAGTCCAATATAAATTGCATGGAATTAAAAATGTAGCTTGTGTTAATTGGTATTGAATATCTTACACTGATGTCAACCACTTTTATTACCTTTGGCTCCAAAACTAGAATTTGCAACCATAAAAACAATGGCATGGGTTTTTAGTTGTCAATCAATCTCCTGGACAGCTCTTTTTATTTTAATGCATTCGATCTCAGAGTTCAAAGCTATTTAAAGATGTCAATTATTTATATTTATATTTATTTTTATATTTATATTTATATTCATTTTCTCTCCCTCCCCACCCCTTTTCTCTCTCATTCTTACATTGCACCACAATCTAGCTGTAGAAAACTATTTTGGGGGTTTTAAAATCCCCCATTAATGATACATGCTCAGCAGGATGAAGCTTTGCCAACCATTCCAAGGTCTCTATATCAATGAGGCCACATGTTTAGAGCCTGCTGTCCTTCAAATCTTATCTTCTACAAGCAGGTTTTGTGAAATTGGCCGGAATCTCTCGGATGGTAGAGAAAGAAGTCCAAATCTCAAGGCCACTGCAGTAAAAGTTGAAATTCACATCCACTTTTGACTCCAGGGACTTTAAACAATCTCTTTGTAATTTTCTTAAATTAGAAATTAGTAATGGATTTCAATGAACAATTATTAGATCTTAAAAGATAGCTACAAGTTAATTAGATAAAATAAGGTAACTAGGTCTTTATTTAAATGGATAATATGTATGCATCATTCAGTCTCATTAAGGGATAATTTGTGTGTTTGGGTCCTTTTAAAATTAGATAAAGGCAAAGTCCTGGCAAACTGATCTAAAAGTACTCACAGAGTAGTCACAGTACTCTAAGTGTGACCCATGCCTACAATGCTTATAAAAATTATAAAAAGCATTTATTCAAGAATTAGCGTTATTCAAGAAGCAATAATTAAGCACATTCTTATTTAGTCACAGTCAAAAATCTTGACTTTTTTTTCATTCTTGCTACTTTGCTAATGTCTAAAGATATCCTACTATCAATAAATGTACAGTGAATAGTTATTTCTTAGGAAGGGCATTAGTTAGAATGATACTGTTTAAATGTGTGGGTATAGTCTAAAAGATTTCTTTAATATTAGAAAAGAATTTAATTGTATTGTCCAACTTGCAAAATGTCCAGAAACCATTAAAATACCTATATCTAACACTTTAAAAAAAGTTATTTACATTTCTACAAAGATAAATATATACATAGTAAAAGAAAGAAGTTTTTTTCTCTAAGGATAATACTACACTTAATAATCTATGTAGTACTTCCTCACCATCAGAATTTTTCCAGCATTAAAAAGTTACTATTTTTTAAAAAACTTTTTAACTTATATACAGCGAATTTCATACATTTTGGCATTTAGTTCTCTGCGTTTTGACAAACATAGAGCCGTGGTCTGCAAATCCATCAATATTCCATTTATGGAGTCAGGTCTTCTTGATGTCTTTCATCAGTGTTTTGTGGTTTTCAGAATACAGGTCAGACATTCGTTTTGTTAAATGTATATGTAAGAATTTACTTTGTATTACAAATGGCACCATTTTCCTACTTTTGTTTTGTAATTATTTATTATCATTAAATAGAAACACAATTGACTTTATACTGACCTTGTATCCTGATTACTACAACAAATTCATTTACTAGCTCGACTTTTTTTTAATAAATTCTCATATTTTATGTATAGACAATCATACAATCTGCAAATATGGATAGATTTATTTCTTCTGTTACAATTGTATGCCTTTGTATGTGTCTTGCATTATTGCATTGTCTAGGATTTCCAGTATGTTGCTGAACAGAAGTGTTAAAAGTGGACATCCTTGCCTGAGGGGTAAAGCATTCATTCTTTCATCATTAGGGATAATGTTAGCTGTTGAGTATCTGCACATGCCATTGATTAGGTTAAAGTTGTTCACAGTTTGTTGAGGTTATTCATCATAACTGTATGTTGAATATTGTCAAATGCTTTTTCTGCATCTACTAAGATTAGGATGTACTTTCTTTTGTCTGTCAACATGGTGACTTACACTGATTGCTTTATAAGTATTGAACCAGCCTTGCATTTCCTGGATGATCATGATGCATATTATCTTTTATTATATATTACTGGATTCCACTTGCTAATATTTTGCTGAAGATTTTTTGTCAAAGAAATGTTGGTCTGCAGTTTTCTTATATTTTTGTCTGGTTTTGCGATGAGGGTAAAGCTGCTCTTACAGAATAAAGTGACAAGAGTTCACTTCTATTTTCTGGAATAGAAACTATAAAACTGGTGTTATTTCTTCCCTAAATTTTTGATATAATTTTCTAGTAAAACCATATGGTCTTGGAGTTCTCTTTAATGGAATATATTCACTTTGAGTCCTATTTCTTCGATAAACATAAAAACATTCAGATTATCCATTTTTTCTTCAGTGGCTTTTGGTTGTTTGTGACTTTTAAAGAAGTTGTCCATTTCATATAAATTTTTAAATTTTTGTGCAGAGTTATTTGTAGTTTTTCCTTATTTCTTTTTTTTTTTTTTTTTTTTAATAACTACGGAGTTGTTAGTGTTAGCCACTATTTCTTTCCTGATATTGGTAGTGTGTATCTTCTCTCTTTTTATCTTGGTCAATCCAACTAGAATTTTGTCAATTTTATTTACCTTTTCAAAAAACCAGCTTTTGGTTCCAATAATTTCCTCTATTATTTTTCCATTTCAATTCTGTTATTAACCACCTTCATGTATATTTTCCTATTGCTTGACTTAGCTTTAACACGTTCTCCTTTTTTTGACTTTCCTAAAGAAAGTTTTAATTCATTTTAATTCAGTTCAAATACTTGGCTGTTTTGAAGTATGTCTTCTTTAAATGTGTGGAATTGAATTTCCAAATAATTGTAGATTTCTCAGATTTGTAGCTTAATTTAATTTTGGTCAGAGGATATATTTTATATGATTTCCTTTGTTTTAAAATTCTTAAGTTTTGTTTTGTGGCTGAGTAGTGTCAGGCCAGTCCATATTAGAGCCTGAAAAACTCAGTAATATTAATCTTGTCTGTATTTAACCTTTTTATATTTTGATCAGCATTGTTTTTTTTATTACTTTTGATTTTAACATACTAAAATATTACTTATTTTGATTGGTGGATATCTTAGTCTGTTGGCGTAAACAACAGAAATTTATTTTCTCACAGTTCTGGAGACAGGAAGTCCCTGATAATCATCTAGACATGACATGGCCCCAAACATTGCCTTTCCCCATTTCTTCTTCTTTCTGCCTTGAATGCCTTCAACAGTCATTTTATGACCATAAGATGACAAGCATTGGAAAAATACCAAGAAAATCTCTTATTCCTTGATTTTAACAGTATTAGAGTTGAAGAAACTATGCCATAATTGTCTATCTCTACTTTCTTCAGTCACCTAAGAAAACACTTCTATTTACATGCAACTAAATGCATTCCTAACCCTATCCTCCACTGGAGCAGGATTTTCTTATGGAGAGGTCCAGAACATGTAGGGTTGGCTCTGCCTACATGCCTCAGAGGCTCCCTGATCCCTGACCATCACCACCAGGACTGCATGAGACTGAAACCTCTGATTCTACATAGCTGAAACTCTGCCCAGGGCAGTCATTGCCAGGTACAATATTACATGCTAGTTCCATTCTTAAACCCAAGACTGGCTGGCTTCACAAAAAATGTCCTGATAACTTTAATTAAAACACAGGTCCATCCTCAGTGATTCCCATTCTGGCATGTTTAGGGTAAAGCCCAGAATCGATCACTTGTCTATGTGATTCTGATGAATCACACGGTTTAGTCCATCATGATAGTACCTGAACTTGATTGGAGAGCCTCATCTGGAAATCAATGCTACATAATTTTACCATCTCTCACTTTCCTACCACTTAAAAAACGCAACTCCTCCTAAATGCCAATCTTTTACCATTGTGCTTTATCCTTTTTCTTCACTATTAATCCACATGCTGCTGCGTTTTCTTCCCAAAAGTTTAAATATGCCCCCCAATCCTCATTCTATCAGTAAACTTTATTTCCACACCACTTCAAAAACAAAAGGTTATAACATTATCTAGAACTATTGTATTAGAAATTGTAGGCTCCAATATTTTTCTATTTGACCACAATTTTCCCTGGAATGTCCAACTTTCTGATGTTCTCATTCCCCCTACTATTTTTTTTTTTTTACCTTCTATAATGATTGTATAGAGTTCTTTTTAAGATCTGGCCCTTGTCTTTGAAATTTATTATGGTCCATCTACATTGGCCATTGACCCAGTATATGGATCATGGGTAATTAGGGAAATGGCTTTCGTTCCCAAGGAGATGGAGAGAAAGTTCATGTCTGAAATGACAATAGATTCCTATTACAAGCAATCTCAATTCCCGAGCACAACCCCAGCATACTCCTGTGACAATCTGTAATGCAAACAATTTCAGTGGCATCAGCCAGTTCCTAAATTCCTGACAGTTCAGAAAATCCAGCCAATGGCGGATTTCATTGCCTTAATCTACTCTGCAGGTGATTAGCTAAACTTGCCAATAAATAGGACTAGTTAGAATCATTTTGTTAGGCAGACTCCAATTTCTGCAGGAACTATAAAACTGAGATATATAAAGACACTGATGAAGTGATCAAGGTCAGAGACTAGATGTCTCATTAAAATCAAGCATAAGCTGGCCATGCTCTGGACTCAAGAATACCATGGAAGGTAATAGAAGAGGAAATACTAGGGGAGATTTGAAAAACACATTAGGCAGCAGAGTCTGCTTTGCTTGGAGTTAACCATGTTTTCTATATTGATATATTGCATCCTTTCTGAAGGTTAAGAAATATTATCTTTTATCGAAAAGGCATTGAAGTTTATATTTCCATTATTTATCTCTAGGAATGGGCGGGGGTTACAGTCTGTCCTCTTAAAGTTCTCCATTTCAATTTATATATATTTTAATTTATCATATAGTGATTTCTTACCTAATGTATACTGAGCATTGATGATACAAAGATAAAAGAGACTTTTATGTGTTCCAGTGTTTGAAGGGGCTGTCATCAGCACCTGTAAAACCCTATCTTGGTCTGGGTGGTAAGAGATACACACCTGTAAGTTCTTATACCAGCAGGAATGCTGTTTAGTAGAATCCAAGCACAATGCAGACAACCTTCAAAATTCCTCGGTCTCTGTTAAGTGGACCCACCCATATCTTCTATTCTTGTATATTATTACTATACTACCTCATCTTTGCACCACATTAGAACTTAGAATCCTCTCTACAAAATATCTCTATTCTGATCTAGCATACTATAGTATAATGAAAGTTAAAATGGAAAACAATCTATCAACTACTATGTATATATACACACACACACACATATATAAATTCTTGCTTCATTATGAGGCTAAATTAATTTTACCTAACCAAATCATAATTTTAACATTGAACTTTTCTATTGAGAACAATGCAAGTGGGGAATTAATATTATTCAGTTAATATAATTAAGAGACCTATATGGATAATTTTTAGGTCTGATATATGTGGTTTATTGATTTAGTTGTTTTGGTCTAAATTAAAAAAATAGATTATAACTAATATCTCTCTACATTTGTGTCTTTCAATGATCCCCTTCAGCTCTTTACAACATCAGTGAAAAACAGCCTATCTTTGCCTCTAGCATAGATCTACTCAATGGAAAATAGCCCTCTCTAAAACATCGGGCAAAAATAAAGAGATCAAAGTCATTACAAAGTTTAAATTGCACGGAACTTATTTTATACAACAAGGATTAAAATGAAAAAAAGTTCATATCATTTGCAGGCAAGCAGCTTGAACTGAAAGATATATCATCAATAGCTATGACTTCATTTTATTCACGAGTCGAAATCTTTTGACTTTGAAAAACAACCTGTACACACACACACAAAGAGTGAAGAACATCACTGTCTCACAATCTAATGGCAGAGAGCCTATGAGTAAGAAACATGCTACTTCCTAGAAGCACTTGGGTGACCATGCCAACTCCAAGTGGTGAGAAATCAAAGCATACACTGTCGAGGACAGAAAAATGTATAGTCATTCTGTATCTCACATGTCTAGCATAGGTTAGGTAACATGTTTGTGAAATGAAGCAGTATTCACCTGATTTCTGCCCTGTGATCACCTTCTGTGTTTGGTTTCCATGTGTTCACACTATCCAGTATTTACCCGCTTTTGGACCCAAGCTCTATCTCTGGTTCTTGACATTTTGCAGCTATGTCCCATTTCTACCTCCGGTTTTCTAAATGTTACACTCACAGTCTTGCTTTGGATGTCCTATGCTATCCTCCTGCACATCTTCTGCCATGATCTAAACATAGCTTGAAACAATGACCAGAAGTGATTATTCATTGACTTACTGTTAAATGACTGAATACTATATTACGATATGGAGTTAGCCTATGTTGGCACCAAGAGAAAATACTTAGGTATAATGAATCTGAGAATCTTAGAAAGAAACTACTCTCCAATTTCCTGAATACTTAAATCAATAGAAAATAGGTAGTTGGTGCTGAGAATTATCCCACCCTTACTAACCAATGCCATTGATTTTGAGGCTAAATTCATGTAGTGTTAAACTCGTGTTCATTGTTCAGCCTTGTTTATAATATAAGCATTTTATTATTTCAGAAAGTCAGCACTGCTTTTGAGCATAACAACTGGCCTGCATACAGTCATCCCTAGTGGACCATTTTGCCGTGCTGCATTTGCTTTTGTTACTGTACGACATGACGCACTGATACATTTTCTTTCAAACTAGACACGATCTGCTAGTCTACTAAAAATACCATGAGAAACACCCATAACTTATTTAGCAAGTTGTCCATATGTAGCCCTAAGAAAGTCATCTTTTCTTCACATAAAACGGAATAAGTGTGTGACTACTTATAAAGCAGGACCATACTAGAAAGGTCTTATCTAAGACTGTTGGGTAGGGATGGTTTTGTACGAGGGAGGTAGAACAGAGAGATTAAAGTTATATCTGAAATCAGACTACTTGCGTTCAGATCCCAACTACCCCGCTTAATAGCAACGGGACCTTGGAGGAGTTACTTAAGATCTCAGTACCTCAGTTTTCTTCTTTGAAAAGGGTACTGACAAAAATAAGTTATTACTTATGTGATGAGGTTTATGCAAAGATAAATGAGTTATTACATGTACATAAGCCCTTGGTACATAGTTAGTATTAAATAAGTGTTAGCTATCATAACATGGAGTTGTTAAAATATTCACGTTTTCACATAAATAATGTGTATAGAAAAAAATTCTGTTCTCTACAGATTAACATTTTTTTCCTTTTGAAAGGCTTTCACAGATACATTCTCCAGTTCTTGCCAAGCTAAGCATACATAGACCTGTAGTAGCCATGTTAAAAGGGGCAAGTAGAAATAAGTGTTAATAAGTGTTAACTAAACACCAGCCTCTTCTATTTTTCTCCACACTTTGTCCCCAAACCCATTCATCCTCATGGTTTCAACTGCCACTCAGGTTGATGAAACACGAATTTACATCACAAATGTCAACCTCTCTCCAGAGCTCTCCTCTCATATCTCCATAGCCTGCTGGGCATTGTCACTCAGATGACATGAAGTCACTTCTAATTTATAATGTTCTTTCACCTCAGACTGGACCTCTCAGCTGACCCTCATTCTCTGACAGTGCTACCGGAAGACAGCCACTCTTCAATACTCAAAACTTCAAATTGGTCTTTAGAATCATTTTCTCCTCCAGTCTCATGTCCAATTAGTCAAGCTCTATTAAACCCTCTCTTCTCTCCATTCCTATTTCTAACCCTAAAATCTTCACACCCGATCTAATAAAGTAAATTAAATTTAAATTCCCTCCTTACCTTCAATCCTCTCCTTATCGGAGTTTGTAAAATATATATAAAACTAAAATGTTGTTAACTTGGTATAATTGGAGAAAAGTTAGTGTGAAAATCAGTTGCTATTTCAGCCCACTGGTCCAGAAAGAGGAAATGTTTTTGTTGTTGTTGTTGTTGTTGTTTTGTTTTGTTGTTAAGAAAAGAATTAGTTCTCTAAGTGTAGGAAAATTTACTAATGCATCTTTGTAGTTACAAAACACAAGTACATCAGTATAAACAGAACGTCGAGTTAAATTTATTTAAACAAATATATTTTCTAGAGATTTTGGTTGAGATCCTGAAAAGAGGGATGGATTGAATTAGCTAAAGAAAGTAGAACTCTGAGATGATTTTTAAAAGCCAGGTCCTATGGTCAGAAGCTATGTTTGTGTACAGTAATTGTATTTCATAGGAAAGTGATGTCTAATGTTACTTGTTTCCTCCAAATTTGGGCAAAAAAAATTTTCCCAAAAATCCACTATATTTTAACTGTGTTAAGGGAAATGATAACAGAGTAGCAAAGTAGGAAAATAAAGGCAAATCATAACACAGACAATGTTGGGAGTTGGCAACACCACAGAAATCAGGTATGGCTGCTCTGATTCAGTAGTAAACATGAGACAAATTCCTTACACCCTAAACACTTTAAGAGAAAAATGAGTTAAGGAGTCAGCTACTTGATTTAAATCTTATATGAAACTTTGACAGTTGGTGAATAATGAACATGAACCCACTTGGATCACACTAGCACATACATGAACAGAAACTCTTATAATGATATGTATTGTATTAAGAGTTTTCTTAGTAATATATATTCAATATTATTTTCCAAGCAAACATGTGAAACACAAAAAAGATGACTAACCTTTTCCCCACCACCTATTCACATAGTAAATGTGCTTTAATTTAAAGGTAAGAATGCCTCAGATTATGATTCTGAAAAGTTTGAGAGTAGAAATTTTTAAGTTAACAATTTATACTTATTTGTAGAAATAACTTATCTTTTGTCTATATTAATAAAGTTTGTTGTTTCTAAATAGAAGGCTGCCAAAAATTCTCTGTCATTTCTAAATGCAACATCAAAAAAATGACAAGTAAATAATAGCATATTAAAAATGCTTCAATGTCTTTTCAGAATTCAGGCACTGACTGCTAATTTACCTTAAGAATCTAAATGCTCAACTTGAAAACCACAGTCAGTGATTTACTTAGTAATCTAGTATTCATTACTTCTTATCCATCAAACCAATTTATGAGGTCCCTTCAAGAACGAAAAAAAAAAAGGGGGGGCGGGGGGAAGAGAGGGAAGATAAGGGAAGTTTTCATTTGAATTTGAGACTAAATTTCTCCTCTATGTTTGGACTGTTTTATTCTTTGCCTCTGTAAACATTCTAGGACAATAGGACAACCAATTGCTTATGCCTACAATTTTGAAAAATGTGATTGCAGTTAATCGGTATCATGCAATGCATAATAATATTGTTTCATCCAACACAGCAAACAAAAGAATATTCAACGACTATCACTCAACAGATTGGATCACATCTGGGGGCTCGAATTTTTTTTCTATATCTTATAAGTCATTATAATGCTTTAACATGACAAAAATATTATTATGGTTCAGTGACTAAAAGATTGAGATCTGAAACCAAATTATCGTAGCTTCTAATCTGGTTGGAATTTAGTAGGTTATGTCTGAAGCTCATAATCCTCATGTGAGCAATGGGTAAATTATAGTTCTACTGCAGAGGTTTGCCATGAAGGGTCAATGAGATAATATACACAAAGGATTAAATGCAGTTCTTTATACATAGTAAGTGCTCAATAATTGGTAGCTGTTATTTTTCCTTAAACAACTCCAGAAACTTTCTGAAAAGTGGCCATTTTTGTTGACTGAATGCATAACCACCATTCCCTGTTTATGTAGCAGTATTCTCTCAGAAAGGAACACTCTTCACTTTTACTAAGTGACGGGCCCAGTACTTTACAGATAAAGATGATAAAGCCCTCATAATCCAGAGGCTTTCTCAGAAGCCCATGCTAAGCCAGGGGCCAGCTGAGACTAAAATCTCCTCTTTAGATAGTTCTAAAGGAAGCATAAAAGTTTAAAAAATATCAGAAGGCAGCGTGGAGAGGAAATCGTAAAAAAAAAAAAAAAAAAAAAAATCAGAGGCTTGTAAATTGATGAGGCAGTAGATATTGTCTGGAGACGCTGATTACAAAATGCCCTCAAATAAGTCTCTCGCTAAAGCTTTTCAAGAACGAGCTACTCGATGGCAGCAGGCAGTATTACAAACACAGCATATCTCTGTGACCCAGCTAAACAAAAGCAAATGAACATCTGCTCACTTGCTGACAGAAGGGAACTAAAGCATACCTGCAATCTTAAAGATTGATGCAGCCAGAGGATCCCCAAAGAGTTGCACAATTTCTTAATTTTTGCAAAGCCTTTAAGGTAGAAGCAATGTTTTCACATCATCAATAAAGTATTTTGGGAAACAAATTAATATATTGCACATGCATCTGCTCTGGTTGAAGCCACTGCTACATTTTAAAGCACTCGAATGAATAATGCTGCTGCCTCAGCTACAGCTGAATTGCCCTGGAGATGATATATTTGAAAGTTGTAAGTTTTATATTTAGCTACCACACATATTTAATCATCAACTCACACAGTGCACCATTTGGGCATGGACAGTTGATAAAAATAAGGAAGTTATTTTAAAAGGTTTAACCTATAAGAGCAGGTTCCAGCTCTGCCCAACACCCCAATCTCTGCTGCGCTGCTAGTAAAGACCTTGAACTAAAGACAGAGATAGACATAAGAAGATAGTTTAAGATTTTATTACCATCTACTCTGTTTCAAAGTTGGAAAAGATGTGTGAATACTGACAAAGTTTATACAGACACAAAGTTTCCGACACAGTCGTTAACGTTCCTGCAAGCACACAGACAGACGGGACTTCAGTAAGTTCATCCTTCAGCATCCGGTCAATATGATTCAATCTCTTCTAACGTACTTTGGCTCTGTTTTATTGCTTTTGCTGTTATTGAGAGAAGACTGAGAGACATAGGGGAGTAAGAAGAGAAGGGTAGGAAATAAACCAGAAACTTCTAGCAGTTAATGACTCCTGAACATCCACAACAAATTAGATGCGTTATTGGTGTAGGGGCTCTCATACAGCACACCGAATGAGAACACATAGTGTCTTGTACCCAAGCTTGTCACAAATCTTCTCTTTGCAAACTACAAATCTGATAAGGGGTTAATATCCAAAAGTGTATAAGGAACTAATACAACTCGATAGTAAAAAAATCAAATAAAATGAGCAGAAGACCTAAATAGACATTCTTCCTAAGAAGACATACAGATGGCCACAGGTACATAAAAAGGTGTTCAACATTACTGATCATCAGGAAAATGCAAATCAAAAGAAGAATGATATATACCTCACACATGTTAGAATGCCAATTATCAAAAAGACAAGAAGTAATGTGTTGGCGAGCACGTGGAGAAAAGGGAACCCTATGTGCTGTATGTGGGAATGTAAACTGGTGCAGCCACTATGGAAAACATCATGGAGTCTTCTCAAAAATTAAAAATAGAACTGTCACATGATCCAGCAACTCCACTCCTGGGTATATATTTAGTGGAAATTAAATCACTATCTCAAAGACATATCTGTACTCTCATATCTGTAGCATTATTCACTATAGTTAGGACATGGAAACAACCCAAATGTCCGCTGATAGATGAATAGATAAAGAAAATGTGGTGTACACATATAAAAGAATAATTCAGAATTAAAAAAAAAAGAAATACTGTCCTTTACAACATGGACAGAACTTGAGGGCATTACGCTAAGTGAAATAAGTCAGACAGAGAAATATAAATAATATGATCTCACTTATTATTATGAATCTAAAAAAGCCAAACTCATAGAAACAAAGAGTAGAATGGTAGCTGCCAGGGGCTGTGGTATGAGGGAAATGAGAAAAAGTTTGTCAAAGGTTACAAAAATCTAGCTATAAGATGAAAAAGTTCTGGGGATCTAATGTATGGCATGGTGAATATAGCTAATAATACTGAATTATATATTTGAAAGTTGCTAAAACAATAGATCTCAAATGTTTTTAATGCACACACAAAAAATTATAATTATGGGAAGTGATGGATGTGTTAACTAAATTTATTGTGGTAATGATTCCATAGTACATACATAAATCAAATCATCACATTGTACACCTTAAATGTACACGGTGTTATATATCAATTACCTCAGTAGAGCTGGGGGAAAAAAATCTTCCCTTCATGTGGTACTGGGAACACGCCCTGAATCCCACCTAGTGTACTCCAAGTGCCCCAAATCTTTGTCAAATAAGTGAACCAGTCGTTCACAGGAAGACTTAAATGCCCTGTGGCTTAAGACAGGGGTCCCCAACCCCCGGAGGCCATGGACTTGTAGCTGGTGTAGGGGCTCTCATTCAGCACACCGAATGAGAACACATAGTGTCTTGTACCTGTTAGGAACTGGGCCACACAGCAGGAGGTGAGCGGCGGGCCAGCAAGTGAAGCTTTGCCTGCATTTGCAGCTGCTCCCCAGAGCTAGCATCACTGCCTCAGCTCCATCTCAGATCATCAGGCATTAGATTCTCATAGGAGCACGGGTCCCAGGTGACAAAAAGGTTGGGAACCACTGGCTTAAGATACCCTCCTAAAACACACCTGTATTCGACTTTAATAGAGTGCGAAGGCTTAAATGACAGAATTGTGTTTCCAACCATACAATTCCACTGAAGTCCTATCGTCTAGGTGTCATTTAACTATCTACTAAGTAATTTTTCTTTTACTTTCTTTGGATCCCCATTTAGTTTACAAAAGCCTGAAAATTCAAAACTACAGTGATTTTATGACTGATCAATTAAGAAAATGTGCCCTTCTCTTATGATTCAATTTTTTGTAATAGACATCCTGCTCATTCTCCTTTCTTTCCTCTTAGCTACTCAAAATAACTGAAGTTAAAATTCAATCCAATCCAAGTCCTATCTTTAAGCAAGTGCTAAATCTATCACGTATCAGGTGATTTTGTACTCTCATATCAAAACTATAAAATTGGTTATATCATGCTATTCTAATAATAGATGACAAAAGAAATCTATTTGGGCTAAATTTGTTCACAAATCAGGTTTAGAAAGCAAATTAATTCAGAATAAAATGCTTTAAGATCCCCTTTTTAACTGGAAAAATTCGCTTGGCTTTCTCAAATGTTAAAATGTGCAATACTTTTCCAAGAACCCCTGTAATAATCATTAGATTGTAATTCCACCATATATAAGTTTTATTAGGCTGCATACATTAGTTTATCTTTTATAGGCTTGCTTTGGCTTTAATTCTCAAAATTATTTTGGAAGATAAAAGCTGTATTGAATAATTTGATTTTAATCATGAAATAAATGACAATTATTCCACTTCAACAGCATTTGGAATTAGTATTTAAATCACACAATCTATTTCCTCCTTACCCAACATGATACTGTTCCCTCAAAAACATGAAAAAAGTCTGAAAGGAAAATGATCATTAAGAATAAGAAATGAAAAGAAAGAAGAGGTTGGAATACTAAGAAAAATAATAAAATGGAGGAGATTTGAGAAGTTAAGAAGAGAATTAGAAGGTCATATTTTACTGATACATCAATATATTGTAATATATGTCAGTTTTAATACACAAATTCAAAACCTCTTTTTTAAGTGTCTTTTCAGGTGACTGGGATTGTTTGGTCTCAGTGTTTGGAAGTCATGGCAAACTCCTCGGTCCTCAGTCAACTGGAACAGTTAGTCATCCTACTTTTAATTCACCAAATGTTAAAGATCTGTATCTTATTTTCCTTCAAAGACATAATTAGAATGCACAATATACATACCTAAAACCTCTGGGAACATTGGATCTTGATGACATTTCTCTCCCAGTGATTTCGGGGCCCAAGTATGTTTCTCCATGAATGCTGAATAGGACTCTCGTGTGAAGTTTAAAGGCCAGCTGTTAATTTGCCATTCACGTGCCTGGAGAAGTAATAAAACATATTCTGTGAAAAATAATTAATGGCCAAACAAATATAATAAAGTCCCCAAATGTGAAATGTATTTAAAATTCCGTGTGCTTTCAAATACCTAACAAGCATGCTGGTTATTTGTCAGAAGAAAAACTCTGCTTCTTTAATTTGAAGAAGCCAAATCTGTTTTGGAGACCAAGGAGAGGAAGTGGGCTGTTAGAAACAAGTCAGCGGGTTAGATTCAGAGCAATCACTGGTAAGCTTATTTAATACACAGGCAGTAATTCAGGCCCATATCCACATTGGATCAATATAATTTTGTTCAAAAAACGAAACATTTAACCACACCATTCGCTTTTGCAAATGGTTTGACTGATATTTTTACCTCATTATATTCCCCGTTGAAATAACAAATTGTGATTATATTTCCTATAACACTATTATGCGCTACTGTCTGCAACTCAATTTATCTCATATAACATAGAAAGTAATAACCCTGGACAGAGGGTATCCAGGGAAA
Organism: Pteropus vampyrus; assembly: GCF_000151845.1. Lineage (NCBI taxonomy): Eukaryota > Metazoa > Chordata > Mammalia > Chiroptera > Pteropodidae > Pteropus > Pteropus vampyrus. Next base: position 1,857,657 of record NW_011888877.1, on the reverse strand, counting down.
ACATTATCCTAAGACTGCCCATCAAAACAAGCAATTCAATGGAGAATTCAAAAGAGATCATTTGCTGTGATTTTCTCTGGAAAGAATTGGAGCAAATGGTCCCAGCTTTTCTCAGGATTATGGAAAACAACACTGAGTCCTGATATACTTCTGTATGCTGCAGTACAGACTATGCCAGTAGACTGCTACTGTTTAAAAGCCTATAAGATAGATACATGTGGAACATGGCTTAGCTGACAAGATTATAATGTATAAGCTGGGAACCATTATTTTCTGCTGCTCTCTTTGGTGTGCTGCTATTTGTCAAAAGGAATGAAAAAAGATGTTGATGATGATGATGATTATGATGATATATCTACCCAAGTTATTTTAAAGCTGAATTGTAAATTAAATTTCATTGTCAAATCACTGAGAGAATCAGTGTAAAATTATGAAACCTTGGAAACATCTTCTTCCCTACACCTATTCCAAAATTGTACCCTAACTAAGCAGCAAACAATGACATTAATAGATACGGGTCCGACTTATAGATATAGTCGGACCCAAAATTGAAATCCTAGCAATAACAGAAAATTGTTCTGAGAATGTACTCCCAGGAATAATTACATAAACATAATTTAGATGAAGAGCCGGTATCATGGTGATACAAGTGGACTATCATTACTTTGCTTCTACTTCATATTCAGCAGGTAAAGCAAATGTTAAGCAAATGAATAATCAAATAAGTGTAAAGATCGATATGTATATATCGTTTTAGGTTTAAATAATATTATTAGCAATACAAATGATAATAATATCCAATAGATCCTAAATTATTGTTCATAAATATTCAGCTACTAAAAAGCATTCATGAATATACAGGAAAAATTACTTTCATTTGTCAAGGAAATTACTTAAATTAATCATGTTTCTTTTTTAACGTCTGGTCAAAATTCAGATTTGACACATCGTGCTATTAAATAATATAGTAGTATTTGTAACACTATAATAAATTATTCAAATATTTAAGCATAAGTGTTTTATAAATATAAACTATGATATTTGATATGTGTTACAATGTTTTAAATTATTCTGTATTTTGTCAGAAATGAAATAAAGGTAAATCTTCAGGTTACCCAAAAGGTAAAGTTTTGAAATCTGAAACAACTTGAGATCCTTTGACATTTGTTCTAGTAATAAACTTTCTTTTCATGGGCAAAAAAAAAAAAAAGTGTTCAAATGCACCCAATAGCAATATCTATTTTCTGACTTTAATTCCAACTTAGTGACAATAGCAAACATTTCTTTTTAAATGAACACCAAATTTTACTTTGCTCCCTATAGTATGAATATCAAATTTCTTTAATCACAGGTAGAGATGGTCCTTAGGGAAGAATAGCATCTTAGAGAAAGTTCTCTTGCTTACAATAGGGCTTTAGTCATCATGTTTATGAAGATAAAAGAAAGTAGCAGATCCTTGGCAGCGTAAGTTTTTCCTACATGCCCATTCCCTTCCTGACGTCCTTCTCCTATTACTGTCTCTAAACATTAGGAAGAGAGTTATGAAGCTGATAACAAAAAATGTATTCAATAGATGATTGAATAAAGATGTGGAATATTATTCAGCTGTAAGAAAAGACGAACTACTGTCATTGTGACAACATGGAGGGATCTTGAGATAATCATGCCAAGTGAAATATGTCAAACAGAAAAAGTTGAGAACCATATGATTTCACTCATATGTGGAATATGAAACTGAAAGCAACAAACGTTCAGGAAAAACAAAAACTCATAGACACAGACAACATATTTGAATATATATGATGATGGAAGAGATTTAACTTTGGGTGGTGAACACACGATGCTGTATATAGATGATGTATTATTGAATTGTACGCTTGAAAGCTATATAAGGTTATTAATCAATGTCACCCCCCCCCAAATTTAGTAAAACAAATTAAATAAATAAAAAATTTTTTTAAATGTAGTCAATATTCTCTCTACACACTTCTCTTACTCCTTGAAGGAGTCTATTAATCACACACACACACACACACGCACATCACTGTCATCATCATATGTCTCCTATTAATTTATAATATATTCATTTGTTTATTTATGTGATTCATAAATATCCATTTTCTGCTTACATTCATAAAAGCAACTGCATAGCATATCTTTAAAACATATTTAAAATAATCTTATGATAATTAATTATTAAAATGACAAAATAACACAAACGGTATGATTTTATTTATAATCTTAAACATTTATGTTAAAGGGCTTTCAAAAATATTTTTTCTCAGTTTGCTGGGTAGGTGTTGGAGTAAAATCCCAACATAAACCAACACTAATGACTAAAAAAGGAAATATATAGAATATGAAAGCAACAAAAACCATGAATCAAATTTTGAGGCTAAATACAATAATGCTGCCAGCAAATTCCATCAACTTTGATCCTCAGGAAAGACAAGGTAGAATTTTCAGTCTCACTTTCTTCAACTTTTGATAGACAGCTTTGCATTTCCTCCATCTCCCAAGTTCTAAGTGATTAATGGGAATGACTGTGAGCAGGAGAAACATAAATCCTACTGCATGTTACAGAGTAACCAACTGGCTCAAAGGAACTCAAAAAATGGAGTATTTTAACAGTGAGACAATATCAGTTCTCAAGAACATTTCCCAAATATATCAGGCTGCAGAAATGGATCATCATGACAAAGTCCAAGGCCTGAAGCAAAAGTTAAAATGTCAAAACTTTGGAAAGAAAAAAGTGTGTTCATCTATGACATAAATATGGCTCGGTTTAGATAACAGAGAGGAAATAATAGTCTTAGCTACAAATTCCTTTCTGTATTGATATAGAGAATATCAATACAGAGATAGAAATTGTAAATATCAACAACTAATCATCATAATTGGTTATTATAATTGATAAAAATCAAAATTATAATTCAGTGTCGATGGGCACACAATATAGAAAAATGTAATTTGTGGCAGTAACATTATAAAAGCAGACCTAGGTAGGACAAATTTTTTTATATACTATTGCAATTAAATTGGTATTAATCCAACCTAGATTGTTGTAATCCCTAGGGCAGCCATTGAGGAAATATTTCAAAACTATATAGTTGAAAAAGTGAATTAATATGATACACTAGAAAATATCTATGTAACACAGAAGAAAACAGTAATGGAGGTACAGAGTAACAAGAAAGACATAAGATATATGGAAAACAAATAACAAATGGCAGGTATAAATCCTATCTTGTCCATAATTATGTTATATTTAAATGGAGTAAAGTCTCCAATCAAAAGTCTGGGACTGGCATATTTTATAAAACTATGATACAAGCATAAAGTGTGCTTCTTGTAAAAATCTTGTAGAAAATAAAAGTATATTAAAAAGCATAACATTCTAATAATAACCAAAAGAGAGCTAAAATTCAAAAAATAAAAGATGTTGACACAAAAAAATTGTTTTAGAAACAAATAATAACAATTTATAATGATAAAATTATCAACTCATCAAGAAAATATAACAATTATAAACATATATGCACCTAAAAATAGGGCCCCAAAATATACGAAACAAAAACTAATCAAATCAAACTGAACATACACGATTCACCAATAATAGTTGGAGTTTCAATACCTCACTTGCAAAAGTAGATAGAACAATTAGCAGAAGATCGGTAAGGAATCAGAAAACTTGAGCAACACTATAAACCAATCAGAACTAATATATATAGAACATTCCATCAAACAATAATAAAATACGCATGCTCTATAGTGCACACAGAATGTTCTCCAAAAAAGACCATATTTTAAGCCCTAAAATAAAGCTCAATACATTTAAGAGAATGTAAATCACACAAGTACATTCAATAGCCACAGTGGAGTGCTTTGAGTCACTAGCAGAAAGAAAAGTGGGAAATTAGTAAATATGTAGAGATTAACTAACACACTCCTAAACAATTAATGAGTCAGAGGAGAAATCAGAAGAGAAATTAGAAAATGCTTGAAATAAATTTAAATGAAAATATGGTATATCAAACTGTGTAGGATGCAGTTAAATTGGTGCTTAAAAATAAATATATAGCTGTTAATTACTAAATTTTAAAAAAGGTGATTTTAAAATCAATAATCTAACCTTCTACCTTACAGAGCTAGAAGAAGAGCCAACTAATCCAGAGCAAGGAGGAAGAAAATAAATAATAAATATTAGAGCAGAAATAAAGAACAGACAAACAACAGTAAAAATTAAATCAAGCAGAAACTGGTTCTCAAAAAGATCAACAAAAATAACAAATATTTCACTAAACTGACCAATTAAAAAAAAAGAAGACCTGTTTACTAAATGAAGAGTGAAACAAGGGTCAGAATTACCAATCATCTAGAAATAAAAAGAATTATAAGGTAATATGTCAACAACTACAAACTCACAAATTAGATAACCTTGATGATATGGACAAATTCCTCAAAAGACACAAAAATTGACTCAGGACCAAAGCTGACTCAAGAAGAAATAGAAAATCTGAATAAATTGTAACAAGTAAAGAGAATGAATCAGTAATAAAAAAGCTTTTAACAAAGGAATTCTCAATCACGAAAGGATTAACTAGTAAATTCTATAACAATTAAAAAAAAAATTAACACCAACACTTCACAAACTCTTCCAGAAATTAGGAGAGGAGAAGCCATTTCCTCACTCATTCTATGAGGCTATTATTACCTTGATATCACAACCAGACAAACATATCACGAGAAAACTACAAATCAATATACATGATAAATATAAATGTAAAAACTCTAAAAAAAAAAAAAATGCTAGGAAGCCTCATTAAACAAGATACAAGAAGGATTGATTATTCACTGAGACCAAGTGGAATTATACCAAGAATGCAAAGTTGCTTCAATGTATGAAAACCAATCATGATGAATTGATCAAGTAAAGGCCAAAACCACATGATCAGCATAGCAGATACAGAAAACACATTTGATAAAGCCTAACATTCTCTCATGACAAAAACACTCAATGTGTTCGTCACAGAAAGGAACATGTTTGCCTGATCAATGGTATCTATGAAAAGCCCTCGGGTAACATCATAACTAATGGGAAAAGTTTGAAAATATTTCCTTTAATAGAAATAAGATAAGAGTACCTGCTATCGCCACTTCTATTCAACTGGAGTTTCTAGCCAGGTAATCAGATAAGAAAATGAAATAAAAGGCGTCCAGGATGAAAACAGAAGGTAAAACTATTCTATTTGCAAATGGCATAGCTGGTCCTAAGGACCCAGGTAATTGCATTGGGCCCATGTGAGCAGTCCAGAACAATCTTCCTATGTTAAGGTCAGCTCATTAGTAACCTTGACTACATCTACAAAGTCCTTTCACTAAGTCCTTACCTAGAATAGTATTTGGTTGGATAACCTGGAGATGGGAATCTTGGGAGCAGAGGTGAAGGATGGGGAGGTGGGGGAGTGGGGACATCTTTAAAACCCTCTCAACTGCCATTACATAGGCACTGATTTTTTTTCTCTTGTTCCATTTGCTACATTTAAGGTGTTGACCAAAGTCTATAGAGCCTGAAGTAGCTGAGTCCCTGTAAGTTTTCCTTGACTAACTCAGTTGTAGGACACATTGAATCAATGTGACTTCTCATTACAGTTGCCAGACTTCATTTGCAGGAAACGGAAATCTGCTGTGTCTTTTCCAACCACTTTAATTGGTAAAATTCCCTGCCCATGTTCATTTGACAGAATTTCAGACTACTGACAAGTTGGCTAGGATTCAAAAGATATATTCTTTGATATTTGTATTATATTTATTTCAATACACTATTATTTGATTTTATGTATTTCTGTTGAGTATGGATTTTTTCCACTTGTGGGAGAATTAATTGGAAAAATATATACCCATATAAATTTAAGAAATAAACAAGCCATCTTCCTGTAAAGATAAAACTCCTGCCACAAGGAAAGCAAATGACACATAGAAAAATATTTCTACAGGGAAATTACAGAATGTATTGTTTTTCAGCTCTAACCAGAGGAATAATATTATTTACTTTAAGGTATTTGACAGCTCAACTACTTATGTTATGTAGTGAAATTTCACTGATGTCATATCAGTTAATTCAAATAATCACCTAAGTTGTCAACTATGATGTCCTGACTGATGTATTACTCTGAATTTTAAATAAAATAAATGGGAAAATAAATATATTATATAATGTATTACTCTGAATTTTAAATAAAATAAATGGGAAAATAAACAATAAAAAAGAGGCATCGAGTTTGTTCAGGAATTATGAAAACCTCATGTAGCTCACTCGTTTAAAATGCATCCTCATACAGGCCCACATCAAAGACCTTGATATCATTAGCTTGACAACCAAAGAATTTGTGGAAGAAACTAAAGCTCTCTACAAAATACTACTTGAAGTAGAATGAATCATTAAGTACCAAATGTGTGTGCCCTTGAAATTCTTTATGCAACTCCTCAGCCACTGCCACATCCATCAATGCCTCTCATTTCTGCTGCCTGGTTGGACAGTCGCTGAATTAGAATTATCAACTGTGAAGGAGTTTGGGTAGAGGAGGGAAGAGAGGGAAGGACATGGCACTGATGTTCCTAAATACACTTGTGGCCTAATCTTCATTTCCAAAGACTGTATCCTCCAACCAGAGCAGACTGCCGTATCACTGCCTGAGCACATCAGTGTCTCTGTATGGTCTTCACACAGTCCCTTCAGTTTGAAAGATCATAGCTTTCACTTCCCCATCCACTGAAATACCATTCATCTTTCAAGTCCTTTCTTAAATGCTCCTTTCCTTTCCAGTGTCAGAATTTCCTTGTAGCCAGCCACAGGGCAATTTGCTCAGACTAACATTACAGCACTTTTAAAAATTCTCCCTGTATTACAATTGTGTTATTCTCAAGAATACTCTCCAAAGAGATCACAAATACCTTGATATACAATAAGTATTATAATAGTCTTTATAAATTCAGAGCGTTTATTATGATGCCTTATATATACTTTTAAAAAATCATGTATCACCTTTATTATCAGCTGAAAAACTCGTATTTCTTCAAAAGTTATAAGAAAAACTTATTTTCCATTCTTTTCAAAATAATAAAGTTTTACTATTATTGCAAAGATGTATTTGAATTTTTGGAGCGATACTATTTTATCTAAATGCAATGCTATTTACTTTGAAAAATCAATGCTACATTTAAAAAACTCTGCCCCAAGCTTTAGTAGACTTCAAATATTGACACAGGATGTTTTTAATGTTCTAACAGATTTTCAAACTTAGCTCTGAAAACTTCTCAAAGCACTGATTACATGTTGAAACATATTATTTTGGAATATTGGCAAATTATTTCAAAAGTAATTTAATCAAAATTTGTATTAATATCATGAAATAAGAATTTTTAAATAAATACAAGATTCCAACAAAATAATTTTTAGGAAGTATTTTTGACATCAAATCCAAGCCAAATAACAAACTCCATTTTACTTATATAAAAGTTAAAGTTAGAAACACTAAAATTATTCAGAAATGTACTAAATATCAACTTTTCTGAGAGTTGAATATTTTACGGCAAGTTTTAGGAACATCTCAGTTAGCTCTTAAATTGATTATCCTATGAACTAAACATCATTATTCCCCTTTGTAAAGGTAAGAAAACCAAGGCTTAAAAAGGTAAATTGCTCAAAATCAAACAGCGAGCAAGAGGCAGAGCCGAGCTTCTAAACCACATGTGCAGTATTTATGCTAACATTTCCAAACAATTAACATCAAATGCTTTAAACACTAGTTTGTTTTAAATTATCTCCAAGGAAATACTTATATGTGACATTTAATCATATTTATTTAAGAGGAGCATCATTTTTATAAAAAATCCCCAGCCTTCAGCATTACCTGTTTTTATATCACATATAAGTCCATCCGATGAGGGTAGGCCTAAAGTCGACTTTTGCTCACTAAAATATCTTAATTACATGGTACAAAATGGTGAATTAATGTAATTCATTAGGTTGTTTGAGAAATAAAGAAATGAGTAAATGTCTGGCTACAGAGGCACCTCAAAGGCTAGTGAGCAGCCTCGTAGAGCTTTCAGCCTGAGAAAAGTCTAGCCAAAAACAAAGGAATTTTATGAACTCACCTATGTACTATTATCATATTTAAATTTTACAATTTCCATAAAGAGTCAAAATATATAGAAAATTTCAATTTTTGTCTAGATAGATCTTCAGGATACCAGGAAGCCAGTTATGAAAATCTAATCTGACATTGTAGAATCACGAATATCTTGAAAATGGTTAAGGAATAAATAAAACTAGATACCATAATTATGCATATCTAAATATCATCCAAGAGTCTACTTTCATAATCAGCCACTTGACAAAAAGGCAGGAAGGAAGAAGGAAGGAAGGAAGGAAGAAGGAAGGAAGGAAGGAAGGAATTCAAAGCAGTTACCAAATATAGCACTGCTGAGATCATAAAATGGAGGTGAAAGACCATCATCCCATTTGCCTTTATCCAACCAAGTCACAAACTCTGATCTTGTGTCATATTACAGAGCCCATTCTCAATGTCACATCTTTCATAATTCAAGCCTAATGAGAGAAAAAAGAAATTAGCTTTCGCAGCCCCATTTGGTTTCTTAAGAAATAAGACAATAGCAGAAAAAGAGAGCTTAGCAACAAATGACAAATGTAGGCTGACATAAGAAATTATTTTTCACATTTAGGTCTACTTCATTAATGCAAAGCTTCTTTGCACACGACATTCTAATAAATCAGCACACAAAAACCAGTGTAGCCAGATAGAAGAATGCCACATGAGGTCAGAAGACCGAGGACCTGGTTTTGTCTCTTATTAAATAAGTGCCTTAGCTAAACCATTCAACCACAGCAAGCTACAGTAAGATTAGAATAATGACATCCTGCTCTATCTCCCTCAAACAATTGCTATGAGGATCTACTTACATAATGTACATAACAATATCTTACAGCTCATAGACACCATAAAATATGAGGAGTTATTATTAAGGTTACATCTTCAATTCAACCTCAATATTCCTGCCATTCTGCCTTTTAAGGTTCGGACAGACTAAAATCGCAGAGGCCCCTCTGATTGAAACTCAACCAACCACATCTAGAATTAAGCATAGCTCCTCCCTGTTGAACATCGACGTTCTTGAAATTCTGAGTGCTTTTACTGCAGCAAAGGCATTTTCTGACTCTGTGTGTTGGGGGTAGGGGAGGGAGAGGCTTGGGAAAAGCAAGATTTGGACACTTGGTTGTTCACCATCGCTCTCCAAGTAAAGGCTTTATTCCATTATTTAACATCTGCAATTGTCACTCTGTAAATAAATAAATGAATGAATAGATAGATAGATAGATAGGTAGGTAGGTAGATAGATAGATAGATAGATAGATAGATAGATAGATAGATAGATAGATAGATAGATAGATAGATAGATAACCTCAACCATAAATCACCCCACCTGGGTTGTCGTCCTTAGCGAGTGTGGAGACTTTCCTTTGGCAAGTTTGTGTTTGCCCGACCGGTTACGTTTGCCATAAACAAGTAGCTGTGGTGGTTGTTAGTACTTGGCCACCCAGTCACAAAAACATCATTTTGCTGTAATCACATTTGGACAAAATATTATTTAAGAATACTATATCTAGTTTGTGTTCTTGAGATCATCAGCATGAGTACTGAAAGCTGATTTTAAAATGTCATTTTTAAACAACATTAAGCCCACATTATGACCGATGATCTATTTTAATTTTATTCCTAAGTCTCTTATTTTGAAATATTTTACACACCAGCTGTATTCAATAACAGTAGCAAAAATCTCAAGAGTCACAACCTATTGAGATAGTTTGTGCTAGTGAGTGCTGGGGTCAGGACTGGAACCCAGGTCTTTCTGACACCAAAACATGACCTCTTAAAGCTCTATTCTAAGGCCCAATTGTTAATCCACCGTCCCATTTTTACCAAGACCTAGAAGTATAAGTTTATCAGAGTGAGGACACCAGTATTTCCAGACAGAACTGATGCCATCCCACCCCAAAGCAAAGAAAGTTGGTTAGTCTATGCATTGCACCATGGCTAAATTTAGAATCTCCATGAGGCCTTTGAAACATTTAAAATAGCCAAAATATCCCAGTTATTACCTTATGGACCCTTAGTGGTCCAGGGACTCAGGTTGAATAAAAAATGAACTAAATGACACAGTTCTTAGACTATATAAATGAATTCATGTCATTCAATTAGCTATGCATGTATCTGCATATGTGTATCATTTTCAAGTTTTCTTTAGTTCTTGGCAATTTTTACAATGATCTATTTCGTGATTATAAAACATTCAAAACCATTTTTATAACCATATTTCAGCAATGATGTATATGAAATGTACACACATATGCACATGGGTGTCAAATGTTTTTTAAAGACCAAGAAATTACCTGGCATCTGTTTGCAATGTTCTTTGCTCTTTTTAATACACAAGGATAATGATGATGATTTCTGGAAGTGCTAGAACTATAAAAATAGCTAAACAAAACATTTTCCCCTCTAAATAGTCTCAATAGGGGGTCTTTTTGTTACAAAATGAATCTAAAGATTATATATTTTCAACTAATTCTTATTAAAAAGGCAATCATGAACTTCTAATAACTACTGCCTTCTTCAAAAATGCATCAGAAAATTTTCTAAGTATTCATTTTCTCCCGATTAGAGAATCGTATACTTTAAACCACTTGAACAAATTTCCTTTGAATCGTGGCTAATTTACCTTTTAATTCCGTGTGCCACATATCTAGGGTCATTGAAATGATTTGCTATATTAAAATCTGCCTCCATGTAGATTTCTGCTACCCCAGCCATCATTAAATTGTATTAACAGTGTATGGAACAATGAGGAATCGTATGCAGGAACTTATCAGTAGCATCCCTGTTCCTGGGCTTTCTGAGCTTGTGGAACTCATTATTTGTTTTCAATTTTATGATCCCAAAGGTCAGACACAGTGTAGTCTAAGACGGAGGGTGTCTCCGTGTTGCAATTCACGATTTCTTGGAAGGCCCAGTTATCTCCTGAAATGGCTTCCACGGTGCCTGATTCTCTCATTAAAATGTACTGAGTCTCTCATAGATTAAATCATTAACACCATAATGGGAACAAAAATATTAAAGTATATTCCCAAGAGACAGTTAACTTAGGGCATGCTTCTGAAGAAATGGGAAGGAATAGAATAAAGTTTTTGTAGCAGTAATAGTGAGAAAATTGGTGCAGAATTCAGGATTAACTTGGTAAAGAATGGTATGGGTAGATCATCACAATGTAAAGTTCTTAGAAGACAGAGAAGATATAAGAATTGGGGGAAATCTAGAAATGGAGAGGTAGAAGGTATTAAAAGCACACCACTTATTTCACAATTTTGCCTGGGCCGTATCAATAATGCATATCTACTTTCCCTTTAAAGTTCTACAAGGCACAGCTGTAATCTTTCCTTAATCATAAATCTTACTCTTTAAGTTATGAGAAAATACACATGGCAAATAATTTACATTTTAATCACTTTTAAGCGTCTTGTTCTGTGATAAGTACATTCATATTGCTATGAGACCATCATCACCATCCATTCTCAGAACTTTTTAATTCCATACCTGTTAAATACTAACTCCTTGTTCCCTGCTCCCCCCAGCCCATGGAACCACCATTCTACTTTCTGTTTCTATGAATCTGACTACTCTAGATACCTCACATAGATGAAATCAAACCTTATTTGTCCTTTTGTGACTGGTTTATTTCACTTAATACAATGTCCTCAAGTATAATGCCATAGTATGTGTCAGAATTTCTTTCCTTTTTGAGTCTGAACAATATTCCATTGCATGTATGTACCACATTTTGTTTATTCATTCATCTGTTGAAAAACACTTGAGTGTCTTTTATCTGTCAGCTACTGTGAATAAGGCTGCTATGAACATGAATATACAAATATTGGTTGGATTCTATGCTTTTATTTCTTTTGGATATATCTCCAGAAGTAGAATTGCTGTATCACATGGAAATTCTATTTTTAAGGTTTTGAGAAATTGCCATACCGTCTCCACAGAAGCTATAAGATTTTACATTCCCACTGACAATGTGCAAGTGTTCCAATTTCTCAACATCAACACTTTTTCAACACTTTTTATTTTCTGGAGTTTTATTTGTTTGTTTCTTTATAATAGTCATCCTAATGAATGGGAGGTGGTATCTCATTGTGATTTTGACTTACATTTCCCTAATGATTAGTGATGTTGAACATCTTTTCCTGTGCTTATTGGACATTTGTGTATCTTTGAGAAATGTATATTCAATCTTTTGTCCATTTTTTAAATAAGGTTGTTCTTATGTTGTTGAGTTGTAGGAGTTCTTTATATATTCTGTATATCAATGTCTTATCAGATATATGACTTACAAATATTTCCTCCCATTCTATTGATTGCTTTTTTATTCTGATAGTGTCCATTATTGAATGAAACTTTTTCATTTTATGTTTTCTTCCAAGAAATTTATAGTTTTGGCTTTTTTACATTTAGGTCTTTAATTCATTTTGAGTTAATTTTGTACATGGTTTAAGGTTAGGATCCAACTTCAATCTGTTTGCATGTGGATATCCAACTTTTAAAACACTATTTGTTGAAAAGACTGTTTTTTCCCAATTGAATGATCTTGGCACCTGTGTTGAAAATCATTCAACCATATCTGAGGGAGTTTATTTCTAGGCTCTTTATTCTATTCCATTGGCCTACATGTCTATATTTATGCCAATTTCACACTCTTTTAACTACTGTAGCTTTGTGATAAGTTTTGATATCAGGGAGGTTGGGGCTATAATCTGGTTCTTTTTCAAAATTGTTTTGTTATTTGGGATCCCTTAGGATTCCATATACATTTTAGGATGGAATTAATTATTAGCAAAAAATATTATCGGAACTTTGATAGGGGTTACATTAAATGTGGATTGCTTTGGGTAGTATTGACATGTAAAAAATATTAATTCTTCTAATTCATGAACATGAGATGTCTTTCCACTTATGTGTGTCTTTAATTTCTTTCAGCAACAATTCCTAGTTTTCCATGTACATGTATTTTGTCTCCTTGGTTATGTTTATTACTAAGTATCTCATTCTATTTGATGCTATTGTAAATAGAATTGTTCACTTAATTTCCTTTTATGATTGTTCATTGTTAGAGTATAGAAATGCAACTGATTTTTATGTGTTGATTTTGTATTTTAAAATGGCTAAATTTGCTCTTTTTCAATAGAATCTTTAGAGTTTTCTACATTTAAGATCACGTTCTCCACGAACAGAGATAATTTTACTTGTTAATTTCCAATTTTAATGCTTTTTTAATTAATTTTTATTTTCAAGTTACTCTGGCTAGGACTTCTAGTACTATGTTGATAGAAGTAATGAAAGAGGGCATTATTCCCGATCTTAGAGGAAAGCTTTCTGTCTTTCACCATTGAATAAGATGGTAACTGTGGGTTTTTCATACATAGCCTTGATTGTGTTGAGGTAGTTTCACTTTATTCTAAGTTTGTTAAGTGTTTTCTTTTTAAGGAAAGTAGTCTCTTACATAATCACAAAAGTTTTCATATAATTCATTTTACCATTTAGAAAATTATTTCCTTTGTGTAGGTAACAGAAAAATAGTTTCACATAGAATTATCTCCTTTACTCTCATTAACAGCAAAAAATAATGGCCAGTTCCTATAAATGATTAAATGAATCCAAATATTCTATTTAAACAAAAGTGAAATTTAATTATTCTCAAAAGCAAATTTCAATCAAAGATTGCCATTATTTGGCCTGGCAATTTGAAAATATTAATTAATTTTATCAGGAAATTTTTATAATCGTTCACACTGAATTAATTTTAATATTTTCATTGAGATAGAAACGGGAAAACCCTAATTCACAAAGGCATGTATTAGCAAATAGAATTAGCACTTCTACAGCCCACACTAGAATTAACCAATATTATGTAGGTTGGATTCTTGTCATATAGTTATCTTTATCCTCAAGTCATGGACAACATCTTTGGCAGTAATTGTGTCATAGATGGTATCTATGTCAATGAGAAAAAGATTACCCAACCATGTTTTACGTTCGATGTTGTTTAGGATTAGTACCCTTCAAAGGAGATCTATGGTGTTTGTAAGTGTCTGATGATTTCTGCAGAAATACAGATAAAGTGTGGTGTTCACTCTAATCTGAACAATACACATGTTATAAATGTTGCATAGTTGTTTACATATAATTCTCTATTTCAGAATAGCAGTTTTGCCAGAAGATCTTACAGCTTTTTTAGTAGTTTCTATAATGATGAATACAGGGCCCTGAAAAGAAAATTATATCTCTTGCATGAACAAACTTTTCCATCAAGTAAACTAATTCAGGTACAGATGAACTCCAGTCATTTTTTTTTTTTCCTAAATAGGTTTTCAATCTCTCTCAAAAATTAAAACTTCTTTTCCAAACTCAATCAAGCATTTCAAAACTTATTCACTGAAAAGTCACATTTCTGGGTAGTAGAGAACATTATATTCTATTCCTATTTCTTTGATGAAAACTTATTTAAAGCTATGATTCAAGGTCCTTGCTTTCATAAATTTGATTGACAACAGAATGCAAACCTTCTCTCAGGATTCCTAGTCAAGCTTTTAGTGTCAACATGCACATATAGAAATGATGTTTATTGACAAACAGAAATGGCACGTTGGATGACAAGCACAGCAAGAGTTCTAGTTATATACCAATTGTCTTCAGAAGACATTCAGCTTGTGGAAGAAACAGTTCACCATCTCATGTCACTAAGGCATTTTTGAAATTTTCAAAGGGAGCTCACAGACTGAATACCTTCTCGGATGATATCAACATGCACACTTGAACCACGAAACCAAAGCAGGCTCCATTGCAAGACTGAGCAGTTTTATTTAATGCCACGGTAAAAGAAAATAGTGCAGCTGAAAATTCCTCCAATCATTCATTCAGTAAAACAGTAATCAGTCAGTCTATCTCATATTTAGTGACTGTACATGTTAATCAATCTTCTAGGAAATGGGGACAACTAGATAAATTCCTTACCCTATTTTGATTTTTTATGAGTCTTCAAAATATTGAAGAAATGGTTTGCATCTCTAGAGAGATGGCATCATTTCGTAAAGGCCTGTTTATTTATATTTTCTTAAAGTCTCATCAAGACCCGTGGCTCCATTAGGTTCACCTCGTTTGTTACATGGCTTCTTTTCTTGGAATTATGATAGAAACCCTGTAAAATTCCAGCAAAGTTTTAATCTCTTCCTTAGGAGAAAGACTCATTGTCCATCCAGTTTTCAGAATGCATCGAGAATGCTCCAATTTGCTGCTTTCATGTTTTCACATACTCAAAGATGAAAGAATAAGCCACATTGCATATGGTTCATCTTTTCTTTCACGTTTCCACTGCCCATTATGAACAAAAATATTCCACAACTGTGAAACAATTTCAGACAGCAAAATCTATGAAGGAAATGATTTATGTTACACGTTCTGCACAACAGTATCCAAGTCATTCAACACTGCCAAGAATGACGAGTTCCTGATAGTGTTATGTGACATAAAAAGTACTTTATGAAGATTGTTTTCAAATCTAATAAGTACACATATTAAAAAAAAGCCCAGTTCAAAGTTTCTCTGAAGCCCATCCTTTGGAGTAAGATTAAGATTAGCTCTCTTGCAAGAAGAATGGTGTTTGAAGAAAAAGAAAGTTAGTATGGAAACAGTAAAAAAAAAACCTTTGTAAAGGTTTACTTTAAAATAAAATGGTAAAATTCTAAACAGACTTTCATGCTATTTTATTATGAGTCCAAGCAGGTACTTCTAATTTCCATGTGTTATCCCTTGCTTGTTGGAAAACTTTCAGACTTTCCATTAGCAAAAGTTTTAACAAGGAGTTTGTCAATTCATTTTCTGTGCACACAAAGATTTATAATCTTGGTTAAAATATTCCAAGTCTTCTTGAGTTTGTGATTCCAGCATTCTTGACTCCCCTCTCCCTAAGTCTTACCTTCTACCACCTTGGGCTTTGTCTCTACCAGTTGTTCTTAGGCATACCTCATAAGCCTTTCAACATAAACACTGAAACCAGTGCACAGTGTTATGGACTCAGGTTTTATTCTACCATCGTCTTCATGAAATCTGCATTGCTATCCATTTCATCTTGCTTTTCTATTCATTCCATTCTTCAGGATATTTTCTATTCTATCCTCATAGGTACCTCTTTTTCCAGTTCACCTCAAAAGAGTAGTCTGCGATTGTGCAAATCACACATAACAGATATAAAAGTATTTGGGGTGACAATAAGGTATAGATTTAAAAAAAAAGTCACCTATATCCAAATTTTACTTAACGGAAACATTTGAAAGAAATTTAGGTACATATTCTGACATCAGTAACTAACGAAGAATTCTATTTAGAAACAATATATTTTATAATATCCTCTAAAGTTGTCCAATGCATGAAAAATAGATTTTGTAATCATTGTTCTAAAGCCTCAGCTTACTCATATTTCAAACATGAGACAAATAAGAACCCCAGTTTGAGTTTTGGGTCACCATTAATTAGCTACATAACCTTGAGCTATTAACCTCTTGGCTTAGAGTCTCGCCTCCTTCACATTTACAGAATGTGGCTTTGACTTTGAGGAGCTTGAGGGCTTTTCTCCTCTGTGACGTAATGGTTCTGAAGTTGTGACTACACACGAGAAAAGACCAGAAGATCCTCAGAGACATTAAAGCACAATGATACTTATGAGTCTACTCAACACAATAAACAAAAAAGATATTTTGCTATTTTTCACTGAGCATCTAATTCAGTGTGCTTAAATTGTTATACGAAATTAGGGTAAATATCATAGGACTCAAAACCATAGCACCCATTCAGGCCAAGACTGGAGTCTGTGAAAAAAATTTTAATTTTCTTCAGCTAGGCTTGACATATTTATTATTACATTTCTTACACATATAATTCTGTTGTGCTATGGACTGAATATTTGTATCCCTCCCAAATCCATGTTGAAGCCCTAATCTCCCATGAGGTGTTATTTGAAGGTGAGACCTTCGAGATGTGATTGGGTCATGAGGATGAAGTCCTGAGGATGGAATTAGTGCCCTTGTAAGAGACACTCGAAAGGACCTCTCCCTCTCTCTGCCCTGTGAGGAAGTGACAAGCAGAGAGCTGTTTGCAAACCAGGAAGAGAGCCCTCCCTCACCAGACACCAAATCTGCCCACACCTCGATCTTGAACTTCCCAGCTTCTGGAACTGTGAGAAATAAATATTTGTGTTTAAGCCACTCAGACTACTGTATTTGTTATAGTAGCTCAAACTAAGATATGCTGCTATGGTAAATAGGATTTTTAAATATTTTTTATTAGTTGTTTCATGAAAATGTGCATAATTTTTTTTGCGTCCAAGGTACTATATAGTAAGATAAATGTTGCACACGAAGTCTCACATTTCATTCTGTTGATGCTTTAGCTTTGAGTACTTCAGTGAACCAATTACTTTTTAAAAGAGTTGATATTTATGTCATTCTATTGAAGAAATAAGGTTTTACTTAATATCTTATCAAACTCTATCACCTCTCAGTTTTTGAGAATGCATCTCTATGGTAATTTTCACATATTTTACACTTAAGTTTAAATTTATATGAAGTAAATACATTTTGAAAAAAAATTGTTTCTAAATTCAAAAAGTTTGTAAAAGAAATTGGGTAGAATGTCAAATCTGCATGATATATCCCATAAAACCAAAGTATAAAAATAGATTTCTATATTCTTATAAAAATAATAAATAGAAAAATTCTTAAAGTTGCCATGTAGGTAAGGGAAAAATATTTGATTAACTGAATATATTTTTCCTTCTTTTGAGTCACAGTAAATTTGGAGTAAATTTGGCTCTAAAAGTGAATATAACAGCTAATTTTAATACTAACTTCAGGTATGCAAAAGTAATTATCTAAGAATATATTCTGGAATCACTCCAGTGATAGGAATCTGATGCGTGGGATGTATCTCAACACTGTATCAGCGTTACATTTTGTAAACTTCTGGTTGATTTGGATTAAGTGATAGCAACATAGGTAATACAACTGTATTGTTAAAAATCAAGCAAAGTAAAGCTTTTATACATCAAATAATTTGGAGCAGTTGCTAGGAGAGAATATGGACTATTTCTGCGCTTAGAATTGGCCCTGACATTAAAATCAATAAATAAAAATAACAGAGAATGAAGAAGACCAGGAAATGGAGAATCGGCTTGGAAGCAGACAATATAACACTTAGAGCATGATTTAATAAAAAACCATCCAGATTAATACCACGACATTTACCCTGGCTCGGGATGTCCATAAATTCTAATACAGAGGGATTCCTGTCAACACTAGGACCAAATAGTTGTTACATCTACAAATTATTTTTCTTGCTCATTATATATTAAGTGCTCAATAGCGTGTGTAAATAGAATTTATCCCATTGGGAAAATTCTGTCTTCCTAAACCTACTATCTTAAAACAAACAAACAAACAAACAAAAAACAACTGTTAACAGGTTCGAATATTCTTAAAATGAGTTCATTATGTAAAATAAGAAAATTCCCCAAAACCTCTGAATAGAATCTGCTGCATCTGAAATTCAAATTCAACTATGCCAATTTCATTAAGAAAGGCGAACATATTAATTTTCTTTAAAAGTCACATATGTTAAAGAGGGGGCACAGAGTGATTTCTTTTTTTTTTTCAAAATGTGACTAACATCATTAACAAGTTCGCTTTTCAAAAAATCTCATCTGTAAGTGTAGCATCCCAAATTTTCATGAAGGAAACTGCTCAGCCATTATTATTCCTTCGCAGTATTTTCTCCCTCGTGAGATGTACAAAAGAAACTCATATTTAAAGTGATTCCAATTTTATCCACTATAGGTTATGGTCCACATTTTAAATAAAACGCCGAAGCGGAAACATCTCAGAAATGAAAATGAAAAGTGAAAAAGCCAGAAGGGCATATCCCAACGTAACTTTCGAAACGGAACCTGTTTATTCGACAGAGCTGTTCCTTCGCTGTCCTCCAAGGCTGCAGGTGATTAGAATCTTTCATGCGGCTGAGACCTTTCCTGCTGAGCGACTCTCTCCTTCGTGCATGTTAACCTTTTCCCTGAAGCAGGACCACGCGTGTTATCCCAGCAAGCACACCAAGGAAGCTTCAGAGAGATTAATAAGGAAGGGAATTTGCACTCCTTGGCAAACCAGCCGACTAGTTCCTCTTCACCCGTCACCAGAGAAGTCAGCGTGGGCTTTACCAGACAGGCCACAGAAAGGGCAGCACACCCACAGTCGGCCTCTTTGGGGAAACTGGACAAATATTAATGAATCCTTTTCTGTGTATTTAATAGTTACTAACTGCATGATAGCAATCCCAAAGTATGGGAGAAAAATAATTAGCCTGTTTTCTTTGACAGAGAAGATATTTTTCAGTAATCGCTTTTCTTGTTTTAATGTAAGAACAGCTGAATGTGTAAATAGAAGGCCAACAACAGCAAAATTAATATGTAGGACCTTTTTTCAGCAGAAGAAAATGAAGAATTTTGTCAACACTAATTAATATGGCATGTGAATAAAAATAGAAAATACATTCGAGTAAAATACTCTAAAATACTAGAATTAATGCCTCCAGGTAACTGAGTCGATAGTTACCACAAACCAACAATGAACTCATTTAATTTTATGAAAGTATTATTTTTGAAAGGTGATTGTAGGTAAGAATGGCATTAGTTCCACTGGTGAAACGCAGTGTTCTTCCAGGATGTCATATTGCAATAGAAACTACAGACATGTACGTTTCTTTATCATGTCTTCCCTTGGTGAACAGTTGCCTTTTTAGTAATAAAACGCCCGTAAGCAATGGAGCATTCCCCACGTTTGAGAGCTGGTTTATCTCACTGTACGACCTCTTATAATAAAGTGGAGGTTCAAGATCACACAAAAAGTAGATGGTTTCTCTAAGATCCAAATCTCTGAAGCTGGTTCTCTTTCCTCCATTCAGAATCAAAGAATAGAAGGCAGAGGTGTGCTCCAGGTGCACACCAGGACCGATTCGCTTGGCGGTACCATCCTATCGGCTAAAATAAAGTCTACTCACCCGTCCCAAATTCATTTCAAATATGTTCATACCGAATTCAAACTTAAGCTCTTAATTTCTATCACAGCATTTTAAAACTGCAGTCACACGCCTCTTTTGAATTTTGCCTCACTAATATCACATTAAAAGGAACATGTGTGCCTATCACTCCTTCTGTGTAATCAGTAAAAACTATTTTAAAATACATTCCATCCTGTTAGAACCTTAGCAATTTGATATTGTTTAGAGTAACTTTTTATTTATGAACCTATCTCTTTAATGACGAGTGTTTTAGTTTCTAATTTACACTACAGGCTTATAAATGAAATCTCTGCAGGGCAAGGTATCCAGTTGAATCTCCCTGGACCACTCATAGCCCCTGGTGTAAAAGGTCTGCCAAAGTCAGAAGAGACAGAGAAATAGAACTGACTTTGCTGCTCATCACTCTCGTCCTCAACTGATCTGTGAAGTCACACACACCGTCAAGGGGGACGGAGACCCCATTGCCACACTGAAAGGCTTCCTCTGTTCCTTGCTGAACCAGTGTAAAGAAAGAAACATAAGAGAGCCAAAGGACACGAAAAGCTTCGTTCTTCGGGAATGCCACCATTGCGGCCAGGCAGAAGGCATTCCTTGATGTCTATTACAGGTCAGGCAGCTATAACAGGTGAGGCCGTAATCAGAAACATTCTTTTTCTCCTCTACTATTCTTCCTTTTTCAGGTTTGCCTCTTATGACTGGATACTATTGCTAACTCTCTACAACTCTAAGGAACGACCCCCAAGGCAGTTCATTTACTCTTTCAGTGGAGTGTCTTTAGAAAATAATTAACTTGAGCTATATGCACTACTTCTCTATCTAGATAAACATGGATGTTAATTGCCCCACGTACATCGAGTTGGAACATTTGAAGCCTTTATGATCATCCTAAAAGAAATTTTTTTAAAAAAATGACAGGCACATAAATAGGAAAAAACACAATAGAGTTATGTGACATAGAAATGTTCTGTATTAATTCCTATGATTACTTAATCATATTCATGTAATTCAGAACATTGTTGTGGTTACGTAAATATTTCAGGCCTAATTAGCAGAATTGCTCTCTGAGAATGAAATTCTTCTCCTTTATTATTGAATAAACATTTCACATTGCTTGTTTAGATAAATTGAGAACGATAGGATTTTAAAAGTTGAAAGGACATTGGAGATCATTATTTTACAAATGACATAACTGAGAATCAAGAAAGTTAAGGGATATATAGGAGGAAACATAATACGCCGGTGTTAGAAGCTGGAATTCAAATATCCTATCACCAAGTGTGGCATTCTTTTTTTCTATAGTCCATTCACTCTTCTGTCAATTTATCTTCATCTGCTTTTACAAGTGAAACACATGATTTCAGATGCATAGTCAGAATGCACAG
>NW_011888877.1:1829220-1835157 GCF_000151845.1 Pteropus vampyrus | reverse complement strand
TAAAATGCATTTTTCATTCTTCAGACAGAGTGATCATTCTAAGGCCCAAACCCACTCCTACATATTTTCATCTGAAATCAGTATAAAAGTCGTACTCTTTAGCATGGCTTACAAACACAGCTCACCTTTTCAGGTTCACTGCTTATTATACTCTCCTATGTTCTTAGCCACAACTTCACTAAACAATCGCACTGGTAGTCTTCTGAACATGTCATCTCTAAACTCTAGATCCGAGATCCCTCACCTGCCTCAATCCCCAGGTTAATACTAATGACTCTTGATTTTCCAGCTTAGAGGACTTTCTTGAAAGTAACTTGGCTGATTTCTCCAGGCTGAGTTAAGTGTCATTCCTGGGTCCCCTCACGGTTTCTGTCCTTGTTCGTCTGAGCGCTCACATGTCTGGTATGGTCATTGTCTGTTTAATTCAGTGGTTCCTCTTACAGACTGTGTAAGTCTGTATGAATGAAGTAGGATCATGACTTTTTCACTACTGTACCCCCAGTTACTAGCAGAGTTCCTGGCAGACAGCAGTTGCTCAATGGATGATTGCTGACTGAATGGAATTAATGAAGGTTTACAATCATTTCAACTTTTGCTAGGCACGTGTAAATAAATGCAATGAAGATGTAAAATTTTAAAATGCTACTACATAAAAGATATATAATTCTTGTGTCCAATGTTGCTTTTCCATTTCTAAATCTTGTGCTATTTTTAAAAGCCCTTTAGATTTTGAATTTGCGATTTTGTGTTACATGAACAATTAACTCCACCATCTCTCTCACACTAAATAAGTAAATGCTTGTATCATGTCAAAGCCCATTTCAGGTTTTCCTCAGGAGGGAAGAGGAAGGAAAAGCAAAAAAGTATAATGAACCATACAAACAGAAACATTTCAATTTTACATCCTGATTCTGAATTCAGGTCTTGTAACATTTTATATGTTCATTACTTTCCCTTTAAAAAAAAAAAATCACAAACTTTGTTGCTGTCACAGTTGTTTATTGCCAATTTCAGTTAGGAAACGCCTTTATTAACTGTTATTGTCTACTAAAAATAACATTACCCTATACTATTTTGACTGTCATTCATCATTTAGATAAGAAATGAACTGGAATGATGGTACCCAAAGGAAATCAGCATAATTCGGTAGTATAATATTTTATAAGGCAAATTTATGTTTTGTTGCCAAAAGATAAAATTACTTTCAGCTGGTAATTTCCTTATCACTTTTTCTCTACATGTGCCAAATGGGGCAAGGAATAAACTGATACCGAAAGAAACCAGAGTTGTTTTTGTCTAGTTTATTGAGGAAGCAGGGAAAAGCCTTATAAATCCCAGTGTTCTGACACTGGCCTGGGTGCATCATACACATTGTCTCATTATGCCCAAAACACCTCTTGAATTGTTTCCTACTTTTATTTTAAAAAAGTATTACTCAATTGTCCAAGATCATGTGATTATTAAGTGATGAAGCTTGGATGAGAACCCAAGATAGAAAAAAAATGATCACATAATTTTAATTGAATTATAGTTGACCTTTGAACAACACAGGGGCTGGGGGCGCCGACCCCCTGTGCTATTGAAAATCCATGTATAACTTTTGACTCCCTTAAAACTTAACTACTAATAGCCTACTGTTAACCAGAAGTCTTACTGATAACATAATCAGTTGAGTAACACACATTTTGTATGTTGTATGTATTATATGCTGTATTCTTACAATAAAGTATGATGGAGAGAAGAATGTTATTAAAAAATCATAAAGAAGAGAAAATACATTTACACTATTGTACATATTTATTTTTTAAGACCCACACAGTTTAAACCCATGTTGTCCAAGTATCAACTCTATATTGCCAACGATTTTCATAAAGAAACCCTGCGGAAGAATTCCAAGAGGGAAAATATTTGTAAGTGACAAAGTCATTTAAAGTAAACACATTGCTTTATCTTTTTAAAAAGATTCAGCACCTACTTTATGCTAAACACTGGGGGTGAGGGGGCAGGAAAATAGGAGAGATACAATAAAAAATAAGGTAATATCTTAACAGCATTTATAATCTGGGGAGAGAGCATAAGACATTTATAAAAAATGTACACACGCTACTTATAGTTTTGGCCAAAAAAATAGTAGATTATATTTCCCATTTAAAAAGAAATAAGCCAACTCACAAACTACAAAAAAATTAGATGGTGGGTGGATTGGAATATAAAATGCTTTTAAATACATAATTGAGTCCTGAGCCTCCAAAATGTAAAGCAAATCCCAAAAGTCCAAAAGAATTGAGGAGGAGATAGATCCAACACCACAGAGTTTATTACTGAATGACCATCCTAAAGAATATGTTAAGAAAAATTCCAGAATTAATGCAAAATAATAACTGAAAGAAAGTATAAAATGCAAGGAGAAGTGGTGACTAAAAATTGAAGCTATAGTGCAGATAAAAGTCACCCAGAACTCTGATCTTGAAAGCTGAACTGGGAAGGTAATAAAAAAGAGTTGGATCTACATAAAATAGAAAATTAGAACTGATATCCTTGCATAAAGCCAGAGGAAGAATTTGCCAGGAAAAAATTCCTGGCACCTTCAATAAAGCACTTCAGGATTCCTATAAATATGATAATCCAAATAAGGGCTCAGAGTGAAAAATAAACTAGAAAACGACAAATGAGTCTCTATGACTCAGAGCCAGCACAAATAATCACTTAAGCAAAGGCACAATAAGGTACTCAAAGAGTTCATATTTGGCATTATGTGATAGTGAATATAAAATAATTATATATTTCAAATCTTAAAAAGATTAAGTTTTAAAAATAAGTGCAAGCAAGAAGAGACTAGGCATTATTTTGTAAAACAGACCAGGAAAATATGATCATTAGAAATGAAAACAAAGTAGATGGTAAAAATAAGGGAAGAGGAGATTAATACAGAATTTAGTGAATTGGGAGAGAGATATGAAAATAATTGTACAGAATGCAACATAGAGATGTATGCAAATATGAAATGTGTGTGTGTGTGTGTGTGTGTGTGTGTGTGTGTGTGTGTGTGTGTGTGTGTAATTTAAAAGCCTGGAACATAGAATGATAGAGTCCAACATATACCAAATCTAACGTACAGGGATAATAAAAGAAAAAATAAAGAAAGGCAATATTTGAAGTAAAGTAAGCGTTTTCCAGAAATGAAGAAAGTCATGAACTCTAAGAATCAGAGTACAGGATTAATAAAATATATATATATATATATTCAACTGGATACTTTGTAGTTAAAGAATTCCAAAGAAAAATGGAGTTCTTAAAATCAATGAGAGAGATAAAACATATTACGTACAAAGAAATATTATTTAGACTGGCAGTTTACTTCTCAACAGCAACAATGTAAGCCAATAAGAGAGTGGCAAGTGGAGCAAATGG
This sequence comes from Pteropus vampyrus, assembly GCF_000151845.1. Taxonomy (NCBI): domain Eukaryota; kingdom Metazoa; phylum Chordata; class Mammalia; order Chiroptera; family Pteropodidae; genus Pteropus; species Pteropus vampyrus. The sequence continues at coordinate 1,831,746 of NW_011888877.1, read as the reverse complement.
AAAATACTGGAATAATGTTTTTATTGTGATGAGAAAAAATTACAGTTGAACATAAACTTAGTAGCAAATTAAATTCAGGATAAGGAAAAAAATAAAGAAATTTCGAAATGGTTAACCACTGAGAGAGTTTATTTCCAACAGATTCTACCTAATGGATATATTTTAAATTCTGCATACACCTATACAAGGAAATAAAACATGAGTTCATAAAACTGGTTTTAGTATATTTCAAAGACTCGGTGTTACACAGATGACTTTCTCTGATAGCAATGACATTCAGTGCAAAATCAAAAAAGAAAAAGAAAAAAAATTTTAAAAGGAGAAAAATTTTAAAATACATAGCTAAATGATAAGGCATTGGGAATGGATGCCTGAGACTGAGCCACCAGCTTCTGGAATTTGAGACTTCAGGACCTGCTCAGTTCTGGTCTTGTGTATACTGCTTCCACTGGTGGTGAGTGCTGCTTGCCTCACTCAGATTTATGACCTGGTGGATGATATTACACTCAATTTATTTTGAGCAGCTCAAGTTGCAGGGTCATTGTAGTCTCATGGTCAGAAATTTACTCTCAATCTGAGCCCAATAGCTTTTTCTCAAGAAGAGAATAGCTATTTGCTGGCTTTCCTCCAAAATTATAGGAACCTATAATGTGATTCTCTTACAGAGTTAGACAGAGTCTTATCGAGTATATTAATTTTCCACAGATCCTTGCACTGCGTCCTAACAAACTCAGGAACTTTACCTTGTTTTAGGTACCAGACGGCCTTATATTTTCTTTGATTTAGAGTTTAACAAACAAACTCAGGAACTTTACCTTGTTTTAGGTACCAGATGGCCTTATATTTTCTTTGATTTAGAATTTGTTTCCAAATAGGCTGCCCGAACTTTCTGTCTTTCTTAAAGATATAAGGTGCATGATGCAGCAAATCATCTCTAATTTTGAGAGTTATTTTCACTCTCAGAACTTCATAAAGGTACTAGAACCTGACATATTCATTAGGTTTATTACCCAATCTCTGTCATGCACAGGTTTTGTTAAAATATTTAGGGAACCTGCCAATCCATGCTTACCAGATTCTGTCAGAATAATGCCATGCTTGTAGTGGATGAGCATAACGTCCAGTGCAATGGTGAGACCATCAAGGCATCTGCAGACCATTTTATGACTCAGGACAACTGAGCTGATTGTGTTCTGAAGTACAACAGTGAAGGTATATCGCTGTGCTTCTTAATTGAAAACAAAATATTTCTAGCATTCTCTGTTTATTGGGATAAAGAAAATCAATACATTTACTGCAGTGATAGCTACACAGGGGACTTACTGATTTGTTTCAGTAAAGAACCTACGTCTGGAAGAGTAGCTGTTAGCAGAGCCACGATCTGATTATACTTTCAATAATCCTCCATTATTTTCCGAGACCCATTCACCCTCTGCGAAGGGCAAAAGGGCAGGTAAGTTAGGAGGTAACAGGAATTAGTGTGAAAATGCTATCAGACACTGAGTACCTGTATTCCGAGCACCTATCCAGCCACGGGAAGAACAACCACAGCAGTTTTACAGAACCCATGAGCCACTGAAAGGTGGACTTGCACGTAAATCCCATTCATCACCTAACCTCATATGTCCCAACTCTGAACAATAGAACTATGGTGATTTTCCCGATATCCAGGGTTTACTATAACCTTAGAACCAGTGTCTACTTCCCATCTTCCAGTGAACCATTACCATTAAATAGCACAGGCCCAAAAGAACTGTGTTGTTTTTTTGTTTGTTTTTTTTTTGTATCAAACCATGTAGGATTTTAATAAGTGGCCCACCTCTTTTATTCCTGTGGATCACAAGATCCGTTAGCCACCAGAGTAACTGGCTTTGCTGACTATTATGGTAATATTATAGTAATCATGCTATCCTTGCCCTTGACAATTTAATTTTGTTATTGGCCAGCATTAGTTTCAGATACTATCATCTCCATTTCATCAGAAATCTACATAGGTCAACCACTACGGCATTTGGAAAGAATACTGACAGCCTCCTCATCAAAGCACTTTTAAATGATTTAGCACACAATGTCTTCTACACCTCAATTCAAATAGAATAGGAGATGAATAAATAAACTACCTCCACAGTCTTACTGGTTACCACTTGTTATTGGCTTCCAAACAATCCACTCCAAAATTCCTATTTTCCTAAATCTTGAATTCCTGCCTGTTCATTACTGGCTTCTCAAATTCATATAACGTAAGCCTCCGTAGAGACCAGGTCTCAAGCAGCTGAACTGAGCAATCAGTTAGAACCTATTCCAGATGCTCAAAAATAAAGAAGTTTTCAATTCCATTCAAAATTATTTTTCTCCTTAACTAAACCAACCTCTTTACCCCTATATATAGTCCCTATTTTCTATTGATATGATTTAGCAAAGGACTGAAACCCTTTTGATGTATTAGTCTACTCTTCACAGCTCTGCTCATAGTTCTGGAGTAGTAAGGATGGTGGGAATGAGACATGAGGGAAAATGATACACACA
>NW_011888877.1:1817012-1829170 GCF_000151845.1 Pteropus vampyrus | reverse complement strand
GAACTGAGCAATCAGTTAGAACCTATTCCAGATGCTCAAAAATAAAGAAGTTTTCAATTCCATTCAAAATTATTTTTCTCCTTAACTAAACCAACCTCTTTACCCCTATATATAGTCCCTATTTTCTATTGATATGATTTAGCAAAGGACTGAAACCCTTTTGATGTATTAGTCTACTCTTCACAGCTCTGCTCATAGTTCTGGAGTAGTAAGGATGGTGGGAATGAGACATGAGGGAAAATGATACACACACGTGGGGTAACACTTCCAAATGAGGTGACCGCATATCCAGACGAGTAGGGACCAGGTCTGTCAGATGGAGGAAGGGCTGCTTCTTTTATCAAGGGAAGCTGGGGCGGTTACTGGAGAGATGGTAAGGGATTAGAGATACTTGCAGTCATCCAAACCCTCCCCAACTCCCATTCCAATTCTTAGAGTTTCACATTGTCATAATTGATGCTCTAACATTTACACAAGAACCTCAGTAGGTCTAAGAATTTCAACTACACTTTAAAATGGACAAATTGCAAAAACAGACTCAGTCTAAGAAAAAGAAAAAGTTATTTTAGGGGAGTATAAAATTTCCCGGTCTTTGACCATGCCTTGGCCAAGGTTCAATAGCCCAAGTTTGTCATTTTCTTTAAGAATTGCACCCCACCAATGGCACAATCCTTGTATTCCTCGTTCCCAACCATGGTGGTTTTCAGAACTGCGACTTGGTCTGCCAAATCCTCACCTTCAATATACCCCTCAGTCTATATCAACACACATAAAATTTTAGCATTTTTGCCACAAAATACAGTGCCAAGTCCCATAATGCTAACAGGATTTTCACTGCTTTGAAAGTTCAGATACCCCCATTCTACATACCAATTTCTTTGAGAAGCTATAGCTGGCCCGTCGACCCATCCTTGTGAACAAGTATATTATCAATTAGGGATCAGTAACACACAAGAGAGAATATTCCATTAGCTTTAGCAGAAAACAACTTTTTAACAGCTTTCAGCTTGTCTCGAAATCCATTGGAAGGGCTGAAGAATAAACTTTCTGAGACATTTTTAGGACTAGCTCACAGGTTCCCAAATCACAAGTCTGTCTTGGCATTTGCCTCTTAAAGGACCTGGATTAACACACACAGTGTTGGGTACCCAAGTAAATGCTCACAGGAATTTGGGAAAGGGCTTAGAAAATAATTATAATTTATATTTTCCATGATGTTGCAGAATTCTTCTTCTTATAGACCTGGCCATCTTTCAATGAAGGTTGTTCCAGATATGAAAAATTGGCTCAAGTCAGGCCTCTGTCTACTAAGAAAATTCAATTGATGATGTAAAACTTTCCACACAGAGAGCACCAGGCCCAGATGATACCACTGGTGACCTGTACCAAACAGTTAAGGAAGAAATTTCAATTCTTGATAATCTCTCCCAGAGACTTGCTCAATGACTGTCAGCTTCTCTACTTTTTTGCTCCTGCTTCCAAGTCAAGATCAGTCACAGAAAGTCAAACTTGTCCCCTCAGCCATCACATAATACGCGTCACTTGCTGTTAGCCAGTCCACCTCCAGCTTCCCCAGGCCAACGACATCCACTCAGGGTGTACCTGAAGGTCCCCCCTTCAACCTCTTTTTTTTATTATAAAGCTTCCCTACTTCTCTGCCTGACTTTGAGTCTCTGTACAAGTGACAGTGGCCCAGTCCCTTGCTATAGCAAATTCCGAATAAATAGCCTCTGTTTATTCTCATCAGGTGGTCTTTCTTTACTGCCACACTGGTAAGGGGCTTTAACGTGCCCGCCCCTCACTTCACTTTGGATCTCTTGCCCACGCTGGGAGAGGACACATCAACTCAGAAACTCGGAGATGAAAGTGCATCAGATGTGTTTAAAATATACAGATTCGGTGTGTCCTGTCATTTACATGAGCTCTAGCAACCAGATGCACTTTTCATCAACACACAGTACTACCTGTTTGGGGAGGAAACAGCCTGCTTGAGCAGGCGACAGCCAGTGCACCTGCCCAAAGTGACTCATGGCAGATCTCCAGCCTATTCTTATGCTCACAACCAGGGGCCTCCCCTGCTCACACACACACCCCATGGCCCCAGGGAGAAGGAGAGCAAGACAGAAGGTCAACCTCTCACCCCTCCTGATGATACCACACTGTCTACGAGCTCCGATGGTTTGGGGCATCCTGCAGAGCAAGAATCCTCAGGAGCCTTGTGCAGACATTCCTATCCCACGTTCTCAGGGTCTAAGGGTTTCCAGGCCATGGCCTTGACCTGAGAATATAGCAGACCTGCCTTGCCTGAACATTTAAATATCTCCAGAACTCGGCAGCTGCAACGATTAAGCGCCAGTCTCCTGCCCAGCCACACACACTTCCACTGCTGACCAGCCACACACTCTTCCACTGCTGGCTCTCGCTCAGCCTTGAACTTCTTGCTAAGGACTCACAGTTTCTCATCACCAGTCCGCAGAGCGCCAGCACCACTTGGCGATAACCAGTCCCTTCTGTTGTCATTGAAAGCCCTGTTTTCCCCTATCTTTGAAATATCCTAATCCTTGCACCCTCAAGGGCATTTATTTCCCAGGTCGCTGCTGGTGCAATCTTTAGCAATTGTGCTGTCACCTTGTGTCAGGGCTTATTCTGCACCACATACCATTCAGGGTGTGTCCATGTTCTCCACAAAGTGATAAGTGTGTCAGTCCCTGAACCTCACCTTACCACCTCCTTCCTAGACCACTCAGTACCACATGTTATCAGGTCCTCTAAGAGCTAAAATGGAGAATAAGAGATTGGGGTGGGGGACTCCTCAAGATGAATAAAGGGCTGGGAGCTGGAGAAGGAGGAAAAGCCTTCCAGCACCTTGGAGAGACGAGGGAACGAGGATTGGATAGCAAAAATCTGGGACTATAGAGAGCACAGAGAATTTTTCAGAAACCATTCCTTAATTGTTTAGATGTTATAACCAAGCTAATGAAACCAACTTATGAGAGCCATTCCTTTTCCAAACTAAACATATAATTTTGCCTTTCAGACTTGAAAATGTTGTGTTGAGAATTTTGTTCCCATCGGCCTTGGGCATATAGTGTGATGATCGTATTCCTAGTTGAAGAACAGCTGTCCAGAGACAGTGTAGTAATCAAAACTGTATGATCTCTCAAACTGCAGGATTCTAGTGCCTTCCTCCACAGTGGGGTGGGTGTTTGTTATTATGGGTTTCCGTCATAAAATAGGTACAACTCTACAGAGAGCTAACTGTGCAGAAGTGAAGAGAGTGTTAGAAAAGTCATATTTCCAAAATAATATTAGAGTTTCTCTCTTTTTAAATATCTATAAGCACACAGTTAAACTTTTTTAGCCACTTTGTACTCAGGGCATTTCATGCTTTGACTTCTTCCCTCTCCATTAAAAGAGACAACCTGTATCAACACAATGCCCATGTCCTGAGTTCCTCCCCAGAAAAAACAGAAGCAGTACCAGCCTCCTGTCGAATCTCTGGATTGGGGGCATGTACTCCCCAAGGCTGAGGCCCAAGAAGAAATTATTTTATCGGCTACGACAACCTGTGAATAGGTAGAAGAGAATGAAGAGGACACTGAGTTGCTCTGAATGCTAATTCAGTCTCTAAATTTTTGCAGTGACTTCACTGCCTTCTTTCCTCAAATCCCCTTACCCCACCTCCCATCTCTATCACTGACCAGGAACAGAACAAGTACAAAGTCAGCTTTATTCAACTGCCCCCCACAGATGGGTGAGGGAGGAGGGTTTATTGGAAATATGCATTAGGGCTGGAGTCTCTCAATCAGATTTTACTGATTGCCAAGCGCTTTTTTAAGTTTTAAGAACATAAAGGTCAGAAAAATTTCATGTTTTCACGTGCTTATATTTGAATAGAGGAACCATCCAGTGAAAAATTAAACAGTTAATGATATAGAAATGAGAAAGAGAGAACAGAGAAGCGAAGGAAGGAAGAGGAGAGGAGGGAGGAAGGAAAGAAAAACTTGTAAATACTCTTCAGTCCTATGGGAGAAAAAATAAACAGTAATGTGATGGCTAGATATAGAGCCAGAGGAGAGAAAGAGCAATCGAGGGGATAGTTTCATAAACTATAGAAATGTCTAACCAATGTACTATATACTTGAAACTAATAATAAAAGAAAAAAAAAAGAAATGGTGATAGAAAGTAGATGGAGAGGTGATTTTTTTAAGAATGTGCCATTTAAACTGAAGCTTAAATATAAGTGTCACCCATGGAAAGATCTGGAAGAAGTACATTCCAAGCAAATAGAGCAGTAAGTGCAAAGGCCCTGAGGTGGGAACAGATACGCATTCCCCGGGACACAGGTGTGAGGAACAGGCAGCCTGTCAGTGCAGCTGAGCACATGAGAGCGAGGAGGAGGGCTGGAGGTGAGGTCAGAGGTGGGAAGAAGCCAAATCACCTAGGGAGATTTGCCTTTCGGGTATAAACAGACAAAAGCCATTAGGAGATTGTTTTTCAGAAGCGATTCATCATCTGATTGTCATGTGGGCTCTCATTTGGAGGATGGGTAGGAGAGGAACCGGAGCGGAAGCAAAGTAACCACCTCAAAGGCTGTGTGTGGCGGGATACAGGTGAAGAGGGAAGAAGGTAGTTGGGTTGGATGGGAAATTCAAGAACCGAGATGGCTCTGGAAATGAATCCTCTCTCTGTCTCTGTCTGTCTGTCTCTCAGTCTCTGTCTCTCTCTCTCTGTCTCTCTCTCTCTCCTCTCTCATTGTCTCTGCACACGTATGTGGACTTTCTCAGGCTCTAGAGTTGCTTCTTTCCCTTCTCTCTACTGGGAGCTTCAGCTGCTGACTCACAAATTTTGCTTCCTCGACTGTTCCACTGTAGCTCGAAGACGCCCCCTCTCATGCCCGCTCCGCCCCTCTCTAGATGTCAAGAACTTTAATCAAAGTTTCATCTCTTTGTTCATTCAGTCTCTGTGTTGATTAAGTCATGTTTCAGAAATGAAACGGCCCAGCTTTTCTTTTCATGCTAATATATACAGTTATTTTATGGTATTTAATATTGATTTTGAATGTAAGGAATAAGATAAAAATATTGATTTCAAATTTCGGGAAAATGGCATATTTTAAAACAGACGTCTCCTAGTTACTCTCTATTCAATTTATTTTTTAAAAGATTATACTTGTTCAACTTGAAGACATATTTTCTAAAACTTATAACCAAACCAGAGATTTATCTCATGGTTTTTCATATAAGGCTACTTAAAAGAAGGCTTTGTGTAAAGTAAGATAGTATGAGAATGCCAATAGCGTTCTCATGCTCTTGCTGGAAATTTATAGGGAATCCAGTCTCCCAGCTGAATAACATGTTTTTATTGGAAGTTAAAAGTAACGCTCTGATAGTGTAAGATGCTAGAGAACCTAAGAAAAACACTAACTGCAGGATGAAGGGAATAGGGTCCTTTCTCCAGCAAGGAGCCACCTCCGTGTAACGTTTGGTTTCCTTTGTGAGCAGCGTGGTCAGCACACAGCATAGGGAGAGCAACCAACTGGTGCTCATTGGGCTTTAGATCTGAGAAAAGAGGAAACTGGAATAGTGGGGTCCAGGTTAAGCCTCAGGATCCCATGCTGGAGCAGCAAGCTAGCTTGAATAGACGCCTCTCCATGTTCCTCACAGCTGGGACAACACATCCACACGAGGGCTAGGATTTGGTAAAGTGGAAAAAAGTTGAAGAAGATAGTTGTCTACGATGTGATTTTATCTGAGTTTATCCCATTTACTGAACTCTGTATCAGACTGTGAACGGTACATGGGGAAAGAACAAACACTCTGTTTTAGTATGATAGACATTCCTAGGTAAAAAAAAAAGCTGGTAGGTATATGAAAATCTTAAATTTGGCAATACTGAAACTCTGTTTAGGAAAAAGAAATCCTGTTTAAAATAGAATACACGTAAGTTTACAAAATCTGCACAAAGATATTCTATATAATTGAGAAGAATCCCACTCCAGTCGTCTGTTATTTCCTTTTGTACTTAAATCACGTATGTAGGTTTCTAGTACAACTCCATTCTTCCATGTAAGGATTATGAGTAGCTGCTATTTGTCAAGCATGCAGCTTAGCACTGGGCATGCAGGGCTGATTATGGCATTGCCCCAACTTCATGGAAGTAACAGTAAAAACTCAAGAACTGCATACCAACTTATTCCATGAAAGGCGTATTTAATTGATTCAATCTATATTCAGAATTTATTTGGAACTCCTTTGAAGACACAGAATACTTTGTTTTGAAGGATATCGATGACACTTTTACAGCTCCTCCTCTGTAGATGGCATTGCAGGGGTAGATCGCAGCCTCATTTTTTTCCAAATTTCTTCCAAACTGTAAGCTATGGATAATTTTCATTTAGCTTATATGATTTTCTAAATTTACCAAATCTTAACAAATATAGTTTTCAATAAAAAGAATAAATTTATTTTACCTTTCATGATGTAGTTTAAAGCACAATATAAAATCTCAACTGAAGAAATTACAATCATTGCAACAAGGAAAGTCTGAGTTTGTACTGAGAATCTGGGTTCTAGCTCAGGGAAGACACTTCTGTGGGATCGGACTTATTTTCAAAGGATGAAATATAGCTTTAAAGACTGAAATAGATCACAGGAAGGAAGTTTGATTTCATCCCCATCAAGACTCCTAGATAATACATCTTTGAAGTCCAGGACTCACTTGTTTCCTTGGTATAGAAACCGATACATTCAGTTCTAACAATATTCCCACAGCAGTACTTTAAAAAACTTTTGAATACTTTAGCTGCGCTGAATGACATAAGTGTCACTCTGTACATGGAATGCAGCCAGCTATTGAAACCAGAATTTCACCAGACCAAATGAAAAGAATTATAGTTTCTTAAAATAATGATGCTTTCGAAATGTTCTTGAAATATTGCATTTGAACAGTTCTCTTATTGCCAAAATGTTCTAATTTTCTTTCTCTATCCCATTTATTTAACTCTTAAATAGAAAATGCATACACTGCTCTTAGAACCCAGAACCACTATCACTGAGAGCTTATTAAAATGAGTCAGTCTACATTTTTAGTCTTCTAGTTCAATTGATATAAGTCTAAGACTTCCATTCACCCATAAGGTTAGCTCTGCACCCATTTGGCAGATGGCAGTGGCATAATCAGTGCCTTTAAATCGGTTCAGATCTCCCAGGGAATTCAGACGACTCAAGGAAAACACTTCAGTCAGTCATCTTTGCAGAGTCTTAAAGCTGGTAGATTTGTGAATGTGGCTGCTACAAAAATGAAGCTTTGACTTGCAGGAATCTCATGCCAATATTCAGGATGCAGTGTAATGGCCCATTTGTTTGCTCCCCACTATAATTAAGGACAGGGATGAGATCTTCTTCACCAGCGCATGACAGAGTAACCCCACAGAAAAGTACTCACAACTAATAAACAATGGGGACTCTATAAACTGCAGGCTAGGGTTGGAGACCAATCCAGAAAAATATTTTAGAATAGTTCAAAGAAAGTGTGTGAGTCGTTAAGAAGGGAAATAGTCCTGATTTCAGCTAATGGTTAGATAACCTCTGGTATTATTGAGATTTAGCTGAGAGAAATGAGTGTTTGATGTAACTGCAGTTATGTAGAATTCAGTTCTTGTTTTTAAAAAAGTTCCAAACAATTTCAAAATATGTGATGTCAAAGTAAAAGTAAAAGTAGGTATGCTACTCTACTCTGCTTTGACCTCACCAATGGCTTAGACAAGGGACTTCTGTAGATGTTCTCCAGTAAGCAGAAGCTCTGGAGAACAATTAGATGACAGAATCAGCTTTCTCATTTAATGTCTTATACTTAGCTTAAAAGATAACATTTTCAATATATCTCAAAAAAAAAAAAAAATTTTAACCTAGCAATTTCACTTCTAAAATGTTCTTCAAGCAGAGAACAAAAATGTTCAAAAACTTTTTATCCCAGAGTTTCTTAAAATCGAGGAAAAGGTAAATAGTGGAAATAGGATACATTTATAGAACTTAATTATTAAAAAAGCATTATATAAATCAGGGCTTGAGAAACTATGGGCTGTAGGCCAAATTTGGCCATGGCCTATTTTTGTACAGCCTGTGAGCTAAGAAATAGTTTGTATATACTTTAAGTGTTGTAAAAAACAAACTACGACAACAAAACAAAAAATATTATACACAAAAGATTTCATGTGTCTCACAGGTTAAATAAAATATTTGCTATCTAGCTCATTACAAAAATATGTTTGCCAACCCCTGTTATAGAGCTGTAAAAATTGACATGGAAAGATATTCATATAATAAACAATATACAAAATAGCATATGTAGAATTTCATTTTATGAAATTTTGCAAATGTATGTGTAAACACGCAGAAATATCTAGAAGATAATGAATACAATTTTGACAGTGGTAATCTCTGAATTATAAAACTGTAGTTTTCTTTATTGTTTTCATTTATAGAATGATTCTTAAAGTAATGTACGCATATCATTTTTATACTACAAGGTTATTTTCATTTTGAAAAATAGTGTTTTCTAAAATATAGTAAATGCTAATATTTATCAGCCTCACCTTATATGCCAGGCCCTGTTCTCAGGACTTGATATACACTTTCCTCATAATATCCAAGGAAATACATACTTTTCTAATCCTATTTTCAATTTCAAAGCCAAAAGTCACAGTTAATTAGTCATCTGAGTCTGCCTAACTAGTAATCGGTAGAGCTGGGGATAAAATCTCAGTAGTGACGGTCTGAAGACTATGTCTCTAATCACTAGACCACACTGCCTTACAAAGACATGGTCACATGTGGCCTTGCCAAACACTCGGGGGAAACTTCTGGGTCCTTTTTCATAGTAACTTTTATGCAATTTAATGTGTGACATGGCAGCCAGGAAAAATAAATTAATCTTTTGTTTCATGAATAGTATCCAGGACCGAAGAGGTTACATAGTCCTGCTACCAATTTAGAGTGTCCAACAGTGCCTTGAGAAACCTATTTGGTTTTGAGTGTCCTGTTTGAGAAGAAATAATGAAAATCTGAAGCATTTCAAAGGGAGAATAAGAAGACCTCAGGATGGTAAAGCGAACCTAGTGTTTGCCCTAAGAAATTTAGCAGAAAAAAGAAATCAAGAAAAATCATACAGTTGTCTTCAATGGTTAAAGGTCCTTTATAAGGGAGAGTGGAGCCTCCTTCTCTATGACCCCAAGAGGTGGAAATAGGACCAATAGGTAGAAGTCATGAGGAAGTAGCTCTCATCCTCATGTATGTAAAAATGTTTTTTCTTAACATCTATAGCACAAGAAATGGACTGTTCACTTTAGTGGTGTGCCACTTCCCCAAAGTTTTTACAAAAAATAAAAAAGCCTGGGACAGTGCTTGGAGGACACCGAGTATACTAACTTTGGCTTAACAGCCACAAATGGTATTGTAAAACTGGCAATAGGCTAGTGGTAAAATCGTTCCACACACTAGATAAAATCTGATAACACAAAAGTCAACCCAAAACACCAGTGTTTTCAAACTTCATACTAAGAAATACCAGTCACTGGGTAGAAACTAATCATCTCTCTGTTCATGACGAGGATGTCAGAAAAAGCACATTTATTTTTAGCATTTTAGTTCTTCACAAATATCCATAAGGTAGAAGATGAGAACCAAAACCGTCAACCCCAACACTCAGCCTCGATGCTGAAATCAAAACCTGGATGTTGAAGACAATATCTCACTCTCTTCTTAACATACCTCTACTGTCTTTTACTGTCTTCACTAGCGCTTCTTTACTCTTCCAGGACTGTCCTTGGGTTTGTATCCCTAGATTCCTTGAATCTCTGCCTCAAAACCCTCACCTTGCTGTTTCTAACAATCCTGAACTGTTGTATCACAATTCTTACCCAATTCCAATCAAGTCCTTACATTGAAAGAAAATGCCTTAAGCTAAATGTCCAGGTCCCTGAGACACTGCCAGAGCTTTGTGGGTGGTGTTCTTCCTGGCCGTGGGAAGCAATAAATTCAACTTTGTCTTATCAAAAGCTTTTGCTGTAATGTTTGTGGAGCCAGCTTTTGACAAAGGCAGCTAGAGAAGAGTGGCACCAAATAAAATGATTACAGAGAGGAATTAGAAATCAATACGCGTATAAGGACGATTAAAGTACTAAAGTGTGAACGACTTGGCAACATCGCAACGATGACAGACATCTGAAGTTAAGGTGATCAGTTCAGGAAATACGTGGCTACAAATAAAGAGAAGAAATTAACTGTGCATCCACATGTGTTTGCGTTTAGGAAAAAAAAAAGTGGGACTTGGAGTATGCTCCTTTGGTTATCTGACAACTGACTAAAACTCTTACCCCTCTCTATGACATACGGAAGACCTGGCATAGTAGGCTTAGAGATGGAGCTAGACAGACAAGCCAGACACGGAATATGCCAAATGCTGTGATTAAATCTTGGTGATGCGCAGTTCCTTGACATTTCCTTTTGTACTTGCCCTTTCCCCTTTGTTCTCTGGCAAGAGTGCAGAGGTAGGCGTAAGGGGAAGGGAGCCGCAGGACAAGCTGCTCGCTATTATTACAAAACGTCATGGAATGGAGCTTTGAAAGCTTGAAAGGGAACGGGAAGATGTCCAAGTGAACGATAATAATTTTTCCCTTTTGCTTTTCAATGGTAAACAAAGACATGTCTGGTATTTCTCACTCTATTCACCATTCTCTTGAACTACTTTTGCTTCAACCTTTTAAAGGCCCAGATGTGTTCAGAGTTCTTAAAATTACAGTTGAATAAAACCCAAAGCCAGAGAATATAAGATGTGAATGGTGTGGGTTGGAGTTGAGAGAGATACTTGCAGCAAGACATTGAAAGAAACATTTATGTCAGATAATTAACAAAAGCAAGCAGGGCCAGGAGCAAAACCAGACAGATACACTAACCAAGCTAAAGACAAAATCAAATTGCTAATAAGAAGTTGGAAAGAGCACCTATACTGAAAGCAAGACATCTATAATCATTTAACTAGAAATTAAAATTAGAAAAGGGATAAAAAGCCGACATTTATTATGTGTGCTATGTTCTACAAACAGAGAAATTGCTTATGAAATGAAAGGCGTACAGTGAGTATAATTTAACACAGTAGATAGATACAGAACATCGAACTGAAAAATGATTATAGAACATGGTTGTTATGGACAACTCTGGAATCTAATAAAAAAAAGCTATAATATTTTTGTCAAGACTATATTTGGAGTATTTTACAGAACATGTGAATGGGATTCTTCGCTGGCTTTCATTTTAGAAGAATGGCAAAGAAGTATAGAAAACTAAAGCACCAGGAGATCAAACAGCAAAATTGACTCTGAGAAGAGAGTCAAAAAGTGAAAAAGAAGCAAGAATTTATCCACTAGATCTCACATCCAGGGGTGTGAACCCCCCCTGCTGGGTTGCACAAGTGTGAGTGAGCGGCACAAGCAGAGAGGTCTCCAAGTGGCATTAATAGGAGTCTCTTACAGTGTCTCAGTCCATTCTGGCTGCTATGACAGAATGCCATAGGCTGGGCAGCTTATAAACAACAGAAGTTGCTTTCCCGCAGTCTGGAAGCTAGAAAGTCCAAGGTGAAGGCACCATGAGATCGGGTGTCTGATGAGGGTTGTTTTCTGCTTAATAGACGGTGCGTTCTCTCCGTGTCCTCACAAGGGCAGAGGGATCAGAGAGCTCTCTGAGGTCTCTTTTATAAAAGCATGAGTTTCATTCATTATGACCTGTTCACTTTCCAAAACAAAAGCCCCACCTCCAAATGCTATCATCTTGGGGATTCGATTTTCACATGTGACTTTTGTGGGGACACAGACATTCAGTCTATGGCATGCGGGAGTCATAAAGGTAGGTGCAGGGCTTCAGGTTAAAGGTAATGCAGAGCTGGAACCAAAGAAAGTGAGTCTGAGGGGATCTGAAGTGGTACCCGAGGAAAGCTGATACGAACAGTATTGAAAGCCATGATACAGGATCGAGAACACCAAGGCAGAGAGGAGAGAGAGAACCTTTGAATCCAGGGTTGCTCCAGAATTTCAAGGTCAGAAAGATAAGGCAGAGAAGTGGCAGAGAGGCAATAGCTGGAGAGAGAGGATGAAAGCTGGGAC
>NW_011888877.1:1797210-1816207 GCF_000151845.1 Pteropus vampyrus | reverse complement strand
TGGGGCATACAAGACAGACTCCAGGGCCAGGGAGCATGATTGAGAACCGAGATTCACCAGCTTCTACCTGTGTGATCAAGTCATTTATACACACACACACACACACACACACACACACACACACACGTGTGTGTGTGTGTCATAGAAAAATGCCTAAAACAGAATAAGTCTTGTATATGATAGCTATTATCTATATCGATATTAATCACCATGAACTTAAATTCAGGATAAACACCAAAGACCAATATGTATCGAAGTCACTTTACTCCTTCCTCTCTCCTAATACAATAAATTACCAAGTCCTATAATTCTAAGGTAATTTTTTTCAAACGCCACATTGGATTATATAAAATTGCTTATTTTTCACAAAAATTATATGCAGTTTGACTTACATGTTCCCTAATTTGTGTCAGATGAGGAATCCAAGCTCTAGGTTTTTCTAGTGCTTTATTGCAGTTTCTTCAAATAATAAAATATGTCTGTCTTCACAACCTTTATAATCTTTTTCTATAACTATTTTCTATAACTATTTTTCCATTCCTATTTTTTTCTAGAACCTCATGACATTCACACACACACACATACACACTCACTCTCTCTCTCTCTCCCTCTCTCTCTTCTAAAAACTTTCTTTTAAAAAACTCACTAGCAAGAAAAGAATTTCTCTAAATAGAAGAAAGAGGCCTTTAAGACAGTCAAGAGAAAAATGAGTGATGGCCTCTCAGAAGCTGAAAGCAAAGTGATGGATTCACTGGGTAGAATTGAGACCAACTGAGACCTGAAGGGAGAAAAGGGAGCTGCAGCAGGCACCATCCATGGGCCCATGCCTGAAACAGAGATTTCCATGAAAAATATCACAAAGAGGAACGACGAACTGCAGGAGAGGCCAAGCCCTGAAAACTATAAAGACAAAATATAGAACAAAACAGAAAACCGCAAAAAAGTCTGCTCTCATAAAACGCACGCGCGCGCGCACACACACACACACCCTCAAGTCTAACACAAAATGACTTTCGTTGTTTTCCCGGCAATGGGTTCCACTCAATCGAACACGCGTTCCATCCTGCGAACATCCAAATGAGATCGCAGTTACTCTAGTTTTCCCCAAAAAGAGTCAATTGGAAACGAACCCAAACTCTTCTAAACAGGTTTGTACACTTGCTGGATAACAATAGCCCATTTTTAAAAATGCGGTTACAGTTTCTGAAGAGTAAAAACGTCATTTAAATCCAGCCTCCGGCGTGGGTTGTAAGGGGCGGGTGCTTGCGCCGGGAGCTGCCCTCCCTCCAATGGGAGAGACGGTGAGAGTGCAGGCTGCAAGGCCCCCTGGGACTGAGGACCCACCACACACATGATCCGCTTTAAAACAAGCGTAGTTCTGCCCCTCTTTACACGGGGACATTTTATTTTCCAACTTAAAATAGAAAAAAATATATGTATTTATAGAAGAAGTCACTACCAAACTACTTCATTTTGAAGTCGAGGTACCAAGACATACAATGCATAGGGAATTTATGTGATTTCCAGACATTTTAATTGCTAAATTCAAATTGAATAAACTATATTCATGAAAACCCAAGCAGTTTCATTGACTTAACCCTTGACTTAATCCATATTTAACAAATATTGGCAGGCTTTTTTTTTTTTTTTTATTAAGGAGGCAATAATCACACACCATCTGCTGCCAGTTAAATGGGGTCTAATTCAATTGTTCAAATTACAAATGTAAAAGACTGACTTATAAATATGTTTGATGAAAATGGACCCTAGGCATATCTCTTTTGGTAGCGTCTGGTTTGGCCAACTCTCAAGCGTTTAAAGATGGATAAGTCGGTTCCTTTCCTTCTTTTTCCTCTCACGCTTTGCAATTTATTTCAGTGTATGAGCACTTTTGCCAGAGAATGCAAACAGGAAAGATGTGATGATTAACCCTGTGTCCCTACCACGTGTACAACTCCGTGAGTAACATTACATATTGTTTGGCTTTAAAAAAAAAAAAAAAGACCAAAACACTATACAATAAGTCCTTCATATGCTAAACACAAAGCAGCATTTTTCATTGTACCATATAGTTCTCAGATTAATGACCTTCTAGACTTATAGAATATTTAGTAGATGAAATTATTATTAATCACTGCTTCTTAATTTACTCAATTCTCTCTGAGCCATTCGTGGAATTTACTGAGTGAATTTATAAAATATCTAGGGTTTTAGTTAAACATAGCAGAAGTCGCTTTGATTCCCATGCTAACTAATATGAGGATAAAAGACAAAAAGATATAAATGCAAAAGTACAAAGGGATTAGGAAAGAAGATAAAAGCAGAAATGAGACTTCAACAAAATTTTGAAGGATGAAACGTAGATTTTAAATGACTCAACAGAGAAGAATGAGATAAAAGTTTTAACGTCTCACAGAAATCCTGAGAATTTCAGCCACTGGAGGCACCAACGCCTTGAAAGCAGAGCTAAGTTGCAGGGATACAAATCAGGACTTCACTAAAAGCCATTATACAAATCTTAGACTCTCAGATCTCTCCATAACCCAGCACAGCCAGGCCACTGTCCTTCATTCTAGTCCCTTCTCCTCCATTCATCATCATATAGGAGACCAAAGATTGACCTCTACGAATCCTAGACTCTCCAATTAGCTCTTAATTGTATCACACATATACGAGTACATAGCAAAAGATCATTAATATTTTAAGAAGGCTCAGTGCTAAATGTTCTCCATTTGTCTCTCCAGAACCACCCCCTTCCTCGTCTATCCGGTGTGACCCAGGCCAAGCTCTAGAAATGGCATCATACAGGCTCCCAGGCCCTGCCTTTCTCCTGAATTCGGTGAATGGGAGGTACCAGCCAGAGACGGCAGGTGAAGAATAAAGAACCTCTCTGCTGGGTCACAGGTTAGCAGTAGCAAGAGTCTCTTATTAAGCAATGTAATGCCATTTATTAAACAATATAATAATGACTTTTTAAATAACTATTTTCAGACAACCCCCTCCTCCAGCTGCAGCTTTAGCTTGTGCTTAAGCCCAGGGGTGGTAATGGCTTTGGCTGTTGCTGACCTCTGGGTTTTCACCATCTCTCGCCATTTAAACTTAACCCTGCAAACAGACCTTGCCCGAGTGTGCCAACAGTTGCCTACCAGGATCCTAATACATAAGTCTCTAACTTCAAAGAGACAGACCGAGGCAAACAAGCAGAGACACCTTTTTAGAAATAGCTATTAACATAGGAACAGGAGATATAAAAAATAATATCAGAGAAATAAGATATTAATGTAGCACATCTAATGAACAAGAAGAACAGAATCCCAGAGAAAAGAAACAATCAGAGAACCAGAAAACTCTCTAGGACATCAAAATTTTAAATAAAAACAGAATACAGGTGACCAAAGGACATCCAACAACCTACTAACGGTATTCCAAAAAGAGAGCAGAGAAAACAAAGGAAGTGAATTATCAAGAAAATTATTTGAGAAATCAGGGAATCTGGATGAGGGACATATAAGAATTATTTGTATTATTTTTAGAACTTTTTTATAATTTTAAAATCATTCCAAAATTAAAAGTTTATATATATATGTACATGCCTGGATAGCATACATACAATTTTATTTGGCTCTATCTATTCAAGTATGAAAAAACAAGTTATATACAAGGATTGAAATGGCACTGGGCTTCTCAATGGATATGTGAAAGCTCAATGATTAACTTGAGGAAACGAATCAATAAAGTAAAAGTTTTGAGGGAAAATTACTTTCAACCTAGAATTGTAAACCCAGTCAAACTGTGAATCAACTTTTAAGTTTAAAGTAAAGATATTTCAAAACTTGTAAGTACTGTGGAACATTTATCCTTGATGCCTTTTTTCCTTAGGAAGCTCCAGTAGAATGTGTTTTAGAAAAATGAGGTCGAAAACCAGGAGAAGAAGACATGGTATTCAAGAGCTGGGCTTTCTAACACCGTGACTAGAGAGTGGGCAGTCCCCGGATGAGAGCTGTGCAGCTCATCTGGACAGCAGTCCATCTGGACAGAGGCGAAGGGCTATTGCGGGAGGTCTCCAGGGAAAACAAAAAGGAAATGTGGGTGAAATGATGTGTTTGAACCTTTGGAAAACAATTGGTCTATCGAGTCTTTAGTGGGAAGTAGAGATGGATAAAAAGAAAAACTAAGCAAATAAAAAATAAAAATGAGACTTGTTAATTCCAGAAAAAAAAAATGTTGTGCCAGAAAGAAAACCATCAACAGTATTCACATAATAATGATAATGTGAACACTGATGATTGGTGCAAATAAAAGCTCTACTGCAATTACTCCAAGGTGATGGGGGCGGTGGTAAATGAGTGAGGTAGCCTCAGAGAGGCACATTAGCCATCACCACAACAGGAAGTGAGTAAAGTCTACAACTGGTAGTCAAGACATAACATTGACATGCTGCTTAACAATATGGATGGAAATGTCAGAAGAAACAGTGAGAGTTAAAAACTAGAGCCTTTGTAGAAAGAGACTAAAGGCTGAGGAGGGTTATAGTGGCAGACACCTGCTTTTTAAAATGAGCTTGGAATTTTAATATTAACTGCATATATTACTTTGATAAAAATGAAATTCATTAAAAATAAAAATATAATGACCAAATACTCCTTATATGGCCTATCAATTATAGTTAAATATATTTATATCTATACTATTTGTATATTTATTTATACATAAATTTTATTATCTTCAAAGAGCTTTGTGAAAAATAACTTGTATGATGGAAATAATGATGTACCTGGAAATCACTTAGACCCATGTTTCTTATTCATACCTCCTCACATTTTCCAGAATGATCATAATTTCAAATATTTTATCCCACTATCCTAATAAGTATGCTTATCCTTGTCAGATAATGTGACCTAATTTTCTGATTGAAAACTATTGTTACTCTAATTATGCCTTTAACCTATCACTACTTAACTTTGACACATCAAATAACTTCATGCTGTGCTCTTGTGACCCTTCCACACAAGAACCAGAAAAATCTATTGCCTATATCTTCAGTGTGATAAAGGTCACCTTCAGATAAAACGATCAGTGTGCTGTTTTAACCTTGGCATTTAAAGAATTACAGCTACTGTTCTAGAAACATAGATCCCTTTTGCAGTTACCTGCCACAGTGTGCTTAACCTTTACAGAGAGCTAAATCATAAGCTGGACTGCAAGTAAAGTGGAGAGCTTTAAAAGAGAATAAATAAATAGTAGACGATGAGGCAAGGGGGAGAAAAGAAACAGCAGTGCTTCCGTATCTATTAGTTCACGGGATTCTCTTAACCAAATGAAATAGGTTGTCTTCACTTTACAGATGAGGGAACTAAGAAACAGAGCGTTTATCTTGCCAACAATCATAGATCAATTAAGTGGAACAATTATCGAGCTGCTGTGTACCAGATACTGCACCACCACACAGTAGGAATACAGTGGTGACGGTTTCAGAGAGCTTACAAAGTCGGGGAGAACGGATAAGAAACTGCTAATGGATAAGTAGAGCACAATGGAAGCATTTGGGAGATGCAGCTAACCCGGGGCTCTCTGCAAAGATAGAAGCTAAACTGAAATCTGAAACATAAGTTGGAATAGGTAGGCAAAACGGGTTAGCTTTCATTCTAGTAATATCGCTTTAGTATTTGTTGAAAGTACTTTAGAGGATGCCCATTAAATACAATGCATGGTTTCCATTTGTTATGGACTGAATGTGTCCTCCTAAACTCATATGCTGAAGCCCTAACCACCAATGTGATGGTATTTGGAGGCAGAGCTTTTGAGAGAGCGTAAGGTTTAGATGAGCTCAAAAGGGCAGGGTCCTATGTTGGGATGAGTATCTTTATAAGAGGAAGAGGCACCAGAGCTCTAAGAGAATAAATCTCTGTTGTTTGAGCTACCCAGTCTATGGTATTGTACAGTAGCCCAAGCTGACTAATACATCATTTTTAAATAAAATTTCAAATCTATCTAGGAAGGCAAGATAGAAATACAAACAAATTAATAAGTCAGAAACAGGCAGACTTGGATAAAGTGATCTGGTTTTGAACCTAAATTCTTTGAGTGACAACTTCTCCAAGACAAAGTTGTCACGACTGTAAATTAGTAACTATCTATACCTCATAGAGTTGTAGTGAAGATTAAAAGAGCTAATGAATGTGAAATCCCTATAAAGAGCTGGAGAAACAATATTTTCATCAGCACTATTATGATAATGAAAACTGTTGAGACAATATCCAAGTACTTATGAATAGTTAGCATAAAAAAAAAAATACTCATTTTCTCTTCAGCATCTTTGCTCATCCCACTCTTTGGAACATACGCGCACCAACTCTTCCCAAACCCAACCTCTAACCATCTTTTAGATCTTCATTTCATTACCCCGTTCTATGTCAACTTCCCTGAACAGCCTTGAGTCTAAGGAAGTCTCTCCTTACCCCTCCTCATGGCGCCGTCTCAGTCCTGTGTTTTTTAAGGACTTGATACCATATGAAACTACCCATTTTAATTGCAAACTCTTATTATCTATCTCCTCCTAATAGAATGTAAACTTCATGAATTCGGAGGAGGTTTCTTATCCAGTGCCCTATCCCAACACCCAGAAAGAGTATCTGGCACATAGTAGCAGCTCAACAAACATTTTAAACAAATGAATAAGGCTGCTGCATTAAGAAAGTATAAATCGGATATAGAGAATTCAATGGTTTTATGGGAAAGCTGGCATCTATGTAGAATCTTAACAGTATCCACAGGGTTCACTTCAATGAGAATAACATTCTGCCCAGAAAACCAGTGTCCACAATTTCAGTTGCTGTCCCAATAGAGCATCAGAATGTATCTTGATCTTGACACACGGTATATTAGTATGAGACCTTTCCAGCAGTTCTTGACAAGGGACAATACCATCCCTTTAGGGCATATTATTTTGTTTTATTTTGTTTTGGCTGTGGGGTATTTTTTGACAAATATATATAAGGAACAGCACCTGGAGAGTTTTGCTGGCGTATCAGGCCCAAGGGTGAGGGATGTCGGATGTCCCGAAATGCATTGGGCAATCCCTCACCGTGAAGAATCGCCCTGAAGAAAACATCAGTAGTGCCCCCCTTAGAGACACTACAGTCTATACTTCACAGCTTCCTCGGCTGCTAGGGCTGAGGACCTAAGAATCTGGAGTTTCTCTTTTTAGACAATGGTACCCGCTTGCTAGAGAGTTCTCTTCCCTCTGTCAACATGTTTACGCATAGCCAGGAAACATTCCCTAAAAGAATTCTTCTAAGAATTCCTCACTTTTAATTAAGGTAGACCTCCCAGTGGTATAGCTCATACCTTTAAATCTTTTCATAAATATCTGACGAATCATTTTTTCCTACAATCTATAGTCTCAAAAGGAGCTGAACTAACTGCACTATAGCTCTCAAATTATTTTTAAATGAGATTTCTTATAAATATACTAAGTTGATATTAATCCATATTAGTAGGATTGGGGTAGATGCAGACAGCAGGAAGAGGCAATATAATCAGGTATCTCATTCACTCCATACATATTTTCTTGAATCCTTAGGTGTAGAGGTACTGGATTAGGGATATAGGTGACATAAGCATATGTCTTAGTCAGTTTGGGCAGCTATAACAAAAATATCATAAACTGTGTGGCTTAAATAACAGACATTTTTGTCTCACAGGTTTGGAGGCTGGAAGTCAGAGATCAGGGTGCCAGCATGGTTTGGTTCTTGGTGAAGGCCGTCTTCCTGTTCTGCAGATGGCCATTTTCCTGTTGTGTCTTCACAGGGCAGAGAACAGAAAGAGAAAGCAAGCTCTATCATGTCTCTTTCTACAAGGGCACTAATCCCATTCATGAGGGCTCCACTCTCGCGTCCTAATTACCTCCCAACACTCCACCTTCTAACAGTACAACACTGGGGGTTAAAATTTCCACATATGAATTTTAGGGAGAACACAAATATTCATTCCATTATAGCACATAAAGAACTGGGTCCTTATGTTAATGACGTTGGGAGACAATTCTCCATTGGTCTCACCTGCACATCTTATGAGCAGAAGCACTAACTAACTTTTTATTCCAGGCTATCTTTTGAAGGATGTTTATAGAATGAACAGTCTTGGAAGGTAGAGTAAATAGATAGCAGCTTTGCAAATTGTCCAGTATAAAAATATAATGTCCAGAGAAAAAAATCTAGAAGACTTATTTGCATCCCATTATTAAATATTCAGATTTTCTAATTTGGAGATTCCTCAACTATGACACAAGTCCCCTGAGTACACGGAATTCACCTGGACCTCTCTTTATTATTCCCATGGGACTTGGAGAGTGAGCAAGAAGAACCAACAACACACAAAGCTCATTCTGCCTGCTATGGCGAAAGTATCAAAATCCTTTGTCTCTGATTCAGGAGTCTCATGTGTTCTGCACCCATGCCATTGTGAATTGCTAACTTACCATGCAATTCAGATAACTTCTCAGACTATTCACAGTACTTGACAATATGAAATAGCAATTACAGTATAAACTAGCATGTAGCATACACCTTGAAAAATAAAACTGAATCAGAGGTGAGAGGAAGAAATAAATGTCCTCAGTAGCATTTAAATAAGACCTCAAAAATAAATGTTTAAATATATAAAGAAAATATAGTTCAAACAGGAAGAAGTGTCATGTGTAGAAGTACAGAATTGGGAAAGACAATACAAGTTCCAGAAGTGACAAATAATTCTTTGGACTGGACTATAGAATTGATGAAAATAAAGCTAACTATAAAGGCATTGCTTTCTGGCATACAATATTTATTTTAGGAACCTAGATAGGGGAATCGATGAATCTGTTGCCCTCAGAGGCCACTGACTAGCTTAGAATCTGTCCCTTCTGCTTTTGGAAGTATCCTAAGCTGGTTCCAAGATAGAGACTAGCTACATAACTGACTCTCAGATCACATCGACACTCATTTGGACAACTGAAACAGCCCCCGCCCCTCTCCCTCCATTGCTGGTTCCCTAACTTCTACGTTTGTCCCTCCCACCACACCACATTCTGTCTCTACAAATTAATCAGAAAAATCTTTTTAAATTATAAGTCAGATCCAATCACTCATTATTTAACTTTCCAAAGACTTCCAATCATACATAGAATAAAATCTAAATTTCTACCCATCTAGTCCTGGTTATTTCTCCCTTAGTCATTCTAAAATTTCAGGAAGCTCACTGTGGACAGGTCTTTTTAGAGTTACAAACTCCAAGGGGACCCAGTCGTGGGGTGGGGGCCACGGGTAAGACTTACATGAGTTTTACCTCCAGGAGCTCTAGCAGTTTCCCACAGTGAAGATGAGGGAAAAATCCCCTTGGGCTTCTGGTAGGAGGAGGGGAAAAGCAACCATCAGAAATATGCCAGAGCACTCTGTCCTTTTGTACAGGGCCAGCCTTCAAGAGAAACTATTTTATCAGAGCCTAACCTATAGAGGTTTTATCCGAGCTGAATCAACCTGGGGGAGGGAAATAGCCAACTCCAGTCCCCTCTAACCATCCTGTACTGCCTAAGTGGGGGAAATAAATAAATAGATAGATAGATGGATGGATGGATGGATAGATAGATAGATAGATAGATAGATAGATAGATAGATAGATAGATAGATAGATGATAGATAATACTTGTAAAGTTCACAGCCCAGGGGCTAGGCTCACTAAAAGACAGACCTAATTATAAAACTATAGATGCTCCCCTTCCCCTTTCTTTACCATCACATTACTAACAGCCTTTTTACTGCAGTTTCTTTTACCCACTACATCATATCTGGCTATTAGGAAAAAAATACAAGATATACTAAAAGGCACAGCTTGAAGAGACTGAGCAAGCATTAGAACCAGAATCATATATGGCAGAAGTGTTAGGATTATTAAACTATGAATTTAAAACAATCAAGATTAATATGCTAAGGACTCTAATGAAAAAACTAAACAACATGCAAGAACAGATGAAAAATGTAAGCAGAGAGATGAAGATTCTAAGAAAAAAATTTTAAATACTAGAGATCAAAAACACTGTAACAGAAATATATATATATATATATACATATTTTTAAAAGTCTTTAAAAGGATCATTAGTAGACAGGATATGGCTGTGGAAAGAATCTCCAAGGTTGAGAATATGCTTTTAGGAACTTCCAAAACTGAAAACTAATGGCCAACAACTCCTCAAATTTAACAAAAGATGTTAACTTATACATTTAAAATGCTCACCAAGCCCCAGGCAGGATAAACAAAAAATGCAAAATCAGACACATCAAAATCAAATAGCTAAAATTAAAAAGAGAGAGAGAGAAATTTTTGAAGCATTAGAGAAAAATGATTTTAAAAAAATCATTGTTAATTTCTCATTAATGATAGCAGAGGCTAAAAGACAATAGAACAGCATTGATTAAGTGCTGAGGGGAAAAGCAACTGTTAACTTAGAGTTCTATATCCAATAAAACTATTCTTCAAAATAAAGGTAAAATAGATACTACAGTTTATTAATAAAATGTAAAAAATCAGCACTAGCAGATCTGCATCACAAGAAATGCTAATAGAAGTTCCTCAGGCTGAAGGAAAATGATACCAGGTGCTAAATGGTGGAAGAAATGATAAGAATATGGGTACATTTTCTATAACAGCCTAACAAAGCACCCTCAAACTTAATAGCTTAATTTAAAAATGCATTATTCTCTCTCATGCTCCTATAGGTTAATGGGGATCATGTAGGCAATACTTACTTGGGATCTTTCGTGTGATTACAGTCAGATGACAAGAGAGGCTAGAGTCATTTAAATAAAGACACAGCTGGCAGGATCACCAAAATGGCTCACTCCACCCTTGCTAGATGATGTGGATGCTGCCTAGGAGCTTACTTAAGACTTTTTCTTAGGGCTTGCGTGTCTCACAGCATGGTGGCTGAGTTACAAGAAAGAATGTTCCAAGATGCTCAAGGGGAAGCTGCAAGGCTTTTCATGTGTTAGCACTGGAAGACTAAGAACATGACTTTCAGTGCATATTATTGATCAAGCACTAAAATCAGCCCCAAGTCGAGAGGACTGGAAATTAGACTCCACATTTCAATAGAAGAACTAGCAAAAATAAATATGTGTGTCCATCTTTAATCTGTCACAAAGCATAAAAATAATCCATAGCAAAATATCTTAATTTCTTCACGTCACATAATAGTTTGAAACAAAAAAACAGATCGTCCTATAGAGTTTATAGAATATGTAGTTGTAATGAACATGGTACAACAGCACAAGGAACAGAGAAGCTAATAGTATTACACGGGTGGAAGATTCCTGTATTTTTATGGATCAGTACAATATTAACTCTAAATAGATTTTTATTAGTTAAAGATGCTAATTAAAATTCCTGGAGTACCACTAAAAGGTTGAAACAGGGGAAGAACTAAAATGTCAATTTAAATATAAAAATAAAATATTTTTTAAATATTTGGTTTGCCCTAAAGAAAGCAGGAAAAGGAAAGCAAAGAAACAAACAAAAAGAAATGAGACAAATAGAAAACAATAAAACAGTAGATCGAAATCAAACCATATTA
The DNA here is from genome assembly GCF_000151845.1 of Pteropus vampyrus. Taxonomy (NCBI): domain Eukaryota; kingdom Metazoa; phylum Chordata; class Mammalia; order Chiroptera; family Pteropodidae; genus Pteropus; species Pteropus vampyrus. The sequence continues at coordinate 1,804,602 of NW_011888877.1, read as the reverse complement.
TCAATTACATTAACTTTAAATGAGCTAAATTTTACCCCAAGAAGGCAAAGATTGTTAGGCTAAATAAAAAAGCAGGGTTCTATAATATAATGTCTTTATGAGATGTACTCTAATATAAAGGCACAATTAAAATGAAAGAAAAAGGATGAAAAAAAGATACAGGTTTCCCCAGTAGAGCTTTTCTATGAAATCTTTTGTAAGCCAAAATGGCATAAAGCAAAAAGTATCCCTTGCTTTCCCAAAGTTCACATTATAACCCTTTGCTTTCACACAGGACTTACATTAGTATGGTAACAGCTTTTTTCATGAAAGCAAACATCCTTGTCGGATTTCTAAATACTAACACCGATACTAACAGACTGAAGTTAAGATCTTTGCAAAAGTAAAGTAGCGTAACGCAAACTTTTGAGAAACGGGATACCTGTATCCCATGGGAAAAAATAATCATAAAAATCTTGAGTGGCTGTATTAACGCTGGACTAAATAGATATTAAGTAAGAAGCATTACCAAAAATAAAAAGAGACTTTTTATCATGAAAAAGAGTTAAAACATAATGGAGACATAACATGCATTAATGTATGTACCTAACTACAAAGCATCAAATTATATGAAGCAAAAACTAACAAAATTAAAAGCCAAATTAGACAAATATAACATCAGAGCTGGATATTTTTGTATTCTTCCTCAGTAACTGATAGAACTATTACATTACCAATCAACTTGATCTTTGACATTTATAGACTATATCCTCAAAAGGAATATATTTCTTTTCAAATGTGTATAAACATTCAGCTAAATAGACCATATGTTGAGCCATAAAGCAATATCAATCATAATCCGAGCAAGTATTTTTATAGAAATTCATCAGCTATTTCTAAAATTTATGCAGAAATACAAAGGAACTAGAATACTCAAAACAATATTGCAAAAGAAAAACAAAGTTGGAAAACATATACCACCAGTCTACAGGATTTACTATAGAGCTACAGTAATCAGTTTGGACTTGGAATACAAATAGACTAACTAGTGTATTGGAACACAGAAGAGTCCCAAAATAGGTCCACATTTACTTGGTTAATTGCTATTTGACACAGGTGTCAAAGCAATCAAGTGGGAAAAGGAAAATCTTTTCAACCATCAGTGCTGGAATAACTGAATATCCAAGTGGAAAAATAAGTAAATAACCTCCACGCCTCTTACACAGCATATATAAATATTATTCTGAGATGAAGCAGAGTCCTAAATGTAAAAGATAAAACCATAACACTTTTAAAAGAAAACAGGGAAGAATGTCTTTAAAGACTGAAGTTAAGCAAAGATTTCATAGAGAGAAAGCAAAAAGAAATAAACGCGAGAGAAAAAATGAAAAATTAGACTTTCTCAAAATTAAAAAATAGCTCATCAAGAGACTTTAGCAAATTAACAGCAAACCACAGACTAGGAGAAATATTCACAAAACATGTACTTGACCACAGTCTTGTATTCAGAATTTATAAAGAATTTTTATAGCAGACACTTGACAAATGAATAGCTAGTAAGCACAATATCATTTGCCATTAGGGAAATACAGATTAAAACCATAAAGCATCATTAATGGAAATATAAAGTGGTACAACTATTTTGTAGAAATATTTGGCATTTGTTCTACAGTTAAACATATACCAACACTTTGACCTCTACTCCTAATCATCTATCCAAGAAATGTGAAAACATATGTTCCCCCCCCAAAAAGACTTACAAAAGAATGTATATATTACCTTTTGAACAATAGCCAAAAACAAATACCTTTCAAATGTGCATGAAACATTCAGCTAGATAGACCATGTATGGAACCATAAAACGATGACAAATGTCCACCATTGGGAGCATAGAATGACAAATACTTATACAGTGGAACACTACTCAGCGTGAAAAGGAACTAATTGCCAACACATGCAAAAAAACATGACTAAATCTCACAGATATTGTTCTGAGTCAAAAAGGTAGAATAAAATGAAGAGTCCTAATTTTTGTGGTTCAATTTATATATGAAGTTCTAGAACAGGTAAAACCAAATTAAGGTAAAAAAAAAAAAAATCTCAACAGTCATTCCCTGGGTTGGGAGGGCGGTTGGTGGTGGCAGGCACAGAAAGGACATAGCATACCTTCTGGGCAGATGAAAATGTTTCATATTATGATAAAGATGTGGTTTACTTATTATAAGCATTTGTCAAAAATTGTGAGGATAAGATTTATGCATTTCAATATATGTAATTTTAAACCCCTCCTCCCAAAAATAAGAATTGACTCCCTACTGAATTATTATTAAGTAAGGGACAGGTTGGCTAGATGACATAAGAATAGCAGAATGATGATCATTGATCAAACTGGGCAAATGGTACAAGGGGTCCATTATACTATTGTCTTTACTTTGTATATGCTTGATATTTATTATGATATTAATTTTCAATTACTGTATCATTCATTCATTTGACAAATATTTTTTAGTGATGTCTATGTGCCAGTTGTTCTTCTAAGTTCTGATGCTAGAGCAATTAAAATAACAAACATTGCTAGTGTTACAGAGGTCACATTCTAGTAGAGGAAGCTAAAACATAAATAAATAGTAAATAGATAAACAATAAATAAGTAAAAGATAAAGTATAGCAGGTAGTCATAAGTTCTCTAAAGGAAAAGTAGACAGAGAGGGGAAAGAGAGTAACAAGGCCGGAGATGCAATTTTAAATAGAGTGATAAAGGACTCACCGAGAAAGTGACATTGCAGATAGGCTTGGAGAAAGTAAGAAATAGATCATGAAAAGGAACAGAAAGAGCAAATGTCCCATAGTGAGAGCATACGTGGCATATTTAAGGGGCAGCAAGACTGGGAGGGAAACAAATCATTAAGCAGCCTTGTAGGGCAGCGTGACAACGCAGTTCTTGTTAGGAGATGTGAAGGCATTGAAGGGTTTTAAGCAGAGTGATGACATGATCTTATTTACATTTTAATAGAAACATTCTGGCTCTTGTGCAGGGAATAAATTTAAGAAAGCCAAGGTGAAAACTGAGAATGTCCAGATGAGAGAAAACCTAGATACTAAGGGTCAAATATATGATGACATAAGATTTGACTTTGGGTGGTGAACACACAATGCAATATACAGATGACGTTATTATAAAATTGCACACTTGAAACATATATAATTTTATTCATCAATGTCACCCCAATAAACTTAATTTAAAAATAACTAAAATAAATAAAGAATATTGGGTTGTACCTATGTATAGTGTTATAGCTATGAAAGTTGTGAGAAATAGTCAGATTTGGGCAATTCCTAAGTTTAAGCCCCTTAGCTAAATTGTGCTAACCAATTTGCCATGAAATATTACTCAGCATGAAGAGGAACTAATTACCAACAGAAAGGAAATTGGTTTTGGTTATTGTTCAAGCTATTCTTTAGCCAAATTGTGCTAATGAATTATTTCCGAAATCAAGAATGACTCCCAGATATTGCCCTGACAACTATAAAGATGAAGTTACCATTTATGAAAATGAGAAAGACTAGGAAGAGTAGATGTGAAAATGCTAGTTAAGAGTGTTCCCAGCTAAAAATATTGTTTTATCCTCTCTACTTTTCTGCTTCGAATTCTGTTGTGTTGGTGTCTAAGGCCTGGAGCTATCCAGTGATATCCAGTGGCATGAGGAAAACATAAGTAGCGCAAAAAAGATGTCACAGAAGGATGGAAAGAGCACAGGCCCTTGATGACCTTTGTGCAATTGAACCAACTCGAACTCTCTATGCCTGAATTTCGAATTTTGCAAGATAACAATTTCTATTGTTTAAGCCACCGTAGTCGGGGGTTCTATTATTTGTAACATGCAGCAGCATCCCACCGGGAGCACGTCTCCTGTGCCAGTGGTTCTCAAAGCGTGATCCTCATACCAGCAACATTCATCTCAGCTGGAGACTTTACAGAAATACAGACTCCCGAGCCCTACTGTCGTCTCTGGAGCAATCTGTTTTAATGAGCCCTCCTCGCTGATAAAAAGCAAATGTCTCAACGTGAGAGCTGATACACTCATAGTGGGAGAATCCCTGCTCTGTACTTTAAAGAGCAGGAAAGAGCCGAAACTCTTGACTCCAAAATGCAGATTCCGTCAGGCTAGAACTAAGAATCTACTTCAAGTGAAAGAAAATGCAAACAGTCATTCTGTGAGAATAATCAGTGAAAAGTCTGGAAAATGCAAACAGTCATTCTGTGAGAATAATCAGTGAAAAGTTTGAAGTGACGGTCACTACCGGTTTGTCCTCCTAAGTATTATTATTCATGAGAGGTATTGAAAACTTAGCACTGGGAGGAGAGGGAGGGATTAAGGCCTGAGAGAGGCTCCAGAAAGGCCCTAGCCCTCGACATATCACATCATGGCCAAAGCTAATTTCACACCCATCACTAATAGCCTTTCTATATGCATATTTTAACCACTTCACCTATAATCCCAAACTCCGTCCCTACTGTTAAATTTATATGTCGGTTGCTGGCAGCAGCTAAATTATTAAGCATGGCCAATCATGTTCCATACATTCTAAATTTAAAAAATTTAAAACTAATTTAGACATTATGTCTAGCATTACATATTTTAAGTGGAGCAATAAACTCTTACTGCTTTCCTGACAGATGCAACCTGTAACACAATGGCTACTGTGTATTCTGACTGACAAAAAGATTCATTATATCCTATATTAACTATTTAAAAAGAGAGAGCAGGTTATGTCAAACAGTTTGAAAAAAAAGTTTAAATCCAAGGTCATCAAAGTGCTAGAGACACTTTTTAGAATTAATTGAAATTCAGGTACATTCTCTGAAATCACTTGAAGTTTCTTCTCAAATATACAAGTTGTCTGAAAGCAACAACTTGCCACCGTGCTAACTGAGCTGTTCAGCAATTATCAGTGACAGCTGTGGCTCAGGGACACGCCAAGCAAGACCTGCACGCAGCCAACTTTTTAATTCTTTCAACTGACAGTGACTGGATTAATTTTTGACACAGTTCGACCAGCTCCATTTTATTTGTGATAATGGGGCCCCAAGATGCAAAATCCACGGAAAGCCTACAAAGTGCCAAGCTCTGTGCTACATAAATGCACACATATCAACTCACACACATTTTTTACCACAATTTAAAGAAGAGGAAACTGGAACTCAGAAAAGATAAAAGGTTTTACCATGACCCTAGGACTGGTGTTTCTGGATTCGGGTGTCTCTGATTCCAAAGTGTTTCTTCCTAGTATGTTAGGATTTTGTGAATAATAATTTGCCCAATTCTTAAAACTACTTTGTGATATGAGAAGCCTATATCCTAATGTGTTAGAAATCAAACGTAGTCCATGTTTCACTGTAAATTTTAGAAAGAAGTTGTCCCATTGTGAGACAGTCCTCAACAAAACCGTAAGTAGTGACATTAATCTCTGGGACCCTCCCACTTCATTTTTTTTGGGGGGGGGGAGGGGAAATGGGTAAAGAAGGAAAACAAGCAAGAAGCCAGTTACTCACCCAATCCTTATACCATGTGGTAGCCATGGTGCCCGATCATTTTGTTCATGCCAACCCATTTAACATTATCCTTCCCACTATCCAATGGTGAACCCTAATCTTAAATTGGTAAAAATAATTTGCCGAGAGATTCTAGGACTATTCAGAAATGCAATTGGTATTAAAATTTAGTCCTGCCTGATAAAAGTAATTGCTTTTCCCATGATGCCTTTAAGATGTATATACTCCCTCCTCTCTCTCTCCCTGCAATCAAACTTTAGTAATAGAATTTGAGGCATTAGGGAAGCCCCCTATTCCCTACTGCAGACAAATGCCTCCTTTGGCCTCCCTGGCTTTAGTCCCAATTAATAGCAAAATATATATCACTGCATCCCTCAAAAACTTCATTTTTTAGCCAAGCAATTGAACTGCTTTTCTTCCTCTGTTTCTTTGCTGCTGAGGTTTGCAGTTGGGTTTCACCACCTTTGATTTCCCCCAGGCATCTTTCTGATGGATTGACTGTGAAATAACTAAGAGTTGAAAAGAGAAAAACAACCAGCTGAAGAAGTTTACAGCATTGTGATTGGAAAATTAAATGCAACTTCCTCATAATACATTTTATTTAAAATGCAAATATTAATCACAGATTGATTTACTTTAAATATTGCATGGGCATTTTCAGTGAGAAGCTGCTGGTTTGTAATCCATTCATGCACTTACCAAACAGGAAATTTTCAAAATCTATGATGTGTTAAAAGGACTACTTTATATAACAGAGTAGGAGATTTTTCATTGTAATGTTTTCTCTCATTTTAATGAGATTCTCAGCAGTTATCAGTGATGTATTTATCAGTGCACATTTATCAAAATAAAAAAGGTTTAGGCCTCCACATATAGTTAATCTGCAATGATTGTCAAATGTATTCTAATTTATTTAATGCCCATTAAAATTCTACTTTGAAATATAAAACACCCAGACATGTAATAAATAAATGATCAGTCATCTAGCACTACCAGAAAAATCACACTGATTATAAATTATTCAAAGCGAAATGGTGTCTCGGCAAAATCTTTAGACCATCACCGTCTGAGAATTAGATAAATAAGGAAGAAAAAAAGTCAAAGTTTTAAATGGATTTTCATGGTCAAATTGGTATTATGCTTCAAATACACATTAATAGTTATAAGAAAATATGAAAACAAGCCCAAATATTTATATTCCTTTTGTTATATTCAACTGAAGAAGATAAATTTGAGAATGTTCTATTAAAATTATAAAGATTATTTATTTTGAGGTTGTGTGTTAGACCAACAAATTGTCCAGGAATCTTAATACACTATGAAATAAATCTCAATGAGCCTGAGGATATTTTCAAGAAAACAAGGTAAAGTGCTTATAAAAAAAAAATTTTAAAAAAGGAAGCAGACACACGATGCTTAACATTTTAAGCATTTAATAATTTAAAATAAATAAGTAGATTCGATAGATACAAACAGATGATATAGATATATTTTATATATGAGAGTAGAGAGAAAGAGAGCACGTGCTCATAAGAGCATGAAATCTGGAAACACACCAAAGATTTAGCATATTTGACCATGTTAAGTGTGGTAAGGAATTGGTCAGATGGTCAGAAGATAATTTGCAAAACTGGATGGGATGAATCTCGTGGCCATGTAAAATGGGTTGTATGCTTGCCAGATTGTAACTTCTTCAATTACTCCTTTTCTTGGGTTATGCTATCAAAAACACAAATCACCTGACACATGTGTCACATATTCATCTACAGAGACTGATTAAAAAGCTGCTTTATGCATAGTATTCACCATAATTTTCGCCGGCACATCTATGTGTTTACTGCTTTAGGCAAACTCACTTC
>NW_011888877.1:1794520-1797160 GCF_000151845.1 Pteropus vampyrus | reverse complement strand
TACAGAGACTGATTAAAAAGCTGCTTTATGCATAGTATTCACCATAATTTTCGCCGGCACATCTATGTGTTTACTGCTTTAGGCAAACTCACTTCCCATGTCCTTTAGGGATGGCCTAACCATATCTGGCCCAAGAGGTTCAATCTGTGTTTGAGGTTGAGGTTAATAGGTTAGAGTTATTGGTGCAGAAATGTATGGGTCACTTCCTGTCACTAATTTGCAAGAGGTTTACTGTGGCTTCTCAGAAAAATATTTATCCACTCTGTGAGAGAGTTTCTAGAAGGGTACTTTTCTCTTCCTACTGTTTACAAGAAAACACATATCCCCAGGAATGTCTGGCAGCATCATTCTTTAAATAAGGAAAAATAAGAATAAAGCTGACACTGTCAAAAGCAGATTGGAGAGACAGAGATAAACGCAGTCCTTGGTGAAGTGAAGGAGCCATTGTATCAAAACAGGTTCAAAGACCCTTTCGACTTTGTACTTTCCTGATATGTGAGCCAGTGAACTCTCCTCACTGTTTAGGCCAGTTTGAGATGATTTTTCTCTTACTTTGAGCTAAACCCATTAAAAATGACTGACTTACTTTATAAAGTGTTAATTCAGTCAAAAATATGCACCTAACTTCTACTTCTAAAAATGAACTAAAATCTATGAAAATAAAAAGGATCAATACTTCTAGACTACATCTAGGCAATAAAACAGAATAACTCTGCCTCACTCAGCTCTTATTAAATTACATGATGGTAACAAACTACCCCAAGATCTCCATGGCTTACAACAAAACAGAATTTAGGATGGTTATTCTCGCTCTTGTTACATTTCCATTGTGCGTCTCCCTCATGGTGTCTCTATTCTGAGCACATGTTGGGTGGTGTCAATGGCACCACTTGGATGCAGAGCCCACCCTAAAATCCCACCAAGCAGTGGAGCTCAGCATATTTCCCTACTCAATTGCTGAACACAGTCTCTAGCCCCACCTAACTGTGGGGCACAGTTGAAGGCCCTCCACAACTAGAGGGTCTGACCAGTAATCTTGACCAAAGACAGAGCACAGCCAACAGTCTACATGATTCAAAGCCCAACCTGTATTCCTGCCCAACACTGGGGCCCAGCTTGAGGCTCCATCTGACCATAAAATCCAACCTATATTCCTAACTGAACACAAAGGCCAACTGGTGGAACCACCCATTCAGGGAGCACAGCCTAAGGCCCAGCCTATCCAGGAGTGATTGTGGAACACGGTCCACAGCCCTGACCAGCTGTGGAATATAACCAGTGGTATCACCCTGCCAGAGAACACAGCCTGAAAACCTGCCAAACCAGAGTGATTGCAGAGCCCAACTAGTGGTCCCACTTGACTACAGAACATAGCCAGCAGCCCCACCCAACCACAGAGCCACCTAGCTGCACCCCCTCCTCCAAACTCAGAGTGCAGGCAGTGGCATCACCTGCCTCTGAAAGCAAGACTCACATGCCCACAGATGCTACCAGATGATGCACAAGCTGAGCTAATGGTGAATGTCTTTCCCCACAGAAATAAACCTATAAAGTCTTACTCAAATGCAGATACCAATGCAAAAATATAAGGATCATGAAGAATCAGGTAAACATATCACCAGCAAAGGTAACTAATAAAGCCTCGGTGACTGACCCTGAAGAAATAAAAACTGTAAAAAAAGAATTCAGAATAAGCCTCTTAAAGAAGTTCATCAAACTATAAGAATACACAAAGAAAAATATAGGAAACCAATGCATGAACAAAGAAATAGAAGCCATCAAAAACAAACAAAAACCCAAAAATCCTATAGATGAAGAACACAATGAACAGAAGAATTCAATAGAATATAATGGAAATCATAGTACAATATATAAACGTATCAAAGTAACACACTGTACACCTTAAATTTATACAATGGTCCATGTCAAATTTATCCAATAAAAAATAGAATTCACTAGAGAGCTTCAACACCAGACTGAAAATAAAAAAAAAAGTCAGTGATCCTGAGACAAATCATTCGAAATTATACAATGAGAGGAGCAAAAGAGAAAAAGAATGAAAATGAGTGAAGAAAGCCTATAGGATTTATAGGACACCATAAAGAAATAATATCTGCATTATTAGAATCCAGGAAGGAGAAGAAAAAGAAAAAGGGAAAGTTTGTTTAAATAAATAGATAAAAATTTCCCAAATTTGGGGACCAAAAACACATCCAGATTCATTAGGCTCAAAGGACCTCAATTAAATTGAACCCAAAAAGTTCTACACAGACACACATTATAATAAAATTGTCAAAAATCAAAGACAAAGAAAGAATTTTTGAAAGCAGCAAGAGAAAAGCGACTCATCACATACAGGAGAGCCCCCCATAAGACTATCAACAGTTTCTCAGTGGTAACTTCGCAGGCCAGGAGAGAGTGGGAAGATGTATTCAAAATATTGAAAGAGTCTACAGCCTTGCTACCCTGTACAAGCTTGATCCCGTCTGATCTCAGAAGCTAAGTAGGGTTGGGCCTGGTTAGTACTTGGATGGGAGACCACCTAGAAAGACCAGGTACTGTGGGCGTAAAAATTAAAAAATAAGAGATTGTAAACTGACAAGATCCTTGCGATCTGTGAGGTCAATCAAGGGTTGCCCC
>NW_011888877.1:1783122-1794470 GCF_000151845.1 Pteropus vampyrus | reverse complement strand
CACAGAAATAAACCTATAAAGTCTTACTCAAATGCAGATACCAATGCAAAAATATAAGGATCATGAAGAATCAGGTAAACATATCACCAGCAAAGGTAACTAATAAAGCCTTGGTGACTGACCCTGAAGAAATAAAAACTGTAAAAAAAGAATTCAGAATAAGCCTCTTAAAGAAGTTCATCAAACTATAAGAATACACAAAGAAAAATATAGGAAACCAATGCATGAACAAAGAAATAGAAGCCATCAAAAACAAACAAAAACCCAAAAATCCTATAGATGAAGAACACAATGAACAGAAGAATTCAATAGAATATAATGGAAATCATAGTACAATATATAAACGTATCAAAGTAACACACTGTACACCTTAAATTTATACAATGGTCCATGTCAAATTTATCCAATAAAAAATAGAATTCACTAGAGAGCTTCAACACCAGACTGAAAATAAAAAAAAAAGTCAGTGATCCTGAGACAAATCATTCGAAATTATACAATGAGAGGAGCAAAAGAGAAAAAGAATGAAAATGAGTGAAGAAAGCCTATAGGATTTATAGGACACCATAAAGAAATAATATCTGCATTATTAGAATCCAGGAAGGAGAAGAAAAAGAAAAAGGGAAAGTTTGTTTAAATAAATAGATAAAAATTTCCCAAATTTGGGGACCAAAAACACATCCAGATTCATTAGGCTCAAAGGACCTCAATTAAATTGAACCCAAAAAGTTCTACACAGACACACATTATAATAAAATTGTCAAAAATCAAAGACAAAGAAAGAATTTTTGAAAGCAGCAAAAGAAAAGCGACTCATCACATACAGGAGAGCCCCCCATAAGACTATCAACAGTTTCTCAGTGGTAACTTCGCAGGCCAGGAGAGAGTGGGAAGATGTATTCAAAATATTGAAAGAGTCTACAGCCTTGCTACCCTGTACAAGCTTGATCCCGTCTGATCTCAGAAGCTAAGTAGGGTTGGGCCTGGTTAGTACTTGGATGGGAGACCACCTAGAAAGACCAGGTACTGTGGGCGTAAAAATTAAAAAATAAGAGATTGTAAACTGACAAGATCCTTGCGATCTGTGAGGTCAATCAAGGGTTGCCCCACCTAAAAAAAAAAAAAATCTAGCAAAGCTATCCTTCAGAAATTAAAGAGAAATAGACAAACAAAATCTGAGGGAGTTCGTACCAATAGATCTACCTTATAAGAAATGCTAAAGGGCATTCTCCAAGCTAAAATGAAAGAATGCTAATTAACATTATAAAAATATATGAATGTGTATAACTGATCAATAAAGGTAAATGTAATCAAAGTCAGTTTCTCTAATATTGTAATGGTGGTATGTAAATCACTTAAAACCGATTTAAAAGTTAAAACAATAAAACTATAGCAACAATAATCTTATTGGATACACAATATAAATAAGTTGCAATTATAACATCAGTAACAATAAATAACAATAATAATAATAAAATGGGAGGGTAATAAATAACAGTTTAAAGTTTCTTATGTATGCTATCAAAATTAAGTTACTATCAGCTTGAAATCTGATATTATAACTATAAGATATTTTACATGTGTTTTATGGTCACTACAAAGGATAATCCTGTAGTAGATACACAAAAGATTATAATAAAAAATCGAAGCACACCACCAAAGTCATTAAGTCATAAGGATTACTGAAAAAGAGAAAGCAAGGAACATAGTATCTACGAAATAGTCAGAAAACAACAAAACGGCAGCAGAAAGTCATTATTTATCAATAATTACCCTGAACGTAAATGTATTAAAATTCTCCAATAAAAAGACCTAGAATGGCTAGGTGGATTAAAAAAAAAAAAAAGATCCAAAGATGTGCTGCCTACAAGAAACTCACTTTAGCTTTAAGGTCATATATAGAGTGAGAGTGAAGCAATAAAAGAAGATATTCTAAACAAAAGGTAAACAAAAGAAAGCTATACTTACATCTGACAAAATAGACTCTAAGCTGTCCCACTGGTCCAGATACCCAGAATAAAAACAGACACATAGACCAAAGGAACAGAATTGAGAGCCCAGAAATAAACCCGCATGTATATGACCAACTCTTATTTGATGAGGGAGCCAAGCATACTCATTGTGGAAAAGATGATGTCTTTAGCAAATGGTGCTGGGGAAAACTGCATATTCATATGTAAGAGAATGAAACTGGACCCCTATTTTATGCCACTCACAAATATTAATTCAAAATGGATCAGAAACTTAAATGTAAGACCTAAAACTATAAAATTCCTTGAAGAAAATGTAAATGAAAAGTTTGTTGACACTGTTCTAGTCAATTTTTGAATATGACACCAAGAACACAAACAAAAAAAGTAAAATCAACAAGTAGGATTTTCTCAAACTAAAAATCTCCTGCACAGCAAAAACAAACAAACAAACAATCAACTAAAAAGCCAGCCTATGAAATGGGAAAAAAATATTGGCAAACCACATATCTGATAAGGGGTTAATATCCAAAATATATAAAGGACTCGTATAACTCAATAGAAAAACCATGATCCACTTAAAACAAGCAAGCAAACAAAAAGCAAACATGGATGAAAGACTTGAATAGACATTTTCCCAAAGAACACATACAAATGGCCGGCAGGGGCATAAAAAGGTGCTCAACATCACTAATCATCAACATCATAATCAGGAAAATGCACATCAAAACCACAAGGAGATAGCACCTCACACCTGTTGGGATGGGTATTAACGAAAAGACAAAAAAAAACACCTTGGTGAGGTTATGGACAAAAGGGAACCCTTGTGCAAATTGGTACAGCCAGTATGGAAAACAGCATGGTGGTTCCTTCAAAAATTAAAAAATATAACCACCTTATGACCTAGCAATCCCACTACCAGGTATTTATCTGAAGGAAATGAAATCGTTATCTCAAAGAGATACCTACACCCCCATGTTCACTACAGCATTATTTACAATAGTCAAGACATGGAAATATCAATTATCAATAGATAATTGATAAAGAAAATGTGATATAATATATACATTTATAAATAAATTTTTACATATTTACATATAAATATATAATAGAATACTAATAATATATATTATAAATATATAATGGAATATATATATAATGGAATATTATTCATCCTGCCATTTGGATCAATATGGATGAAACTTGAGGGCATATGCTAAGTGAAATAAGTCAGACAAAAAAAAAAATTTACAGGAACAGGGAGTAAATTCTTTCTCAGGGTAGGAGTGGGGTGGTAGAATGGTCAAAAGTACAAACTTCCAGTTACAAAATGAATGATATTGGGGACCTATTTTATAGCATGGTGACCATAGTTAACAATTCTGTACTGTATACTTAACAGAGAGTAAATTTTGAAAGTTCTCACCACATAAAAAGATAACTATAAGAGGATGTAACTAAAAATAAAAAGCAAATTTTCAGAATACCATAAATACAAAAGTGTCCTACAAGTCTTCAGAAGAATGTACATAAGTAATATATTTATGTATATTACTTATATTATAACAGTTTTGAAATTATGAAGTGAAAATAGTTTCGATCTAGACTTCTATGTAACAGTAAATCAATGTTAAGGGGAGAATAAGGATATTTTCAAGCAAAGAAGGTCACAAAAACTTTGCTTTTGAAGCAACCCTTCTAAAGAAGCAAATAAAAGATATGCTTTACCAAGAAAGCAAGAAGAAAACCAAGACGGAAGAAGACATGGGATTCAGAAAGCTGTAGTCTACACAAGAAAGTAGCATAATTTCTGGATTGTACATGACGACTGCAGAGCAGACCTAGAGAGCAGCAGCCTGCATTAGAGAAGACAGGCAGCAGTCTCTAACCTCTAGGCTCACCTCCCCAAGGAGAAATTGATGCGTGTTGGGAGCGGGGTTGGGGGGTGGGGGGGGGCAGGCGGGGAGGAAGAGGCACCTGAAGTGTTTGATTATTTTGAGAGGAGTTTTACAGTTCAATCAAAAGCTAGGCCAAAAAATAAAAATAAAAAAGGCTCATTATCTTCCAAGAAAAACAAGACTGTACATTGAAGCAAATTGAATGCAATGCAGTTCACTTGTCAATAATATTTAGATATTATCAATATTATCATGTTAACAATGCTATCATAGGATTGCAACAGGGAACTGATTTTTAAAATTATAATCCTTCTGGTACTACTTGACTTTTAAATTATATCCGGCTACTATGATTTAAAAATTAAATTAAATTTGAATGCTTAAAGTTCTTTGCAAGTTTCTCATTTAATTTCAAATGAGCTTACTTTCCTGTCTCTAAAATGAAAAGCTGTGCCAAATTATTTCTATGTTCTCTCCCACTCCTGTCTTTTATTCTGTGAGTCTATGTGTCCATGGCTATGATGTATTTCATTCCACTGGTGAAGAATAATTATGAAAGCGTAAAAAACTAAACTGTCGAATTAGTTTTTTGAGCTATTTTCCAGAGTTCACACTTGTTAAGTTAATAGATTGTTTTCAAGACCCATTTAGACGTTATCCTCAGATTGTTATCAGTGTAGTGTAGCTAATTTGCATGTTTGCACTCCAAACTTTAAGGAGCAACACACCCTTATAGCTGATGAGTATCCAGTGAATCTCGGAATAGGATGATCTTTTAAGATGGCTCCTGGGATACCAAGCAGGTCCCACTTCCTGGACTTGCCCACATTCTCTCTAAATGACTTTCAAGATATACTTATCTTTTTCTGAATTTACTGAGTTATATTTTTGAAAATAAATTTGGAGCTAAAACTTATTGTATAGAGAGAACCCTGACTGGTTTATGACAAGGTGAATTCCAAAATCTAATAATTTGCTTTTTCACATTAAAGGTCAAATTTACGAAATATCTCTCAAAGGCTCAAGTCAGCTTGTCGACTTAATCAAATAAGATCTAGATGTACTGGTTCAATCATTTTGATGGTAACCCAACTGCACAAAATATGTCCTACCAGGAAAATTATCAAATGCTGTGTTACATTCTCCTAACAGATATGAAGCTGAAAAAGCAGAAACAATTGGGCATAGCTGTGCGTGAAATATTTTATGTACACAACTTCAACTTTCTTACACAAAGCATCTTAGAAACCAAGAGCAATTGTATCTGAACCTCCCCACCGAGACAACTAATGCAATATTACACATGATCATTTGAATTTTTTTCCATATATTTTATGGCTGAATCAATCAATCTATTTTAGCATAACAAATGGAGACATCCACTTGTTTTTCTTCAAAATGGAAAAATTTTTAAAATACAGTGGGGATGGACCTAGAGGGGATTATGCTAAGTGAAATAAGTCAAACAAAGAAAGACAAATCCCTTCAGATCTCACTTCTATGCAAAATCTAAAGACCAAAATAAACAACAATAACAACAAAACAGAAACATATTGATAAAGAACAAACTAATTAATGGTTATCAGATGAGAGGGGGGCTGCAGGGTTAAAAAGGTGAAGGAATTAAGATGTACAAATTAGTAGTTATAAAATAGTCACAGGGATGTAAAGTACAGCATAGGGAATATAGTCAATAATATTATAACAACTATATATGGTGTCAAGTGGGTATTAGACTTATCAGGGGGATCACTTTGTAAATTATGTAGTTGTCTAATCACTATGCTGTACACTTGAAACCAATATAAAATAATATTGAATATCAACTCCATTTGAAAAATAATATAAATAAATAAATAAATAAATAAATAAAATTGCATTAAAGAAAATTGCTAAACAGATAAAAAAGTAAAGAGTATGGTATAATGACCCCAGATACCCTTCGATATATGACTAGTTTATTTTCATCTATTCCCATCCCCGCACCCTAACTATTTCTCCCTGCACTGGATTACTTTGAAGAAAGTCTATGGATGTTTATGTATATTTAAAAAAAAAATCTTAAAAAATAACCACAATATCAATTTTATATCTATAAACTGTTAATAATAATTTCTTAATGTTACCAAATATCCAGTGAGTGTTCACATTTTCACAGTTGTCTTACAAATTTATTTAAGTTTGAGTTAGTGTCCAAGTAAGGTCCATGTATTGTGGCTGGTTAATATGTCTATTAAGTTTCTTTTTCTCTACAGGTTCGCCTTTCATTTCTCTCCAACATGGGTGTATTTACTCTGTAGATATGTATATGCACAGACTCATTACTGCCTTGGGCAAATAATTCATGCATAAATGAGGGGTAATTTTATTATTTTGTAACCTTTTTTGCAGATGTGATGTAAGAGTAAGTGAAACATTTTTTAAATTTATTTTTTAACTACAGTTGATGTACAATATTATATTAGTTTCAGGTAGTAAAAAATTTTATGGGTTGAATAATTTATTATATTTATATACTTGATACATATACATTATAGCATATATTATAATAATAAAAGCACATAGAGCTCCTTAGAAGACAAAGAAAAACACAGTGGAAATACATCCAATGTGCATTTTTGTAGTCAAAATAGTCTAAGACATGGTGAGAGGCCCTATATCTTATTTAAAATATTTTCATCTTCAAACAGAGATTAAAACAACCAGAAAAAATGTTAAAGCTAATATTGTAGTATTTGATCATCTCCTTGGTAATATTCTATGTTAAAGGCCAAGGCTAAACTCCCCACAACATCAGTAGGATTCTTAGTGTGGTCCTCCTTCAAAAATAAATCACTGCCCATTTGTTTCTGTATCATGTTAAGTAAGGCAAGATGTGAGATTCAATGCAAAAGCATTCATCACCTCTGAAATCTGGGATTTGCAATAGGTGAGTATCTGTACCTATTAGGACTCTCACTTCCAAGAGTTAAAAAATTAGCATTTTTTTTAAAGGAGTTATTGCTTATACAGCTGAAAAGTCTAATCCAGGTGTGAAGTGCTGTCATCAGGATTCAGTTTCCTTCTCTCAGTTCTGCCTTCCCCTGAGTTGGCTTCATTCTCAGATTTCATCATTGGCTCTTAAGAGAGCCAGTTATGCATCTTTGTTGATGCCAGGGGTCCAAAGGTGGCAAGGAAAGCACATGCTTCCATCTCCCAACAGCCTCAGGAGACACGTCTATGGCTCTGACTGGTTTCGAGTCCACCATTAAAGCAATCTCTGTGGTCAGTGAAATCTCTATGCGAGGGGCCAAGATTGAAACTAAAAATGGAAGTATGAAATAAGAAAGATATATACTGGTCTCTGCTAATATTTTGTCTTTGATTTTGTTTCCCTTGTAATTTCCTGAGTAATAGGAGTGTCTGACACAGAACTCCTAAATCTCTTGCAATTTCTTTGGTGTCTTTTGTTGTAATGAGGTGACTCTCAGTGGGCTCTTGGATGGAGGCTGGTCACCAAAAAGAGCATACTATGGTGAGAAGTTTGGGACTTTCAGTCCTACTCCCCATTTCTAGAAAGGAGAGAAGGGCAGGAAATTGAGCTAACGATTGATCATGCCTATATAATGAAGCCTCCATAAGAACTGCAAAAGTATAGAGTTCAGAGAGATGCCAAGCTAGTAGACAAATCCATGTGCCAGGAGGGAGGTGTCCTCAACTCCACGGGGACAGAAGTTCCTCTGTTCAGGAACTTTTCAGACCTTAGCTTATGTATCTCTTCATCTGGTTGTTCATCTGTATCTTTTATTATATCTATTATAATAAACTAGTAAACTATAAGTAAGTATTTCCCTGAGTTCTGTGAGGCATTCTAATAAATCATCGAACCTGAGGTTCCTAAAACTACATTTGGTAACCAGAAGTATTAAGAGTAAAAAAAAAAACACAGCGAGTTTTTTTTTTCCTTAGACAGAAAGGAAGGTATGATTCTCCAAAATAAAAGCAGAATATTCTTCAGGGAAAAAAATAAATGGATACTGGATGGCAAAACCAAAAATCATCTATCAAAGTTCCCATCTGCTCTTGCATTCATTTCTCCCTAACTATAATTCCCAATTTGCTCCATAAGTCAATAAAGATTTTTTTTTTTATTGTGAGACTCTTATTTGCCAGCATCATGCCAGAGGGAGCTAATCGTCTCCTTGATTCAGTTTCATCTAAAATAGAATTTCTATGCACCGTTGCGCTCCCCATGCTATCATAAGTTTAAAAGGCATAGATGAGGTTCTTCCTTACAATAATTACATAGCAATAATATGAAATAGTCTAGTGAGCTAGAATTCTTGAAACAAATAGATGTGTTTTGAAGCTCTGATTCTTAAAATAAAAGTTAATGTTATAGTACTCAGCTTTAAAGGGTGTGGCAAATTCATTTTTCAGATTAAATATTAATGACACACTGGTTTAAGAGCATATTTCTACTTTTCTTAAAAAAAAGGTAATCAGTAGTTTTCTTTTCCAAAGCATCAAAGCACTTTATATTATATCTCTATGTTCTTCAATTGTATTTGAAAAGTTGTTGCAAATATTAAATCTTTACAATGAGGCATGGTCAAATTGTTGATCTTATAAGATTGAGTAGTAATTAAAACACAAAACCAGTGTCCACAAAAAGAAAAATCCTACATCTTCATCCAGTCAATGATAATCTAGGGGACAGATGGCACCTATTAAGTTGTTGTCAGATCTCTAGACAAGAGAGTTTCGGAAGCCCTTTCGATTTCCATGACCTACCCCTTCATCCTTGCATCTGACCTCCATGCATTACAATTACTCAAATAAGATTTTAGGTGTTTTTCTTTTGACCACCTCTTTTGAAATAATCATTTGAAAACAAAAGACCTCATCTCCTGCATCAGACTGGTCCATTCAGTCTGTTTTTTGTTTCTGATTTCGAGTGATTTTACGCGACATGGCACCCTCCAACAATAACCTTAAAATGTTGCAGATGCATCTTTCAAACACCCTAAGCTTCCTTTTATAACTTATTATTCGTAGTTAATTCCCACTATCCACTATAGTTATGTTCTATAAAATCGCTGTGAATGGTGAATTAGCCAATGCTGAACCACTGCTCTTAGGGGAAATTCGGGGTTAGGTTTCTTTGGTTACTGGTCACAACATTTCGCTCAACCTATCAAGAGATAGCTTTGTTCTATGTGCGTTTCTGTTTAAAGACCCCCTGGTTATTGATGACCCATTAGAGATGTTATTGTTACAGATATTGTTGATCCCTTAATCTTGAACTGACAGCCAATAGCCCCTGTGACTCATGCCTAAATGAAGCTTATTAACGTATTTTCTCCATAAGACACATCAGTGCCTCTTACACTTAGGTACACTAGAAAGTACTTCGCCGCTATGCTCGCGGACCGTTTTAACAACAGATCGCCAACACAGAGCCCCAAAATGTGGAACCTTCGTACTGTTTTCCACAGCAGCTCTATCGCTTGGCAACAGACAAGGTTTCAGTTTTTCCACATCCATGCCGACATTTATTTTATCTTCTATGATTTTTTTTTTATAATAGCCATACTAACAGGTGTGATTTTGATTTACGTTTACCTAATGATTAGTGACACCGAGCATAAAACCATGGCACAAATGGACTGTGAAAAGGATACTTGTTTACAGCATAAGAGCTAAAACAAGAAGATCGAACATCACCTTCTTCCACCTCGGTTAGAAATGAGCTTAATGTGACTCAGAATTTTTGCCAATCTGCATATGTCCATGAATGCCTGCAACAGCATGGTGAGTACTGATTTGGATGTTACAAATAAATTTTAGCATGATGGTAAATTTGCAAATATAGTATCTATGAATCATAGGGATTGACTATATCTCCCATCCATAACTTTTTTGAATCCTTCGTAACATTTTATAATGCCCTTGTCTTATTATCCACTATATAAACCAATATTTTATTTGTTCTAAATTTATTTCTCTCAAAGCTTTATAGTCATCTTTTAGTTATTCCTGTTATTTTTTTTTAAAGATTTGAACAAAACATGTTTTATTTTTCATTGTTTCATATTCCAACTCCATTTTCTGGAAACTAGAACAATATATACTAGCATATTTCTTAATATATGACATCCTGCCATACTCTAGCTCTTTAGACACCATTTTTTAATCATATTGATAGTTCATTTCATGCTGCAAATTAGACATGGGTTGAAATTTTTAGGCTTCTCTAAAGTAGCAGCTTCTGGATGCTTGAGGCCCAAATGAGATTAGCATGACATTGCTTTTAGAGATTGGAAGCTAAACTGGAATTGAAAGCTTACTGGAGAGGAACTTCTGTAGTACTTTTTCTTCTAAATCCAGATTGAAGACCGCATCTGAGGCCTGGAACTGGAAATCTGAGGCCAAGTACCAACTTTGAAGTACTTCAATCCTCTCCATAATAAAGATAACATTTTTTCTTAATCATATATTTTAGGAGTAAGAAGAGCCACCAAACTATGAGAACCTTTAAAGTGTCTCAAAATTCATTTTAACACCCATTATAACTCTTTTCCCATTGCCTGTGCTAATTAGGTATACAGGAGAAAAGGGAGAATATATTCAATATCTTAGTTTTCAGTAAAAAATTACCTATAATTTTAAATAGTCTGCCCTTCATTTTTACCAATTTATTTGTAAAGGATTAAACTACTTTATGTACCGTCTAGACTATACTTTGAAATATCAGCCTTAAGACATGAGGAAAGACTCCTTTTGTTGAAATGGTGTTAACAGACTTTCTTGAATTTTCTGTATTGCTCCTGACTCTTTCTTAATAGCTTTTTGTTCTCCTTTCTCCCTCCCACTGACACGTACTATATTTTTTGCCCGGTGTCATTTCACTTGCCCCTTCGTGAAACTAAATTTCTATGACCCAGAAGCAGCAATGTATCAAAGTTCAAATTTATGTTACTTTATCTTTGTTCCTTGTGTCTGAACCTTGGCCTAATAATCCACAGCACTAACTATAACCACAGGGAAGATCGAGATGTGGATAAGGGTTGAGTTAGTGTTATAAAAGAAAAAAGAATCAAAAACAACATGGGTAGCAACTTTCATTTCAGAGTTATCAGTCTGCAGGTGGTTGTATCTAAATTGCAATTGACCACTTGTTAAACTTGGATGTTCTATTTTTACATATTTCACTATTTGGGGAAACTAACCAATCTGTTTGCAGTTGAAAATTCAATCTTAGGAATTATGGAAACTATTTTGGATTTCAATAGTATAGGTAGGTATGGAAATCAAATAAATTTTTAAAAAATGTATGCTGGTCTATATTATATATTACAGGGAGAACTTCGAAGTTGAAGATGTAGTATCATAAGGACAGAACATCAGAAGAAGTCATCTCACGTATTTTTCAAGCTTCACTGCTGTCAAGCTACCATCACAGGCAGACCCTTAACACAGGTAGTAGTGTGCTGGGACT
>NW_011888877.1:1774293-1782202 GCF_000151845.1 Pteropus vampyrus | reverse complement strand
GCAAGAGCATATCCAGCTTCTCGCTGATTTTTAAAGGAATGCTGTCAGTGTTTCTTCACTTAAGAAGATAATTGTGGTATCCATATAATAAATGTCAAATACATATAGAATATAGATATGCAATATTTATTGCTATTTTATTGTTAGCTACTTTACTGCTTTGACTTGATTTTATAGAATTGCACTCCATTCCTTCAAATTAATAATTTGTATATTTCTCACTATTGTTTACAGCAAATATAGTATTTATATACTAGCATTTATAATATAGTAAATACTATCTATTATAATATTTATAATTATTTTGCCCACATATCATCCCTCCTTCCTTCTTTTCAAACATAAACACTCTTTTTCTTATATGGGGGTGAAGTTTCACCTACTCCAACCGCAAAACTGAATAACCAGTTCTTTCAAGCCATAGTGACTGCCAGCCAAATAAGATACCATCTTAGATGGAAAAACTGAGAAAGAAACATTTGTCTCCTTCTGAGATCATAGGTGCTGAGGACCATATAAACCTGGAGCATAAGGAGTCACCTTGGCTAAGAAGTGGAGAGGGCTTGCCCGATAATAAGCTACCCAAGAGGGAAATAAAACTGGGAAACAGAGAGTGACAGTTCTCTGGTCCAATGATGTCTAAATAATAATCTCCACTTTTCAGTTATATGTGCCAAAAATTCCTACCACTTTTATCTCCACAAGGTTGATTTTCCACTTCTGCTTACAACCAAAAAACTCCTTAATATTATACAGTTATTATTCAGTTCTTTTAGATCCCAGTAGTCCATCAACTGTGAAATCAGAAGTCATATCATTTCTACTCACCACTGTATCAATAATACACATCATAATGGCTGGCACAAAGTAGTCAGTTCATTTTTGAGTGCATCAATGACTAAATAAGTATGCAAAAATTGTACTTATTTTTCCATATAGAATGTAAGCAGACATATTTTGTCTCATCACTCTAATCTAAATTTGACAACTTAATCTTTTATTATGCACAACTAAATAATAATTATGCACAACTAAATAATAATAAAAAATAAATTTTTATGAATCTTCCTATCATTTTACGATGGTCACTCCTGTGTTTTTCCTCCTTTTATTTGAAGGGTGTAAACTCTTATTACTGGTGTCATTCTCCTCTCCTTCAAGCATTCATTCAACAAGCAGGTACCCTATGTCCACACGAGACCATGTTAGATATGAATTGAATCAGGCATGGCCACTACCTTCAAAAACTATGTCTATGATCCACCCCATGCATTCCAAAAGTCTACTGTGCACCTCACAGGAACAAAGCACAAGCTGGGAAGAGAACTGTGGTTAAAAGATTGCTCCCTGGGAATCTAAATCATAAAGAGCTGTAGGTATGTGATCTTGCCTGAGACAAGCGCAAAAGTCAGGAGGAAAAACAAGAGCAAGGGGAGAAAAAGTCATATGATGAAGAGGTGAAAATAAAGAAAAATGAAGACAGCCAGAAGCATGTAATTAAAATGGAAACAGATGCTGAATTGCCAACAGCATCTTTAAAACCACATTTTGCAAACATCCAATCATTTCTAAAATCTTAATTTATGAGCATCCATTTTTATACAAATTGCCTATATGTAACTACAGCTACAGGAGTTTGCATTTATGCCAGAAGACTCAAGAAAGCAATGCTCTTACACAGTGTTCAAGCTGTTCTTGTTGTCGCCATTATTAATTTGCCCTTTTGTGTTGATGAAGCGCAATACAGTCCACAAAATATTGAATCCATTTCCTCAGCTATAAAAGTAAAATATAAAATTTCCAACATTTTAACTCATATTGATATTGGGGAAATTAAATAAAATGATGCATTTGAAAGTACAATGTACATGTAATAGACTGGATGCAATTAAACAGTGAAAACTGAGAGGTCACTACATCAAGAGCAATATTTTCTATTAAAACAGATGAATTATCATTAGTTCTATGTGCCAAGCAAGACTTTTTCGGGTTCTTGTCAACCCCAGAAGCTGCTCTTTTCTTCTACAAATTCTATAAACTCTTCCCACAGTCACAACAAGGATAAGAATGTTCACAGGACAGGAAGCAGACAGAAAGCTGTAGTGGATGGGAACCCACTCCTAGGATGACACGCTACAGGGACTTCTCAGGGTCTCTGATGAAGGAGAAAGAATCTTCTTATGAACCATCTTTGCTCAGATATTCACAAGTCATCAGAAAAAGGAAATGCGTTTAGCTGGCTCTTAGCAACCTACAAAATCGCCTTGCTCAGATCAGCACTGTGTCCCCTGTCGGAGCCACCCCACTATCCTGCTATAGCTGCCCAGACAGGTTAAGCTAAATCTGAGCTTTCCCATACATGCATTAAGAGTTGATAAAAAATAAAAGACCTTATAGAAGACAGTCAGAGGATAATGGCACAGGATAATAACTACAAGAGTGGGACCAGAGCAGAAGCAGTACTGTGGCACTCATTGGTTATGAACACATTAGAATATGATTATATGCACATACACATAATATATATACACATGACATATGCATATATATGTATGTATAAAAGCATTCATATATATTCATGTTTTACCTATTTGATGACGATAAATCGATGAGCTAGTGAATAAGTAAAAATAAATAGAGCTCATTTAATTGAGGGGACTCGGTCATTCAACTTAATTATAAGGATATCTTTAAAATTCCTACATTAAAGAGCATCTATATTTTCTTTTTCTTAAGTTATCCTATATGTAGTGCTGAAATTTAAAATTGTGTGCATGCATTAACCATTCAGTTATCAAATCTGGCTGATGAGAATAGTCAGGAGGGTCTAGACAGCTTGGAGAGAGAAGCGGGTGGTGGAGAGAGGTACTTAGGAGTACTGGGAAGTAGCCTTTTAGCAACCAGTTTAGGAGCATTTGCATATTCAACAACTAGTAAGACTGAGCCAGTATGTACCATAAGACCTGCCCTTGCTTGAGTAAATTATATTATATAAGAAAGCCTGTTCTATGACCCAGCAGGAAACAATCGAATATTCACTGTAAATAGAAACACTCAACACAAACATGCATGTGTTGCCTGAGTGTTCTGGAGAAGGAAGGAAAGAAAAAAAAAAAAAAATACTGTTAACCCACCAGGATTAGAGCTTGTGCTTTTCCAACAATGGGTGATGCCTGAGTTTGTTTCCAGACTCCTGAAATTTCCCCCATGGTAATCAGCTGTATACCTTCACAAAGTGGCCAAAAAAAAAGAAAGAAAAAGAAAAAAAAAGGGATCATCATGTCTTGTGTTTCAACAGGATCAGACCCTGAGCAAGGATTCAAGTACCAGTAGTTTGAGAGGCGTGGGAAATTCCCATCAGGGAGAGGGAAGCAAAGAAAAAGCAGCAAAAAAAAAAAAAGGCTGCATCAGTCACCAAGCCAGCTCCCATTATAGATAATAAACGATTGAGAACACACCCTCATAGTTATCCTCCAGAAGCCAGGAGTCAGACACCATCCTCTAGTGTTTGAGAGCTGCTGACAGCGGGGAGAACATTGGTTCATTTCTTGGCACTTCCCAGACTGCAGAACTGAGCTGCCTTTGGATGCTTCAGAGAACCCCCTCAGATGAGTCCCAGGTAACTACGAATGGAACGTGACCTTCGGAAAAGGAAGTGGTGCTTAAGCTCAAGCTGCCGTGACAAAATACTACTACAGACTGGGTGGCTTAAACAATGGAACTTTATTCTCTCACAGTTCTAGAGGCTAGAAGTCCAAAATCAAAGTCTCTCTTCCTGGCTTGTTGATGGCCAACTTTTTATATGTTCCTACATCTTTGGGTGAGAAAGAGAGAGAGGAAGAGAGAGTTGTCCGATGTCTCTTCTTATAAGGGCACAAATCCACTAAAGAAAGCCCCACTCTCTGAATCTCGCCTAAAGCTAATTACCCCCGAAAGGCCTTATCTCCGAATACCATCAAATGTGGGGTTAGGGCTTCAACATATGAATTTGGACACAATTCAATCTATAACATTGGTAAGGCTTTCAACACATGAGCAGGGTACAGTCTACAAGCCTACCTCCAACCTAACTTGGCAACATAGAAACAACCTAGGATCTTGATACATTAGTCTTCTGGTCTAGCAATATACAGTCACAAGATTGTATCAAGGGCATTAAGGGCAAATTTAAAAATTAGCCCTTTCTAAAGTAATTACATTCATATCTCCTCAAGAATATTCTACGTAAAGTTATTCAGAAGTAGAGTGATCTGAATTACAACATCCCCAATTCCCTGTGCAAATTTAAACTTCACAAGAATTAAGTGGAATTTTTTTTAAAAAAATTTAATTAGCAATGAAGAGTAGGGCTTATCCTAAAGAGTATTCCTTTTTTATGATAAAACAAAACTATGTAAAAATATCAATCAATATGGCTTAAATTGGAAAATCACTCACTGTGTAATAGAAGTTCCAAATGGATTTTTAGATGGGAGCTAACTGACCTAGAAATGAAGGAGAAAGCACTGGGATTCTCTTCTTTATGTAATACATTTCTTGTGTCTGATGGAATCTGAATTGACCATCTCTCTAATATCTCATGAAATGGAAATGCCAACATAGAAGAAAAATGCTGGAATTAAAGTTCTTATTGCCCGTGGTATTCATTTAACTCATCATACGGAGCCTTGGAGCTTCAGGTATCTTTCCATGCACAGGTGCATCATCCTCCTGCAATTAAACTTCAAACCAAGCTCCATGAAGATTAAAGGCATATCTCAACAGATTATGCCTTTCGTTTTGTTTAACTGCATAATTCTTTCAAAATTAGCACAATTAAGAATACACCATGGTGACCTTAGTGCCACCAGTCTAATAGTATATACATTTTTCTATCTCTCTTTGAATATTTTCATCCATATTCACACAGTTTTCAGTCATCACAATAGCTTACATACAATTGTGTGTTTCCAGGTTGCTATAGTGCTTTCAAATATTCCATCAAGTTGATTTAACAATTTATATAACCATTTCCCCTTTGTTCCTAATCCGTCTTTTCAAAAGTTTTAAATAATAATTTTGCAGCACCCCACTCCATGAGAATAGCTTTTATTTTAAATTATGTCCGTAGGATACATTTTCTAAACCAGAAACGGATTCTAGAACTTCTTTGTACACAATATGCACACAATAAACATAAAACAAAAAGTTGGAAATTCTCAAGGAAGAACCATAAGTACAGGGATCTACTTATCAGGAAAGCTAATCACTGAAAAACTGGAGTGGGAGTATAAGGATCTTACCAAGCCTATTCATTGAATCCATTGGATGAAAATAAATTATTTTTTTTTTTGCATTATCAAGAGGAAGAATACATAATAATTTAATAAAATGAGGAATACATAATTTAGTTTGGAAA
The DNA here is from genome assembly GCF_000151845.1 of Pteropus vampyrus. NCBI lineage: Eukaryota > Metazoa > Chordata > Mammalia > Chiroptera > Pteropodidae > Pteropus > Pteropus vampyrus. The sequence continues at coordinate 1,776,804 of NW_011888877.1, read as the reverse complement.
TCTAAAGATCAAATCCTTACAGCTGTTTGTACAAGGGTCACTTGGGTCTGGGACATACTGCTCAGCAGGTTATTGTCCTCTGACTCAAGTCCTGGCCCTCTACACAGTCGTCCTTGAACTTGCACCCAGGAGGCTCCACCTCCTGGTTGGCTTCCCAGAGTTTCAGGATTAGTAGTTAAGAATCTGCATTCTAACACAATTAAATCTCATCCCTCCAGGGCGAGTTCTCTGTTCTCCTCTTTCTTATTTCAAAAAGAATTAACCAATAAGATAAACTGATTTAACAGCATTTTAATTATGTCTTGTACTTTTGCTATTTCAAACTCTGTTAAATTGGAATTACAGATCAGACAGGTCTGACATCCAAGAAACATAGAACAAGTAACCTCATAGATTGATGAGAAGTATAAATTTGTATAGCCTTTTTGAAAAATGATTTGACACTAGCTATCAACAGACATTCAAAATTGTTTCTCATCCTTTGATCCACTAAATTTACCTCTAAAAAAAATCTTAAGTAAATAATCTCATAACATAAAATGTTTCATGCCCAAAACATCCTTTTTGGAAACATTTACAATGAGAAAAATAATTATAATTATAAATAACTGAAATGTCCATTTATAAGGATCTGGTTAAGAATTTTGGTTCTGTCACTTTCTAGCTGTGTGACTGTAGATGGTAGGCAAATTTACTTCTCCTGTGTCACAGTTTCCTTATCTGTAAAATGGGGATAAAAATATTACCTACCTCACAGCCTCATAGAATTGTTATGAGAATTATATGAGCTAATAAATATCAAATGCAAACAGGATGTAAAGATGGCAGATAAGCCCATGAATCCATATTCAGTCTCGTTAGTCATTAAGTAAATGCAAATTCACGCACATGAAAAAATCATGGTTATCAACAAGACAAAATTACAGTGATAGAGAGCAGATCAGTGGCTACATGATAACATGCAAAAACTTACGATGTTGCTTAGAAATATCATTTATCTATGTAGTATATAGCAACTATATTATAAAAACTTTGTTATTTTTTATTTTTAACACTATTTTTTAGGAGTGATTTTAGCCTCACAGAAAAATTGAGAAGGTACAGAAATTTCCCATATACCTCCTACCCGCCCCCCTGCTCCAGACACATAGCCTCCTCCATTGTCAACATCCCCCACCAGACACCAGAGTCACAATCACCCAGAGTCCATAGTTTACATTACAATTCACTTTTGGTGCTGTACATTTTGTGGGTTTGGACAAATGTATGATGCCATATATCTATCTTTATAACACACAGAGTATTTTTACTTTCCTAAAAAATCCTCTGTATTCTGCCTATTCATCTTTCCTCACCCCAACCCTGGCAACCCTGATCTTTTCACAGTTTCCATACTTTTGCCTTTCCCAAAATGTCGTATAGCTGGAATCATACAGTGCAGAGTGTTTTCAGATTGGCTTCTTACACTTAGCAACATGCACTAAAGTTTCATCCATGTCTTTTCATGGCTTGACAGCTCACTGCATTTCAGTGTTGAGTAATAGTCCATTGTCTGCATGGACCACAGTTCATCTATCCATTTACCTACTTAAGGATGTCTTGGTTGCTTCCAAGTTTGGGCAATTATGACTACGCCTGCTAAAACCTTTTGTGTGTAAGTTTTTGTGAACATAAGTCTTCAACTCTTTTGGGTAAATAACAAGGAGATGAAAACTGTGTTTGAAAAAAACGCTAGCAGAGAAGTATACAAAATGTTAACAGCCTTGGTGCTGGGTGACGTGTGGGTGATGACTTGCCGTACGGTGAGGAAAGAGCTCTTCAGTGAAATACAACTAAAGGGCATCGATAACAACGCAACTAGAAATGACAGCTAACTTACAAGAAAGATTTCCTTTTACAAAGGACTATCTCAAAAAAATACCAGTTGAGCTCAAAATATAGAAAGGAAACTCCCAAGACTACATCAAATAAATTCATTTAATTTACACCACTATCTTATGAGATCAGTTACTATTATTATCCCCCATGTTATATTTAGATAAACTGAGACACAGAAAAGTTGAATGAATATCCCAATGTTACCTTAATGGATCTCATGGTTGTCAGAGATGGGATTTGAACTGTGGCACTTTTGCTTAAAAGACCACATTCTTAAACGAAAATGTCTTTGTCTTCTGGATGACAAAGATGTTAAGCTGAGTTCTGCAGGAAAATAGATCAAATAGCCTGTGTAAAGACTCAAAGAACCATAGGAGGTTGGCCTTTTCAGCATCAAAAGATACCACTGCATAGATGATAAAGGAAAGTCCACCATCCACTATAACGTACCTTCTAAGTACTTAAGAGTTTTTCGTTATAGTCTGTTACTCTTCATTGATTTACGGTATTCTGTTTAATTTGCATCTTTCTCATTAGATAATAAATTCTCGATGGCAGGGACTCTTTCTGTATTGTTCTCCACCACATATCAGCACGTAGGCCTGACACAAGTTATGTGTTCCACAAATATTC
>NW_011888877.1:1766290-1774243 GCF_000151845.1 Pteropus vampyrus | reverse complement strand
TTATAATTATAAATAACTGAAATGTCCATTTATAAGGATCTGGTTAAGAATTTTGGTTCTGTCACTTTCTAGCTGTGTGACTGTAGATGGTAGGCAAATTTACTTCTCCTGTGTCACAGTTTCCTTATCTGTAAAATGGGGATAAAAATATTACCTACCTCACAGCCTCATAGAATTGTTGTGAGAATTATATGAGCTAATAAATATCAAATGCAAACAGGATGTAAAGATGGCAGATAAGCCTATGAATCCATATTCAGTCTCGTTAGTCATTAAGTAAATGCAAATTCACGCACATGAAAAAATCATGGTTATCAACAAGACAAAATTACAGTGATAGAGAGCAGATCAGTGGCTACATGATAACATGCAAAAACTTACGATGTTGTTTAGAAATATCATTTATCTATGTAGTATATAGCAACTATATTATAAAAACTTTGTTATTTTTTATTTTTAACACTATTTTTTAGGAGTGATTTTAGCCTCACAGAAAAATTGAGAAGGTACAGAAATTTCCCATATACCTCCTACCCGCCCCCCTGCTCCAGACACATAGCCTCCTCCATTGTCAACATCCCCCACCAGACACCAGAGTCACAATCACCCAGAGTCCATAGTTTACATTACAATTCACTTTTGGTGCTGTACATTTTGTGGGTTTGGACAAATGTATGATGCCATATATCTATCTTTATAACACACAGAGTATTTTTACTTTCCTAAAAAATCCTCTGTATTCTGCCTATTCATCTTTCCTCACCCCAACCCTGGCAACCCTGATCTTTTCACAGTTTCCATACTTTTGCCTTTCCCAAAATGTCGTATAGCTGGAATCATACAGTGCAGAGTGTTTTCAGATTGGCTTCTTACACTTAGCAACATGCACTAAAGTTTCATCCATGTCTTTTCATGGCTTGACAGCTCACTGCATTTCAGTGTTGAGTAATAGTCCATTGTCTGCATGGACCACAGTTCATCTATCCATTTACCTACTTAAGGATGTCTTGGTTGCTTCCAAGTTTGGGCAATTATGACTACGCCTGCTAAAACCTTTTGTGTGTAAGTTTTTGTGAACATAAGTCTTCAACTCTTTTGGGTAAATAACAAGGAGATGAAAACTGTGTTTGAAAAAAACGCTAGCAGAGAAGTATACAAAATGTTAACAGCCTTGGTGCTGGGTGACGTGTGGGTGATGACTTGCCGTACGGTGAGGAAAGAGCTCTTCAGTGAAATACAACTAAAGGGCATCGATAACAACGCAACTAGAAATGACAGCTAACTTACAAGAAAGATTTCCTTTTACAAAGGACTATCTCAAAAAAATACCAGTTGAGCTCAAAATATAGAAAGGAAACTCCCAAGACTACATCAAATAAATTCATTTAATTTACACCACTATCTTATGAGATCAGTTACTATTATTATCCCCCATGTTATATTTAGATAAACTGAGACACAGAAAAGTTGAATGAATATCCCAATGTTACCTTAATGGATCTCATGGTTGTCAGAGATGGGATTTGAACTGTGGCACTTTTGCTTAAAAGACCACATTCTTAAACGAAAATGTCTTTGTCTTCTGGATGACAAAGATGTTAAGCTGAGTTCTGCAGGAAAATAGATCAAATAGCCTGTGTAAAGACTCAAAGAACCATAGGAGGTTGGCCTTTTCAGCATCAAAAGATACCACTGCATAGATGATAAAGGAAAGTCCACCATCCACTATAACGTACCTTCTAAGTACTTAAGAGTTTTTCGTTATAGTCTGTTACTCTTCATTGATTTACGGTATTCTGTTTAATTTGCATCTTTCTCATTAGATAATAAATTCTCGATGGCAGGGACTCTTTCTGTATTGTTCTCCACCACATATCAGCACGTAGGCCTGACACAAGTTATGTGTTCCACAAATATTCATAGAAGTGAGGAAGGAAATGGCGAAAAGAGGAGGGAGGGAGACGGGGAAGTAGCCTGAAAGCACTGGGATCTGAGGTTTGGGCATTCGATACACAAATTTCAAAACAATAGGTACAGCACACAATGGCAAACAAACAAACAAACAAACAACAAAGGTACTAAATCAGGTCAAACTGCCAACTAGGAAATTTTGCAAATATAACCAGGTCTTTATACAGTTACTGATACAGTATCTTTGCCTCATAAACAAAAGATCTCATGAAGGGTATGCACTCCCAACCGCATCCATGTCCCCTGTTCAGCTTACATTATGAAAATGAAGTCTTAATGCCTTTGGCAGAAATAGACCAGATGCAAACTTAGAAAATAAAACCAAATAATACCAATTTTAATTTTTTATACTTTCTAAAGGAGGCACTCAGGAGAGAAAATAATATACGAAAAATCAGACAAATAATGGTTCAAGTCCTCAGAAGTGGATCTCACAATTTAAGCACAGAGCTCTTAAGGAAAGTTAGAAATGTAGTGAATTACTGTGTAGGAAGTTCATGGAAGGTGTTTTAGCAAAGTACCCTGAGCCAGACGATCACATAAGGGTGCCCTCCCTTATCTCATCCTAATTCTATTTAGATTCCAGTTCAATTTATCATTACTTAAATATCACGTTAAGTTTTAGATTTTTTATATCAAACTGAACTTCTCGGTAGAATGTGTCTAAATGTATACCAAATAATGTCCGTCCTACGACACTTGTGACAGTTATTGTGATACCTAAGAAACATTTATTCTGAAAGTTGGTATCATTTTTCAGTCCAGTAGAGCCATGAGCAGCTCAGAGCAGATTGCTTCTTCCTTTTCAATTTTAGATATCGTCTCTTAATCCTTACCTCCACCTTGCCCAAAAGACACCTGGCTCAATGGTTAAAAAAAAAAAAAAAGTCAATAAATAAATGTACTCAGGAGTCCTCAAAGAGTTGATGCATTTCGGAGAGAAACGGGAGTTCATGCTCAAAGGCAGCAAAATCTAGGTCTTGGCTTAATTTAGGAAACATTACAAAAAGTTAAATAAAATTAACTAGTTTACAGCTGTAATTAGAAATCTGTTGGAGATCAGTATATATTGGGAAATTGTGGAGTAGGGTTATGGGGCTAAACCTTGAAACTTCAATCTGAACTTAAAAAGTATTTAATAAATTGATTGATAATGGCAATTTGATAAGTCAGGCGGAAGATAATTCAGAAGTAAATTGCCCACGAGTGATTTGGTTGATGGGGTGAAGACAGGAGGGAGAGACTTATAATATTGGCAGTAGGCCAAAGATCACAGACTAAGATTTGGGACTATTTCAAGGCAGTGTTAAGAAATATGGAAAGCTGAGACAGAAAGGGTCACATCAAGAAAGTAGAGAAGATTCGTGCTATAAGTTTAAGGAACTGATGGAAAAAGAGGCAACTTCTAAGACCAGGAATATTTTACTCGAATGCAGGTGAAATCATGTCATACAGACTTAGGAAGAGAAAAATAAGTTGAAGGAATTGCTGCTAGTTAATAGGTTATGAAGAGTGGATATCTGCTTTTCCTTTGGTTTGCTAGTTTTTTCTATTCCTATCTTACAACTTTGAAACTCTAGCTCATGCCATGCTTTCCCCCCCGCCCATATATTTCTTGGTTAAACATGTTATTAAGTTTTGAATAGCAAAAGTAGTTTGAATGATGCATATATCACTCTATTTTTAAAATTCTTTTTCTAATATTGGACATGATCCTATCTTTTATTTTTATTCTTTGGATAAGTGACTCTCAATACATATATATACCTTTATTCTAGGTATATATACATATACCTAAATTCATTATAGATGCCTAGAATAAAGGTATATATACATACCTTTATAGATGCCTAGGTATATATACATACCTTTATAGATGCCTAGAATAAAGGTATATATACATACCTTTATAAATGCCTAGGTATATATACATACCTTTATAGATGCCTAGAATAAAGGTATATATATACATATGCCTTTATTCTAGGCATCTATAATGAAATTATTAATTGATATTTTTTCGGATCACATTTTCTTTTAGCACCAAAAGGAAAACCTTCTAAATTAATATAAGAACTATATTATTTCTAAGAAGGGTATAAAGCTAAAAATTTCCCTTAATTTGTCATTTTGTATCAATACATTTCTAAAAATATTTTATTATAAGCATTAAAGACAATATAACACTTTTAAATTATTCTTATACTGACTACACTCACCTGAATTCAATTATTGTGAACATTTCTAAATGTGTAAAAGTGAAAAAAGTACAAAAGCATGTAATCTTAAAATCAATAATATTAGGGAAATTCTGAAACCTATCTAGACTTCCAAAATCTCATTTTATGATTTTCCAAATACAGATTTTGTACTGGATGTGTCTTGGGTTTCAACTATTCACAGTCATTTCATCTTCCTTGATAATAACAACATAAAGAGGAACAGTTTGAGGAAGAAAATAAATTAAGTAGGGAGGATAATGAAACCACATCAGGTATAAACAGAGGTATCTTTACAGTTTCAAGACGACAACAGGGACCATATAACTTTCCAACTGGAGTCAATAACACCAGAAAAATCTATGCCATCCATTCATTGTACAATGACTACTTACTACTAGCAGATATACTATACCAAGTTTGAGTAATTTATTTGCAAAGACTGATGTAAACTCAGTATGGCCTTTAAATAGGACTTGTTAAGTCCTGATAGAATGATTGAAATGTAAAGTCAGTTTAAAAGTCCTGTTTATAAAAAAGGCCCACACAAGCAGTTGTGTGTTTCTGCTCTTCTAAGAAAAAAACAACAAAAAGACAGTATAGGTTATTGCTCAGCAATATATGTTGTTAATGTAAATTAACACCATTTAATTTTCTGATGGCATTATTCTTTTATATTTTTGTGTGGTTTTATTTGGTATTTATTTGTTTTGAGGTCTTGCAATGTTTTCGTGCTTCTGATGTTAATAATTGAAGTTTGTAAGAGTGTAGAACACAAAACTTTGAAATGCTAAGCTGTCTTATTAGGGGAAAATAAATCTGACTAAGAAAAAAAAAAAGTCATGTTGTCACACCTTCTCAAATGAAAACGACAGTCCTCCAGAGTTCAAGTGACTTGACTAAGACATGTTCTCTGTTTCACAGGTGTGAACATGTGGGGACATCAGGAACAAAGTTTCTGGTTGATTTCAAATAATTTACTCCCAACCATCACCCAGCCCTACCATAATATTACTGAGTTTTAGCTTTCTAATTTTTTTTTTTTTTTTTTTGCGTCAGGCATAGTCAAAAGGAAGAAAGTAAAATAACTAGTTGGGGTTTTAAAAGAAAAGGGTTAAATATACACGAGATATAGAATGAACAAAATCTATTGTATTACGGTCATTTTAAAATAAAGATTTATCACAGGAAATCAAAGAACTGGGATCTGATATGTAGAACCATTTCTTCTGTTCTTACATGAAAGGAATTCCGGGCCCAATGCTGAAGACTCAAGGAGGAGGAAATAATGGGGAGATGTCACAGCACTGCGAATAAGAAGCCGAACTTCAGTAACTTTTAGCAGAGGAAAAAAGCCATGGATTTTCCTCATTTCTTGTCAAATCGCTACCAACAACAAAACTGGGAAATATCTATCTTTGTAAAGTTTTAAGCTATCTTTTTATGATTTCTTCAGGTTTAGTATAGCATATAGATTGATTAGTCATTTTTTAAAAGGGCCTTTTAAAATACTTAAATGTTCTCTTATTGCATAACTGTCACCAGTCCCCTGGCAGTTTCAGCATTTTCCCCTTGCCTTATCAGGACCAAGGTTCTGATCATCTTTCACTATCAGTTTTCTGAACACCAGCTTGTCTCCTTTATCAGTAAGTGAATCTAGCCCTGCCTCATTATGCAACCTTCATCTCTGGAGCTGAACTTTTCAGCTAAATCAGGTCAAAAGTAAATACTAAGGGCTTGGGTGTCTTTAGGCCTTTTCCCCTTGTCCTACATACACACCTAATATTCATTTCCACACCTGTGTTTTCTCTTTAGCTGTGCCTTCTGGAACTCTACCTAATGCTTAGCCTAATAGGCCTTATCTTCAAGTGAATACTGTGATTCCTAAATATGTTTGCTCTCTACTCCCTAAATAAACATCATTTTGTAATTCAGCATAACTTTTTATCCTCACAGTTAAACAGTTCATCTTATTTTGCATTTCTGAGTGTCTAGTATGGCAGCAAACAATTAAGAAATACTACTTGAAAGTACACATTAGTAGTTGACAGTTGGGCATGGGGATGGGGAGCACGGCAGAGGAAATGCAGTTAGCATTAATATGATGGCTAGGTGGAGGGCCAGGGGAGGGAGGGAGCAATTGGGGGGATCATTTTATGAACTATATAGATATCTAACCAATGCACTGTATACTTGAAACAAATTTAAATAAATAAATTTTTAAAAAATAAAGAATAACCCATTCTAATAACTGGAATTCCTGAAAATTCAATAAAAATTACAAAACCAAGAAAAAATAAAGAAATACTACTTGATTGATTTGATCTCCAGGCAATTCTTCACTGAAGCCATTTTGTTTCCTGCATGCATTTCCAGATAAGTTTTATTAAACATGGAGAATCAAATTTTGTCCTTCTTTCTAATAATAATTTTAAGTCTTGTCTTTATCTTAACATGGTATTAAATAATTTGCCATTCTTCTTCTCTTCAGAACTATTTGAAACCCTCCTGCTATCTTTATTCTCAGAAAGGGCAAGTCTGATAAAGCTGGTCTTTTTATTTTTTCCCCTTTTAAACCATCACCACTATTATTGCTCAAATTCTCCTTTAGGTATAAGTGTGGTCTAGCTGATAAGACAGCTCAAGTGACGTATGAGTGTGAGCGTGAATGTCTGTCTGTATATTTGGGAAGAAAATAAGGAAAATATAATTCCATATTAGCCTTAAGCAGTCCTCCTTCACTTGAATAAATTCCATGTAGATGTAGATGGCAAGAGACATTTAGACATTTACATGAGGCTGCCCCTCCCCCCATTTTTTTCCTAAATTTCTGTAATGACATTTAGAATACAGGCATTGAATGATTTACTTTGAATTGATTTCATTAGAGGAAAAAAAACCTTTACAGGACTAGACCTAGATATATATTTTATTATGTTGTTTATTTCTTAATTATAAATAAAGAATTGCAAATCTGTTAGAAATATTTAATGAGGCTGTCTGGGTGCTACCTCTAACGATTTCAATATCTGAAAATTTTGAGAAAGCATCTTAGAAATGGTAGAAAACTATAACTTTTAATATCAGAAAACTATAACTTTTAATATCATAGAAAACTATAATAATTTCAATTAATATTGCTACGGGCAGTTGAGCAGAGCAGTTTCAGCTTCACAATGCTCTTGCCCACATTTGACAAACAAAGATGTAAGACAGCAGATTATTACTTAAAAGGATTCTGAAGCTTGAAACACGTGTATTAAATTTGGGCAGTCTTGGTGAAAATGAGGACTGGTTTCCTCATTATACAATCTGACATCTTTCATCTAAAACCAAATGAGATAACAAAGTAAGAGAAATGAGATATATTTTTCTGCATAAAGGACCATCTAATCCTTTACCTCATTTAAATAATAGATTCATAATTTTATTACAACTATTCTGTGAAATATTAACATGCTTGATAATGTCTCATGCTCAAAACATACTTGATACTTCTGTATTACTACTATGTACACAAGTACATGTTTTGATTTTGGTCTGTCATTTTTACAGAGTTTTTCATGTGTCATACACTATAAACTATAGGAATATAAGAAGATAATTTTTCAAAAACAGGATGACAGTTTTTTAATATAAAACAGAATCAAAGAGACTGAATTGAGGATGTTTAATGAACCTATGAAAATGTTAAAATAACTAAATCACACCATTCCTAGAATATCTCATTTAGAAATAGAAAATGCAGTCCTATGATAGATGA
>NW_011888877.1:1741032-1766240 GCF_000151845.1 Pteropus vampyrus | reverse complement strand
TAGCCTTAAGCAGTCCTCCTTCACTTGAATAAATTCCATGTAGATGTAGATGGCAAGAGACATTTAGACATTTACATGAGGCTGCCCCTCCCCCCATTTTTTTCCTAAATTTCTGTAATGACATTTAGAATACAGGCATTGAATGATTTACTTTGAATTGATTTCATTAGAGGAAAAAAAACCTTTACAGGACTAGACCTAGATATATATTTTATTATGTTGTTTATTTCTTAATTATAAATAAAGAATTGCAAATCTGTTAGAAATATTTAATGAGGCTGTCTGGGTGCTACCTCTAACGATTTCAATATCTGAAAATTTTGAGAAAGCATCTTAGAAATGGTAGAAAACTATAACTTTTAATATCAGAAAACTATAACTTTTAATATCATAGAAAACTATAATAATTTCAATTAATATTGCTACGGGCAGTTGAGCAGAGCAGTTTCAGCTTCACAATGCTCTTGCCCACATTTGACAAACAAAGATGTAAGACAGCAGATTATTACTTAAAAGGATTCTGAAGCTTGAAACACGTGTATTAAATTTGGGCAGTCTTGGTGAAAATGAGGACTGGTTTCCTCATTATACAATCTGACATCTTTCATCTAAAACCAAATGAGATAACAAAGTAAGAGAAATGAGATATATTTTTCTGCATAAAGGACCATCTAATCCTTTACCTCATTTAAATAATAGATTCATAATTTTATTACAACTATTCTGTGAAATATTAACATGCTTGATAATGTCTCATGCTCAAAACATACTTGATACTTCTGTATTACTACTATGTACACAAGTACATGTTTTGATTTTGGTCTGTCATTTTTACAGAGTTTTTCATGTGTCATACACTATAAACTATAGGAATATAAGAAGATAATTTTTCAAAAACAGGATGACAGTTTTTTAATATAAAACAGAATCAAAGAGACTGAATTGAGGATGTTTAATGAACCTATGAAAATGTTAAAATAACTAAATCACACCATTCCTAGAATATCTCATTTAGAAATAGAAAATGCAGTCCTATGATAGATGATTGGATAAAAAAGCTGTGGTACATATATACAATGTAATATTACTCAGCCATAAAAAAGAGATGAAATACTGTCATTTGCGACAACATGGATGATCTCAAGATAATCATGCTAAGTGAAATAAGCCAGACAAAGTTGAAAATCACATGATACCATTTACATGTGGGATATAAACCTAAAAGCAACAAATGAACAGGACAAACAGAGACTCATGGACATGGACAATAGACTAATGGTTACCAGAGGGTAGAGGGGAGTGGTGGCGGGGGAGATAGATAGGGTAAAGGCGGTCAGATATCTGGTGACAGAAAAAAATCTAACTATGGGAGGTGAACACACAGTGTAAATGTATATATACCTTACTGTTAAAATGTACAGCTGAAACTTATTGGATTTCATTAACTAATGTCACCATAAAAATAAATGAATAAATGAATGAATGAATGAATGAATGAATGAAAGAACCAGAATTTTTAATTCCTGGAGACAGAATTAACTTTAAGGGATTAACTCAAATTTGTAAAGATTTCAAAAAGATATGTAATGCAATTGTATACTAAAAAGAGTTAACTTGTTTTGCTTTATTCTTATGCTTCAAATCTTTTCCAAATTCTAAAGCAACATGGGTGACAGGCACATGATGTTCATCATATTATTTTCTATACTTTTTCGTATGCTTGAAATCTTTCATTATATAAAAATAATATAAAGTATATTTTAAATTTTTATTTCATAAGTACCAAAATCTCTGAAACCTAGAATTTTATAAATGATTATACCTACACATTCAAATATCTAATATAAAATTAAAAACGTAAATTTTATGTAACATAGTGTATTATGCCTAGTATGATATTACACATTTATGTATGAACTAGCAGACACATCCCAATTTAATCAGCCCTACCGATTTCTCCATGTAATTCTTAAAAGCAAGTAAAAAGTATAAAATTTTATCAATTTTCTAAGATTATTGAATTAAAAGTCTCTTAAAATTTAGTAACCTAGTTATTCCCTCCTTTGCGAACTCTTTATGAAGTCACAACTCATGAATTCCTTAATTCAATTCAACCATTCGTACCATTTGTACTGAATAAAGACAGGGGCTTTCATTCTAGGATTTCAAAAGCTATTGGGGTCATCATAATAATATAACAGCAGATACTCATGGAAGTGTTTCATTAAGTAGATTTTATGCAAAATAACTCATATTAGAGTTCACTCCTATTGGCCTATGTACCCTAATAAACTTTTAAAAGAAAAAAAAATATCTATCTCCGAACCCAAAATAAGGAGGAAAGTGGTACCGCAGCAGTTGGAGTTCTCAACAGCTGTAGTTAAGTGGGGATTTGGCGCACCAGCGAAGGGACAGTAACACTCACCATCCTCTTTCTCCTTCCTGCCCAACACCACAGTCATGGTCTCTACATTAAATTCCCCTCTATTCAGAGTGGTTTCTTTTCTCTGACTGGACACTACTGACTGATGATACTAACATGAAATAGATCCACCTGCTTTATTTTCAGTTCGGCTGATAGTTGGTGTATGTTAAAGAATGTAAAAAATACCAATTGCATTACAATTGTAGATTATTCTTGTCTTTATTTTATAGAAGCTAAATAAATTTGAATGGAAGAATGCAAGGTCAAAAAAAGAGTCAAGTCTGGAATAAAGGGCAATTGCACAATATTCCATATTCCAAACGATTTACCTTCATAGTCATTACCAACAGTCCCAGCATCTATTAGGTGAAGAGAAGACAATGAGCACGTGGGGGGCTCTTTTCCTGAAATGAGTCTTGGGTGGACACCCATTCACTAACAAATAGCTCTTCAAACAAAATGCTTATCATTCAGAATAAGTGCAAAACACTCAGTTCTTCAGCACATTGCCTAATAGCTGCCAGGAATGGTAAACAAATAGGAAATCTAAACAAGTGAACATATATGTAATAAAATTCTATGATAAAAGTAGGGAGGAAAACAAATATATTTAGTTAAGTGACTGAAAGTTAATGTTTTATTTGAACATTCTGATGGAGTGTACAAACATGTAGTGAATTGATATTCTATGAATTTTTCTGATTCACAGTTTATTAGCTAAGAAATATTAAGATCACCTTTATTATTTTAATAAGATATTTGAATAACCATAGCATTCACTCTTCATTTATTTAATGCAGTATCCATTAATTTCCTATAGGTAAGAACTTCCAAATATAAAGACAACCAGAATAGTATACCCATCACCTTAAGAAACTTGGAGCCTAATTATTTTTCCCTTTAAATAATAGTCTTTTTAGTTTGTTTGGTTTTTTAATTCTGAAAATGGGACACTCACTTTTGAAGTAGGAGAGCTTAGATTGTTTCCAAATTTTAATATTTTACTTAAAGAATAAAGTTTTTACTTACCTAATAAATCATTATACTTTAAAATAAAGAGGAAATATATCTAAGATTGAAGTGGTTGTATTAAAACTCTATTATTAAAATAAGGTATAATATGATAGAAATGATAAAAATTTAATGATGTAAATTATTCTTCGTTGCTTTAAGAAGGTATTTATAGTAGAAAACACTATTTGGAAATCAGACGTTTCTTGTCTTTTTAGTATATATCAGGCACTGTGCTAGACTCTACAGTACAAAGGAGTATGATGCAGTTCTATTCCCAAGCTATTTACAGTCTAATCTAATCTATCCTTACATGTAAAACTAGTCACCCTAAGACACAACTTAGAAAGAAGAATGCAAAATTCTTATTAAGTATGACAATAATTGACTATTTACCATAAAAATCCATTACCACTTATGCTTAACACACTGAAATTTCCTATTTTTGCTTCTCTTCAATACCCTAAGAAAGCATATTTTCAATGTAAGGAAAAGTATAAAATGAGTCCCTACTCTGGCTAGCTTTTTTCTAAACAAATACATGTTACAAAAATCATTTCATAAAAATTGCAGTCTTTTTAGCAGGAAAAAACAAAGAAGAAAATATTATTTAAAAGAAAACCAAATGTCACCTTGAACCCATCCCAGTCACCCACTGTTGCCAAATTTTAATTAGCTTCAGTGACATCAATAAGGAAATACTTGTTCATTTTAACCAGGTGTTTTGAATAACTTTTACCCATACTTACCGTCAGTTTCCAAACAACTAAACAGTTTCCAAAAAAAACCCAAAACATTTTTCTACACATCTAATGTCTATGTTGATACTGACACTCTCTTTTTACATATTTTTGGTGAACAATGAACTTTCAAATTTACTAATAAATCTGGCCATTGATAAATACTAATCACAAGTGTCAGCTTTACTATGAATTAATTGATTAGCCTTTTTATAAATACATACTAGTTACTATGTGTTTAGGAAAAGTTGCATTAGGCTACAAGCTAGAGTATCTGTAATTGATTTATTTCACAGTGTGAACAAATAGAAAACACTTATTGTTTTATCAATCACTCATTTTAAAAGAAAAATCTGACTTCAAAAATGCTTTTTGACTTTTCCTTCCTGGAAAAGTCAAAATACCATAAGGCAGATTTCATAATTTATGGTTTTTTTAGCATATTAAAAGTCTGTACAGATTCCTCTTCCCGTAATGGCAGAGTTGATGACTCTCCCATGGATAACGATTACACACTGTAGACAAAATATGAATAAAAACAAACATTCTAAGTTAAGGTACCAGAGAGTGAGCAAAGGGTTCAGGACTTAAGAAGAAAATACTTTTGAAAGAGTGTAACTGCACCGGGTGAAATGTCTGTTAATGCTGCTTTTTCTGTGAGGGCACTTTCTGAGTCTGAGCAGCTCAGAACATTGTGAACAGAAGGTAGAGTGCAGATCTGAAAGAGAAAATGCCCAGTAAAGAGAGTTATAAAGGAGAGGGACTAGATCTGTTTATGGACTCTACTCAAATCCTTCTCTGATCCCTGAACTACAACGTCAGTCAGGGGACTACATGAAAGAAATATTTACAGGCTTCAAGAACTAAGGGGAAATTTCAATAGAGTTAAAAGTTGCAATTCACCTAAGGGAACTGTTTGTTGAAACAAAAGCTGAGATTCAACACTGAAAGACAACAAAATCCAGAACCCTTACAACATATCAACCACAGTTGATATGTACAACAAAAAAATTAATCGACATTAAAGCAAAACAAAAACGAAAATTGCCCAATATTCAAGACAAAAAACTAGTCAACAGAAACCAACTCTAAGATTACCCAGATGGTGGAGTTAGCTAAATAGAGGCTAAATAAATTTACTTTAGAGCAGCTATGATAAACATGTTCAAAAATATAAATGAAAATATTCTTAATGAATGAAGAGATAGAAAATGTTATAAGAGATTTGGAAACTATAATTGTAAACTAAATGGAAATTATAGAAGTGAAAATTTAAATAAATCTAATTAAATTTTGCTGGGTAGTTGTAATAGCAAATTTGAAATTCCAAGTGAAAGGAAAAATAAATGCGAAGAGAGATAAATTGAAATATTCCAACCTAAAAGATAATGAAAACAATATCTTTATTTAAAAAAATCATCCCTATCAAAATTTCGATGGCATTTTTCACAGAAATAAAATAAACAATCATAAAGTTTGTATGGAACCACAAGAGATCCTGAATAGCCAAAGCAATCTTGAGAAAGAAGAACAAAGCTGGAGGCATCATGCTGTCTGATTTTCAACTATATTGCAAAACTACAGTAACCAATACAGGATGGTACCGGTGTAAAAACAGGATAAATCAATGAAGCAGAATAGAGAGCCCAGGAATAAACCCATGCATGTGTGGACAATCAATTTACGACAAAGAAGCCAAGAATATAAAATGAGGAAAGGATAGTCTCTTCAATAAATAGTGCTAGGAAAACTGGACACCCAAATACAAGCAAATGAAACTGGACCACTATCTTACACTGTACACAAAAATCAACTCAAGATGGATTAAAGACTTAAACATAAGATCTGACTTTAAAACTCCTAAAAGCAGTAAGCTACTTGACATCAACCTTGCTGATAAATTTTTGGATGTGGCACCAAAAACAAAAGTAACAGAAAAAAAAAAAATAGAATACATTAAACTAAAAGGCTTCTGTACAAAATTAAAACTATCAACAAAATAAAAAGATGATCTATCAGTTGGGAGAATATATTTGCCAATGATAAGGAGTTAATATCCAAAATATATAAAGAACTAATACAGCACATTTAAAAAACTTTGATTGAAAAATGGGCAGAGGACCTGAACAGACATTTCTCCAAAGAGGACATACAAATGTCCAAAGATGTATGAAAAGAGGCTCAAAAGCACTAATCATTAGAGAAATGCAAATTAAAATCACAATGAAATATCACTTCACACCTGTCAGAATGACTATCATCAATAAATCAACAAACGAGTGTTGACAAAGATGCGGAGTAAAAGAAACTTTCATGTACTGATGGTGGGCTTGTAAATTGGTGCAGCTACTATGATAAACAGTACAGAGGTTCCTCAAAAATTAAAAATTGAGCTACTATATGACCCAGCAATTTCACTTCTGGATATTAATCTGAAAAAGTCCAAAACACTAATTCAAAAAGATATATGCACCTCTATGTTCACTGCAGCATTATTTACAAAAGCCTGGATATGGAAACAACCTAAGTGTCCACTGATAGATGAATGAATAAAGAAAAGGTAGTATGTATATACAAAGGAATATTACTTAACCAGAAAAAATGAAATCAAGCCTCAGTTTCTTCACTTGCAACATTTAATTTCATCATCTACTTTTACAGAGTTGTTGCAAAGGTTTAATTCTATAATGTACATGTGATTTTAATTGTAAAATTTGCACTACGTGAAAGTAATATTTTGCTAGAATTATATAAATTATAAATTGCATCCTGACATTTTATAAACCACTAAAGCTATCACCAAATAGAAACTATCTAGTCTTTTACTTTCAAAGTAAAGTAATGGTGCCACTCAGATGGGAAATAATGATAATAATCATAAGCATATAGCAGACAGTATTGTACTATAAGCTTTTCCTACAACAACCGTCATCACCATCCTCACTTACCCACTCCATCCCCCAAATTTTAGGTTATACATAGGGCAGCATGAATTTCTTCCTTCAGAAATGGCGGTCATGCAAAATTTGCATTTTACTGTGTTCATAAGAAAATGTAATATTTAACACATGATTTTTCTGATTCTGCATTACTGCACCTCAAGGGCAATCACTGGGAAGAGAGGCAGCACACCTCAGCACAAGTTCTCCCAGTGGCGCTGCCACCGACGACCATGCAACGACATGGGCAGCAATGTCAAGGGCAAGGGCAGCCAGCATCAGCGAGGTAGGGCTGGGGCAGTAGTGAAGAAGATGGTCACTGCGTAAGATGGGGAAATCCTTGCCCTGGGGACACTGTGGGGAACTTGCTAAAGTGTTGGGGACTGGGCTCCTGGGCCTCTGTGTGAGCAGGTGGTATTAAGAGCCAGCAAATAAAGGATGATTCTTTCTGAAGTAATGTCATCTGGCTCCTCATGCTACGTCATGTATCCTCATGTGACTTAGAGAAATACAGGTTGTATTATGCAATATTCCTACATGTTTTCTTTGGAGACAGACTCTAAATGTGGTTAAGCCATCATTTCTTAGAGACTTCTAAATTTTTAAGACAAAAGCGTTTCCATATATTCAACATATTTGTCCATTTGAAAGAACAAATATGGTAGATTGACTTACGTAGTGTCAGTGGTAATATTTATAGTTAATGAAAGAACCTATGTTCATTTTTTTAAATGATTTTTCCAGAATGACAAAAAAAAAAAAAAAAAAACGACTGCTAATATGTTATCTTGCTTTAGGCTACATTTTTTTCTTGTCAGTGACAATGAAAGTGTACTGTTTTTTATGTAGAGAAGGTTTTAATATTTTTTTTCCATATTCTTAATTGAATTTGGTGATTATACAATCTTCTCTCCTCCAAGGGAGACCAATGGCACTGTTTTCTCCCCCCGACTCTCTGAACTAAACTTCTACAATCAAACAGGCAGGAGGCAGGGCCAAAGTGGATATTCATTTATAAGTAAAATAAATTGAACCTTGACTTATTAGGAAATGCAATTTCAGAAAAGAAAAATTACTTTCTTCATATAATGGTTTAATGGTTTGGCATGTCTCATTCTTGCATAAATCTGTTCCTTTTAAACTCTTAGCTTTTAGTCCTTGGCTGCTCTCATTATATTTAGGAAAATTGTGTTCAATTACATGACCCCAAACAAGGCTCTAGGCTCTTTATAAATCCATTTCTAATGTGTTGATCTTTATGCTGCACCTAAAGGACTCTTATATCTAAGATTAAATGGAACTGCATAATGGTGGGAAATTATTATTCCCAGCATTTTAGACACCAAATGAAGAGTCAAGCAAAACAGAATCCTCATGCTGTGTAAAACTGTCTCTGAGAAGCTAAAACACAAGACTGCCCAGATCTCAAATAGCCCAGTTCCTCCTATCACATCATTTCCATGACAAGGGACGTATAGTGTGGGTTTTAAACAAAAGTTTTTGACATTTATTCAACAAAAGTTTTTTAAACACCTACTATGTGCTAGGCACTGATCCATGTGCTTATAACATGAACATATTATAAGAAATAGTTAGTGATTATATATCTGTTTCAATGTCACTTTTAATTGGTTCTATTTTGTTTTATAGATCCCAAAAGGAAATAAGCACATATGCTAACTTTAAAACTTTTATTTGCTTAGCTTTTTATATTTTTTAAAAAAATTAAATATCACCAGACCCTAGCTGTTATGACATCACAACACTCTAAAAAGAAAGGATAAATATGTAATAAAATCAAGTTTCACCTGACGTTATGTGCGGCTCAGTTCCTTAGTTTCTATTTCTCTTTATTGGACCCCACTTTAAACCACTAAGAAGAAAAAAAGAAAACTGAAAGAAGCATGGCCTTTGCTCTTTACTGATTCAATAATCAGTCAAAAATCTCAGGTTGCGGGCACGAAATGTTTCCAAAGGCAGGAATCAGTAAATTCAGAGAAAGAGCTTTCTTTTTAGATTTACAGGATTTTTTTTTTTTTTTTTTGCTATACTCATTTTCTTTTCCTTTTAATGAAAAATAAAATTCTAGATTCTCTTGGAATGTATTCCTATTGAAAACTTAAACGTGGGCATAAATATATGAGTATAAAGATGTTCTTTGTAGCAGTGTTTGTAACTGGGCTTGGCCTCGTGCTCTGCTTTAGTCAACAGGACAGTAGCAAATTTGATGCACACCTCTTGTATGCCTCTTCTTCAACTCTTAGAACTCTGCCAGCTGCACAATTACAACATGCATGAGCTAGCCTCTTGAGAAATGTGAGAGATACATGGAGAAAAGCGAAGTTTTCCAGCTAAGGTCATTATAAACCAGCCCAGCTCCTAGCCCACTTGTCAGCAGATGCATGGAAAAACCCAACCGAGATCAGCCTAGACTGGAAAAACTATCAAACTAAACAAGGGACTTGTTAGAAGTAATAAATGACTGTTGTTTTAAGTCACTAAGTTTTGGGGTTTTTTTGTTAGTATTACACAGTATTGTTGTGGCAATAAATAATGAGACATGTACTAACATGTGACAGTCTCAAAGATATATGATCGAGTCATAAAAGCAAGTCACAAGAAAGTGATTATAGAATGACTGCATTATGTAAAAACTAAATGACTCATATATTGAAAAAATATCTAGTCTAGAAGACTATACATTAATATTTATAATATTTATCTCTATGGAGAGTAGGAGATTGAATTTAAAAGATAAGGTAGAGAGATAGGGGAGAAAAAAGTTTTCCTCAACCCCCTTAGAGTCCCTGACTAGGTCTGAAAATCTGACAAAGACAGATTAATAGGAGGAAAACACACAGATTTACTAAACATAAGTTTTACCTTACATGAGAGTTTTCCTAAGGAAATAAAGACCTGAAGGAGCAGACCGGAATATTTTTATGCAAAGTCTGATGAAGAGTGGACAGTTGTAGAGGAATACGAGAAATTAAAGAGTGTGAGGTAAGTGTGGTAAACTGAGAGAAACCGAACAAGCCTTGTTTGTCTGGGTTCTTCTAGGAGTTTTTGTGCATTAGAGAATCATTTAATTGATTTAAAGAATGTTCCTTTTACAAATCTAAAATCTAAGTGAATATAAGAATATAATATATTCTTAATATAAGAATAGTGAATTTGTCCTTTAGTAGCTATATAATGATGACTACAATAAATAACTTACTTCGCATATTTGTGGGAATTAAATTAAGATATTGCATATGGTGATGCTTAGCATAAAGCCTAGCTGATAGTAGGAGAGTCATCACCACCCCATTGGTCATTCTGGCAAGTCTATCCATATCATAGTTGATTCCTAAAATCTTTATAATGACTCTGAAAAAAAAGCAGCTCAACAAGCCATGTATCTAAAACATTTCTACCAGAGAGAGCTGTTAACAAATTTTTATTGAGGTCTTGCCATCTACCACATACTAGAATAGGCTCTAACAACGCCAAGTCAAATAAAATTAATTTCTCCCTAATATTCACTAGGTAAAAAAAAAAAAAAAAACAGTTTAAAAAAGTAAGATGATGTCACTAAATGATGTATTAAATGCAATAACACAGTTATATCCAGGGTGCTATGAAATTAGCCAACACGACAAAGCCAAATTTCTAAACCAGTGCTATCTAATATGGTAGCCACCAGACACATGTGGACAGTGTGACTTAAAGACTGAATTTTTTATTTTTATTAATTAAATTTAAATAGCCAGACAGGGCTAGTTGTGACCATACTGAGGGGTGCAAATTTAAACATGTCCATCACTACAGAAATTTCTATTGGACAGTGCATACTGTCACAACTGCTCAACTCTGCCACCACAGTTTAAATGCAGCCATAGACAATGCATAAACGATAAATAAGTGTAGCTATGTTCTAATGAAACTTTATTTATGGACACTGAAATTTGGTTTTCATATAATATTTATATGTTACAATATTATTCTTTTTTAGATTTTTTTTTCAATCATTTAAAAATCATTCCCAGCATCAGATCATACAGAAAACAGACAGTAGGCCTGACCTGTTCCACGGGTCATCCAATCCCTGCTCTAGGCATTCAAGGAACACATCTCTGAGAGGTTTTACTTTTACTTAGTGGAAACGAGTATAAAAGACATGAGTTTGAGAGTGGCTGGAGATAAGTGTGGGAAGCAGAAATGAGAACTGGTATATCACTGAAGTGTCAGCCTCTTGTTGGTCTTTGACCTCAGCTAATCAGTCAAGCCCACAGGAGTAGAATAGTTTACACATGGCGTGAGATTTACTTAGAAGGGCAGGGCAATGTCACACATGGTCCCTTAAAAGAAGTCTTCATGGCAGTACAGAGTTTGGTCTTCTTTGGCCCCACCTCAACCAACATGCAGGGGCTAAGGAATGAGATCTTATTGGTGGATGTGGGAGCCACATCAGTTTAGTAGCTTCACGATCCATATAGAAACCAAAATCTCTTGTAACAGTTCTCTAGACACAGCTTCCAGGGATCTAAAGAGACATGCCCAGTTACAAGTGTCAGTCACCAGACTCAAGGGGCCCAAAACTGTAGTTTCCCACCCACAATTCTCCTAGGCTAGATACAATATACCAGTGACAGCCAATTTTACCATTAGAATACTACCCAGTAATACAGCTGACATTCCACCTTTATCAGGTTTTGGAGAAAGAAGCACTGAATTCAAGATAAATGTCTCATGTAGAAAGAAAAAAAGTTTTGTTAACCCTTTACTCATGGCTATACTAAGAACTTAGCCTTCATCTCTTGCAGGCAACAGAAATGAACAAAAGCAAACTAGCATTTTAGGAAGAACATTCTGGTACAATGCAGAGGATAGACCGAAGAGGAAAGGGAGACTTGGATTTTGAAAATACAATAAAGAAGTTGTTGCAATAACACATGGAATCGTAAACTAAGGCAGAAATAATAGAGAGAAATTTGAAAGGACTTGACTAATTCAATGTGGGAGGTGAAAAAGAGACATATGTCAGAGATAGCTCTCACATTTTTGGCTTACATGATTAAGAATTTAGTGACTTTGGTCACTGAAATAGAAAATATGGAGAAAGGAATGCTGCCAAAAGTTGTATTAACATTACAAGAGAAAATAAATAGCAATTCAGCACCATTTATAAAAGAAAAACACAAAGCAATCTTGATTTATGTATCTTCAGTGATATCTTGACCCAGAAAGAATGCTTAGTTTCCAGCTTAGCGCTCTCTAAATATGGAGAGTAATGCCACAAAATGCACTCACCTAAATCAGAGCATTTTAGGTTAGAACTAAGGAAAGATGATTTTTCTATTCAACTGCTCATCAACAGAACAAATCTCCATAAATCCAACTTAATTGATGTAGTTATAGAGAGGCCCGCTCATTAACAAAATAATGAATAATGAATCAGACACAGGAAAAAAGCTCATTCCTGGTGCTTAATTCATGTGCTTGCACACACCCCAAATCTTGGTGGCTTTCCTTTTAAATAGCACATACGCTTTGCCCTTGAAAGTGCACTTATAATAATGAAAAGTCTGGTCATTGTGTTAAAGAGGCAATGGGAAGGTGTCAATATAAAAAACAGACATTATTATCCTTCTATACAACAGTTAGTTAAATTAGTACTTTCCAACCATATTAGCATCATGACATACATATAACATGGTCAGGTCTTCAAGGAATCCTGGAGAAAAATTGAAAAGGCCGTTTCATGTCATCCGGCAACCCTACAAACCACTGGTTTGGAAGCTCTGCTTAGATTACACATGTTATTTTCACTTTCTAGTATCTCTCTACCTTTCATTTCATTTAAGACCCAAAGCCAACCACACCATCTATTTGAGGAAGAACTGTGCAAGGCCTGATGGGCCTGGACTTTGAAAAATATCCCTGGACAATCACCAAATCCGTAATTTTTCTGTTACTGCTTCACTTATATTTCTGTATCCTGAACATCAAAGGGGCAGGAGAGTAATGTTGATTCATAAAAAACCAGTCTTCCTTTAGTTAATCCTTCACAGGGGTTAATTAATCCTTTGTAAATTCTAGAAGGATGCATATAACAATTCTTTCTTTCAGGCAATTCATCTACTGTCATCCACACAGTCCATCTGGAGTGGGTTGTCCACACTATTCAACTTGTCTCACCAGAAACTTACCAATCCTGTTCCTCGGGGTCACCCAGAAAAATGCCACCTTCACCATGCACTTAAAATTAGAATGGAAAGAAGGTACAATACATAACCTCTTCCAAAGTCCCTCTGACAGCTAACATATTGCAATATTTGGGTCTGCACAGATTTGTGGAGCAATCTTTCACTACATGTTCATGCCACATTGAAATCCATCAATCAGCCTATTCAGTTCAACCTACCTGCTTCTTACAAACCTGACAGGCCTTCATTTTAAATGATAAATATTTCCAAATTTGTTCTTTCCTCCATTCTCTGTTAAAAGGATATTTCTATGTCCTATAACCAGTTGTTTGCTCAGCTGATTTTCTTCCTTCGTCAGTGAAGATATTTTGTCTCTATCAAACTTGCTTTATTACTATTATTATAATTATTATTACTGGTTATGGTTGCAACACCCATAATCTCCAAAATTGTGAGTCACTTCCAATCAACAAAGAACGTAGAAATGAGAGTAAAAAAAGGAAGAAGATTAGAAGAATTCAAAGAGAGACTACTTTCAATACATAATAATTTTTTTTAATTGGGCAGAAATGAAGACATGAGCCACATTGTGGGCCCCGGCACGTGTCATTCCTGAGGAATTGAGGATAGGGGTGCGTACTGGCACAGTCTAAGCCCCCTTCTCACAGCACCTCCAGGCGTCCTGAGGCTTTATCTCCTTCCCCGGTGGTACGTTCATTTATACCTTATAATAGAGGATGTCTGCCCGTGGTAACGACTCTCTCTGCTGAGTGCAAACATTCATGAGCTGTTTCTCTCTGCAGACAAAGGGCTTTGTCACTGCAGATGGGAGTCTATACACTGCCCAGGAATGAATGGGCACTGTAAAGATACTTCTGCCTAATTCTGCCAAAACAGGTAAATTAGGGAGCTAAAGCTAAACTTAAATCTTGTAAAATCTCCTTTGTCTAATAGAAGCGAGCAAGTTGGTATGTTATTATTTACCGTGTTTCTAACTTCCGTAAGCCTGACGCTTTCACATCTGCCCTGCAAACATATGCTGGACATGCCTTGTTCTGGACAACCTGACAACATGCCTGAGTTACCTTGCCTTGGGCTCCGACCTCCCTCAGCATCTGTCTTCTTGGGACGAGTTCTCCTCCCAGGGAGTGTCCTTTTCAAATATAAACCAACCAATCCAGAGTCCACATCCCCAACCACCTTCCTTATTCCTCTCCACTATACATCTTATTCCACATCTATACTTCCTTATTTCAGGCCACTGTACATCTGTTTTAATCACCCCAGACCCAGAAACCAGACACTAAGAACACCCCCGATGTCCCACAGCCCACTGAAATTATTCACACTAGCCAATCCTAAGCCTGCTGACCCTGCCTCACCCATTCCTCCCTACAGAAACCACAGTAAAGGCCCTTGCCCACAGTTTCCTTCACCCCTCTGCCTCAGGATCAGCCCCAATGCTTCCCCATGTGGCCTTCCGATGGCATGATATGTCCTCTCCTCGGGAACTGCGAGCAATAATCTGTCTTCTTAATGACAATTGTTCCCTGATCTGCTAGCCTTCCTATGCCTCAAATTTTCTATCAATACAGTATATTTTAGAACAACTGCTAACTCTCACTGTAATTTAGCACTAAAGAGAAAGTAATCACAGTGACTAGAAAGGGAATGGATAGACCAGGCACTGAAGCTAAGATGTCACTCCTTAGTGACTGTCATTTGGAAGAGAAGGCCAGCAGGGAGCAACTCATATCCCATGTGGTCCTGTGCTTTGAGGCTTCTTCCTTCAGAAGGACAGAGTAGTGTGTTAGGAGTCAAACCACTCAAGTCTCACAAGCTCAGCCTGGCTCCATTGCTTCTCTAACTTATCTGACCACCAGCCTCCTTGACTGTAAACTAGGAATAAGATAGTGTCCAAACTCACAGTGTGTGTCAGTATTAAAGAAGCAACTGCTGTGAAGATCCTGTTATAGTGCTTAACATACAGTAGGTGCTCAATAATTGGCAAGTGTTACTGATATTATTAATATCACCATAATTATTCTTCTTAAAGTTTTGATTAATGTCTCACTTGCTACTGAAATGATAGTTAAGATCCAACCGGGCTCCAATTATTTCAAAAATTTTTTAAATGAGTGAATCTTTTATCAATGAAAAAAGAAACATAAGATTTGTCACTTCATCACTCACAAATATTCTGATTTGTTTTCATGATAACCAGCCAGCTTGTCATCTTATGGTCAATATAACTTGTAAATTGTTCATTCTGAAGGGAGAGAAATCATAATGACTATGACAAGACAAGGAACCATCCAGCATTCAGTAATAAAAAAAGCATAAACATAACAATAAAATCTTTTAATAAAACATTTAAACATCAATAAATTTCAAACAAAAATATCACAAAAAGTGCAGAATGTAGGAATGCACGGTGTTGTGATGTCTGACAGTTTCCATGCTGTGCTGGTGAATATTACTCATCAACTTGACTAGACCATAGGACACCCAAATAGTTGGTAAAATATTCTGTGTGTTTCTGTGAGGCTGTTTTTAGATGAGATTAACATTTAAATTGGTAAATCGAATAAAGCAGATTACCCTCCCTAATGTGGGTGGGCCTCATTCAATCAATTCAAGGCCTGAATAGAACAAAAATAAAATAAGACCCCTGCCAGTCCATAGTAAGAGAGAATTCCTCCTGCCTGACTGCTTTCAAAATGGGTCTTCAACTTTGTCCTGCTTTTGGACTCAAACTGAAACATCAGCTCTCTTGGGTCTACAGCTTGCTAATTCACCCTGCAGATCTCAAGACTTGTCAGTCTCCAAAATTGTGAGTCACTGCCAATCAATAAAACAACCAACCAACAAATCAATCAATCAATCAATCAGTCGATCAGTCCTATTGATTTTGTTTCTTTGGAAAACCCTGACTAATGCACATGCCCAAGAGCATGTAATAGTAATGAAAAGACATAATCACAGAATAATCACTATTGTTAACCCTTTATGAAAATTTCCTCATTCTTATAAACAATCCTATGAGACAGGTACTATTGATTCAGTAGAGAAA
Organism: Pteropus vampyrus; assembly: GCF_000151845.1. Taxonomy (NCBI): domain Eukaryota; kingdom Metazoa; phylum Chordata; class Mammalia; order Chiroptera; family Pteropodidae; genus Pteropus; species Pteropus vampyrus. The sequence goes on along the minus strand of NW_011888877.1, from coordinate 1,749,861 downwards.
ACAGGCATAGAGGTGAAGAATAATTTATATCAACTGATACAGCCAGAATTTGAACCTATGCACAGTGACTCCAGAATTTATGCTTCTAACCACAGTGGCATCCTGTGAGAAATAAAGTACCTTACAGTGAGAAATAAAATACCTAGGGCGAGGCCCCTCACTGTACACCTAATTCCACTGTGAACAATTCTGTGTGATTTCAGCCCCATTTCTTGTTTCTTTAAAAAATGAGTCATAGGAATTTTTTAAGAATTAAACATTCAATTCATAAGGTGAATGCCTATCATATTTTTCTAACATAGAGCTAGTACTCAATGATTGCTACTTCCTCTTTCCACTGTGAATAAAACTTCTTTTCTCCATTTTTATAAACATAGACTATATTAACCTATGAGTATTTCTCCCAACCAGAAAGCAATACTACTATGTTCTTCCATTCTTGGCTCTTTTGATGATATATCTCCCATAAACTTTCAAAATTAGCAGTAAACATAAAAGTGAGTCAATTTAATGCCCTCATTTCTATCAAGTTACTCCATGCTTGCCATGTTATTAAACAAGTTTTCATAATTTTCATTATAAAAAAATTATGATAAAATGAAAAAAAAAACTTGCATTCTGACATTAAAATAATATATCTTCTCTAAGAGCTCTAACTTCAGCTTCGCAAATATGACAAGTTATTTTTTTTATTCTAGTCATACTTCATGTGGGGAAGTTACTTGCCAGCCAACTATGTACAAATTGTATTGTTCATTATTCCTTGTAAGACAGAAACTATAAGAGCTCATAATTTTGTGACATTTGAATGGATATCAGTAGCAGCAATGTTTTCTACACCTTGCATTTCTTTATAGAAAGCTGACTGCATCTAGAGAGCAGTCAAGGTCATACCCATAGGCTTACTGGTTTGCAGCTAAGGAAATGTCAGTCTTTCTTCATTATTTTATTCTTGCTTGACTTTAATTTAAATCTAGATATACAAGCAAATGTAATTCTTTCTTTTTTTAACAGTTTTATTTAGATCTAATTGATATAAAATAAATTATACATATTTAACTATATAATTTGATATGTTTAGACATATATATATACATCTATGAAGCGATCACCACAATAAGGATAACGAATATATCCATCACCTCCAAAAGTTTCCCTCTGCCCCTTTGTAAACCTATCCCTCTTTATGTCAGTGCTCCCATCCCCAATTATGATGGACAGACTCTGAAGTGACCTCCTGTTGTTCATGTTCTTGCATAATCTCCTCCCCTTGAGTGCGGGCTGAACCTGTGACTTGTTTCTAACCAACAGAATGCAGAAAAGGTGATAGGATGTACATGGTAACATATGCATGGCAATTACATGGGCTGTAGTGTTTATGTAATGTCTCCTTTGCTATCTTTGAAGAAGCAAGCTGCCAGTTTGCAAGGATGCCATGAAATGTTAGAGTACAAGTTTTTGTATGGTTATACACTTCAACTTCTCTTGGGTAAATACCTAGGGGTGGAATGGCTAGCATCTTATACACTATTTTACATTTCTGCCATCATCACTGTGTGAGAATTCCAGTTCTTCCGCATCCTCACCAGCACTTGATATGCTCAATCTTTTTTAAAAAGTATGTACTTGTATCCATTATAGTTTTAATTTGCATTTCCCTAAAGACTAATGACATTTGAACATCCTTTCTCATGCTTATTTTCTATTTATGTCTTTTGGTTAAACCATTAGCCCATTTTTAAAATTGGATTGTTTGCTTTCTTATTATTAGTTTTGATACTTCTTTATATATTTTGGATATAGGTCCTTTATCAGACATGTTATTGCAAATATTTTCTCCCAGTTAAGTCTTTTCATTTTCTCAACACTGTCTTTCGAAGAGTAAACATTTCCAATTTTGATGTTCAATTTATCAATTTGTTATTTATGAATTATGCATCGAATCAGACTCATCTCTGGATAAGTAATAATTCCAAGGATTTTAACCAACCAGTATGTCTTTCTACTTATAAAAACTATGCCACTATTCAAGTTCTACCTCTATCTTGAGACCTAATCACCTCAGTCTCAGTCTTCAATGATGACTTACTTTAAATTCATGAAGCTTATTAGCTGTGTTTTCCATTTGCATTTCACATAGCCAATCAAATACCATGATCATCTTATGAATTCTTCTTTGAAAGCAGTGACTATGTATTCTTCTGGAAAATATTGTATCATAAGAACATAAGGTGACACCTAGCAAATCATAAGTGATCAATAAATATTTACCTTCCAAAATATAACCTTCTTTTATATCTCTAACACTTAATGCTACGTGGGTATCAAGTAATGTTAGTTGTATATAACAATGTTAAGTAATAAAAAAAAGAAAGAAAATCAGAACAAAAGAAAAGAAGAGAATTGGTGGAGAAATACAGTCACTGCTTTTTGTTCTGACAATTTACTGTTCATTTTTTTCCTTTTACTTAATGACTATTGCAATCATTGATATTGAATTAAGCCCTGTTTTATACCAGAAAATGCTAGAAAGTTTGTTCTTAATACTAAGGACAAAATATTTAAACACTCTTCTATTTATATTTAGCTCTTCATACCTAAAAGCTACTAGACCTAAACTTTTAAATATCCTTAGCAAGTTAACCGATGTCTAAAATGCAGCTTTTGCTTCCCATCAGGCCAAATTGACATACATCTACTGAGTGCCGACTATATGACAGTTGTGTTTAGGTGCTGGTGACAGAAGATGAATAGGAATGGTCATTGTCCTTGAGGAAATTTTATTTTCACTATGGACTTAGAAACATAAGTAGATGATTCCAATGCAATATATTAAAATACAATGAGATATAAATAAGGTACAACTTCAAGGACTTAAAGTATACATAATAGACAAGTGGCTGTGTAGATAGATTTTTCTTCGGGTTTCCTCAGAAATATTTTCACATGATTTTTGTATTAAAAAATCTGTTATCCTGCAAATCTGAGCCCAAAACCAAAATGTACATAGTATAAATGAATTTGAGAACAAATTCAAGGGGAAAAATCAACACAATTCTTTTATTACCATTCTCACAGAATCCTATCTCTACTTAACATAAAAGGTTCATACAGTCTGTTAAATAGCTAATGATGTTGGAATGAGGTCGAGGAAAAGTCTTCAGATTGTCCTAATTAGATTCATTAGAAGTTCAATATTATAAGTTTTAAAAAAGATATATGGAAATTTTACTTCCTGTAGTGGCAATCCAATCTTCCTTGCAGAGAAAAACTAAAAGGCTGCATAAAAGTTTTTAAAAGATCCAAAACTGGCAATTAAGTGGCTAATAGAGCAATAAAAAAAATGAAGAAGGAAGGATGGAAGGAAGGAAGGAAGGAAAGAAGGAAGGAAGAAAAAGAAATGCATGGCCAAGACCTGGATAAAGAGAAATATCCAAAGAGATGAACCTAGCATTTCAGGCTATTTTCCCCCTGGGGCTCTTTTCTAATTCCAGAAGAGAACAATAAGAGAGAGAATAGCTGAGCAAAGCTTTATAAAGATTCACAAGAGTAGGTCTTAAATTAGAGTTCAATGCCAACTAGAAAGGACTGTCAATCTGAGTGCTTTTCCATGGTCTTTCCACCTGACTTGAGCCTGAACATCATGTTAACTGAATTCCAAGAGGAAGTATCTCATTAAAAACATGCCAAGAGACCCAGATAGAAGTTGCAAGGCTTCTTATGACATTGCCTCAATAGTCAGTGGCATTATTTTTGCCATATTCTCTGGCCGCAGTGTCAGCCCAGACTCAAGGTTAGCAGAATATACAATGTTGTGCATAATGGGGGACATGGTTCATTGAAGAGGGTATCTTTGGAAACTGCTTACTACAGAAGGGCTTTAGTTCACAGGAAAGTACTTAAATGATTGACAGTTCCAGCTGAACTCCCAGCAAACAACCAGCATCAATGCCAACCATTTGAGTGAGCCATCGAGAACACCCAGCCCAGCTGAGCCTTAAGATGATTCTAGCCCTAGTCATCACCTGACTAGAACCATATATGAGAACCCAAGTGAGAATTTTCCAATCACCACAGAAACACAAGAAATAATAATTGTTGCTTTAGGGCATTAAGTTTTGTGATGGTTTGTTATGCAAAATAGATCATAGAAACACCTTTCATTGTCCAGGCAATGAGAATAAGAGTGTGTGCTAAAGTATCTAGGTAACAATTTTAAAAAAATAGAATAGAGAAATGACTATATAACTAAAAAGCCAATAAAGAGGGAAAATAAAAATAACCCATCTATAGATATTTTGCAGCAGGTCAATGCTCCTGTAGCAACTAGGGAAAAAAACTAATTATTCCAAATATATGTTTAAAGATAGTAGGCACCTGTACAAGCAAAGAGTTAGATGAAATAAAATTCTAAGAAGAAATCTAAGGAGAGTATTTAAGAGAGAAATTTTCTCAGGGGAGCTAATAACATCCCATTATTTTTTCCCCATGGAACATGAGGTAATTTCAGTTGTAGACCTCCAAGCTGCAGGTTTACCTAGGGGAAAATCAAAGTTTTGTCCGAGCTGCAGGGGAAAGTACAGAGTCCCTAATGGAGAAAACGTAAACTGGAAAAGCACTGAGTACTCACAGTCGCAAATTGAAAACTTGAAGGAACTGAAAAAATAGCTAATATGTTGACAGGACCTTTTCTGTATTCTGAGACTATACAGGTACAAGGAGACATAGGTCAAAATTTCCTTCAGGCAGATAGAAATTCTCTCCGTTTCTCCATGTTTAGGAAACAAAAACTTGCTTCAAGCACACTGTCAAGTTTCTTTTTCAGTATTTGCCAGATTTTCAAAATATGCAGGGTATGAGCCTGGAGACTTGGCTCTGAAGCATAGAATTGGAACCGTTACAGAGTTTCACACGAGAAAAATAAGGCCATCCAGGCTCTAAACCAGAGGTCTGAGAGAGACAAATCCTGGAAATAAAGATGAGCCAGAGGTAGACTGTGTAACATAAACTCAAACTCAGCTTCGATCCAGTTCAACTTTGAATTGGATTAAGATAACAAGATTCTCACTCTGTCTGCCCAGCAGAGGAAACAGAGAATCCTCTCTGGGAGAAGTTTACATTTAGAATATCTACGATTCTTTAGATGTCAAACATATATAAATGTTCAACATACAATAAAATATACTAGAACTGTGAAGGAGCAAGGAAATGTTACCAATTTAAAAAGAAAGGGCAGACAACAGAAATGAGCACACAGATGATTAAAATATATAGTTAGCAAAGACTTTAATATAGCCATAATATGTTAAAGAAATAAAGAAAATGTGGATCAAATAGATAAAATGAAGACATTTAATGGAAAATTGGAATCTATAAAAAAGAATTAAATGGACATTCTAGAACTGAAAATTGGAAAATAAAATATGTAAAATACAGAATTCAGTTGATAGGTTTAATAACAGAATCATTTACAGTGGCAATAAAAAGATCAAAAATTCATAAAGAAATCTAACAAAATCTGTGTAAGACTTCTACATAGAAAACTACAAAACAACAGTGAGAGAAATTTTACAAGACCAAAATAAATGGGAAGAGTTATCGTGTTTATAGACTGAAAGATGCAATATTAAACAATGTTGATTTGTCCTAAATAAATCTGTAGAGTAAGTGCAATCAACACAAAAATTCCAACACTTTTACTGTGGAAATAAATAAAATGATTCTAAATATTTTATCAAAGCAAAGAGCCACGGATAGCCAAAATACCTTTAGAGGAAAAAACACTAAAGAAGATACACAATGCCAATATTAAATGCTTTGTAAAGTTCGAACAATTAAAGCATTATGGTATTGGCACCAGGACACACAAATAAACAAATGAAATAGAAGAAAGAATCCTAAAACAGACTCATATTTATACAAACACTTAACAAACGACAAAGACAGCACTATACATTAGTGAGGAAAGGATGGTCCTTTCAATAACTATTGCAGGGGCAAGTGGATATCCATTTGGGGGAGAAAACAGCCTCACAAAAAAGGTTCCAAGTGGATTGCAGATCTAAATGTAAAAATATAAAGGACTTCTTGAAGATAGTAAAGGAGAACATTTTCATGACTTTAAAATGTAAAAACATTTTTTAAACAGGACAAAAAGAACACTAACTATAATGGAAAAGATTTCTAAATTGAAATGCATTAAAATTAAGAACAAAAGACAGCACTAAGAAAATGAAAAGCCAAGTCATAGAGTGGGAGAAAATCTCTGCAATAGATGTAGCAAGGCAAATGGTTCAAATCCAGACATAAAGCTATGCTATAAATTCAGACAACTCAATTAAAAATGGGCAAAAACTACAACAGACACTTCACAAAAGCAAGTATCCAAACGAACAACAATGATGAGAAAAGGTACTTAACATAATTTTTACCACCATTAGTCATTGGGGACATTAAAATGAAAACTACAATGAAATACCACTAGCCATCCACCAGAATGACGAAATTTTAAAATGCTGACAGTAGCAGATTTTGTTGACGATGTAGGAAAATGGGAACTTTCATACAGTGCTATCAAGTGTAAACTGGCAAAGCCACTTGGGAAAACTGGCATTATCTGCTCAAGTTGAACACTCTCCTTACGACCCAGCCATTCCATTCCTAGGTCTATATTCAACAGAACTGCTTATGTATGCACACTAAGAGACATTTGCACAAAAATGTACATATTGGCATTGCTGATGACAACGAAAAACTGGAAACAACCCTACTATCCCCCCAAGAGTCAGACAGATTGTGATATATTCATATAACAGAATATATGAAGTGAATTAACTATAGCTAGTCACCAAACTTTGGCACAATATGAATCAATGGAAATCAGACCCATATAAGACACAGCAAACATATGATTCTAATTATATAAATATACCATAGCTAATAAAGGTGAAAGAAGGTGTTAAATATGAGATTGTGGTTATTTTTAGAGAGAAAATAGGGATATCAGGATAAGCATTAAAGCATCATCTGTGATGTTGGCAATATTCAATTTTTCACCTGGATGGTGGCTATACAATTTTTTGGTAATTCACTAAGCTAAGCACTTATAATTTGTTGGGTGTTTTTTGGATAGGTATGTCAACAGAGACATTCAAAAGTCATAAAGATAGATTTGTTTGAGAGATAAAATTTCCGGATTTAATAGATGAACTGAAATATTAAGCGAAAGTTTGTGGAATAATTCTTCTAGCAGACATCTCTTCAGCAGACAAATACAAAGGCAACGAGACAATGTGGGCAATAGAAACAAAGAGGGACAGTTCCAAGGGAAGACAGCCAGCGTGGAAGATGCTTGTTAAAAGGAGCAAATCTATGAAATTTTCTCTACATCAAATCATGAAATAACATGAGAATAAATTGAGGTTTCGAAATAATCACTTTAAAAATATGGTGAACCGAGCTGCTTTTCTCATCTATAGAAATTCATTTGACTAAGCCTGACATAAATAAACAGGTAGTTGTTATCCAGTACACAATCATGACGTTTTGGGCTAAAATTGCCTATTTCATCTTCACAAAAGGTATCACATTTGGGAAGTAATATCATTTTGATGATGCCGATATCTAATTTTTATTAAAATTGTTATTTGAATAGCTATGTAGGGATTTGGCTTAATAACTCTAAAGAGAGAGAGGGGAGAGAGACACATCAAAGCTGTTCAGATAGAACTTCATGTCATTCCTTAGTGGAAGTCCAGGACTCTGGAATTCCAGGTCTCCAGATCTTCAACTCGAATATGTCAGGCAAACATTCTCCCTTGCCAAAATAACGGTAACAATAACATTTAATATTCCTGATACTATGCGACAGCAGGGATGCAAAAATGAAATACATTACAATACAACGTTTATAAAGCATACTATGTTTAAACGGAGTTATGATCATTTCATCATTCTCAGGAAAAATAAAGCTGTGCTATTGTAGAAAATATGCACAAAAGCACAGACTATGGTTCCAATTTTAATTAATGTAAAACAACACATTTTAATCTTATTTTTGAGACTTCCTTCTCTCCTAAGCACTCTCCTACAAACATAAGAAATAAATTACTGGCACTTACGAAGCACTGTATAACTTATAAATTATAAGTTCAATAGAGTCCTCTATCTTTACACATTTCCTGCTTTTTATTTGTATCTTGTTTTTTAAAGAATTTCAGTTTTTAAAATTAGAAGCTACTTTATCACCAGTAAACAAGATGTCTTTAATAGATTCCACATCCTCAGATTACAAAAATATAAAGGGCCTCAGGCACTAAATCCTATGGGGAAAAAAATGTAAGACTCAATTTATAGATTTATAAATCTTACTAAAACACATTAAAAGAGTCCCACAAAGCTCACATCCTTGTACTATTATTTTAATCAACAAAGGATTAGGATCCAGAATATATAAAGAATTCTTACAGGTACAAAATTATTACTGAGCAATTGGTTGCAATTTTATATACCAATAATGAAATATCAGAAAGAAAATTTAAGAAAACAATCCCATTTACAACTGAATGAAAAAAATGAATAAAATATCAAAAATACATTTAACCAAGGAGGTAAAGGAGCTATACTCAGAAGATGACAAAAAATTGAAGAAGATACAAATAAATGGAAGTATACACCATGCTCATGGACAGGAAGAGTTAACATTGTTAAAATATCTACACTACCTAAAGCAATCTATAGTTCAATGCAATCCCTATCAAAATACCAATGACATTTTTCATAGAACTAGAATAAATAATTCCGAAGTTTATATGGAACCACGAAGACCCC
>NW_011888877.1:1723367-1740982 GCF_000151845.1 Pteropus vampyrus | reverse complement strand
AAAATTGAAGAAGATACAAATAAATGGAAGTATACACCATGCTCATGGACAGGAAGAGTTAACATTGTTAAAATATCTACACTACCTAAAGCAATCTATAGTTCAATGCAATCCCTATCAAAATACCAATGACATTTTTCATAGAACTAGAATAAATAATTCCGAAGTTTATATGGAACCACGAAGACCCCAAAAAGCCACAGCAATCTTGAGAAAGAACAAAGTTAGAGGTATCACGCTCCCCGATATCAAACTAAACAAGGTGTTAATAATCAAAACGACATGATACTGGCATAAAAACAGACACACAGCTCAATGGAACAGAATAGAGAGTCCAGAGATAAACCCACGCATACATGGTCAATTAATCTATGACAAAGGAGGTAAGACTATACAATGGGGTAAAGAGAGTCCCTTCAATAAATGGTGTAGGGAAAACTAGACAGATACATGTGAAAAAATAAAACTAGACTGCCTTCCTACACCATATATAAGAATAAACTCAAAATGGATTAAAGACTTAAAAGTAAAACTTTAAACTATAAAACCCCTAGAATAAAACATAAGAAACAAACTCTCTGATATTGCTCTTAGTAATATTTTTTCTGATATATTTCTATGGGTGAGGGAAATAAAAGAAAAAATAAATAATGTTAAACTAAAATGTTTTTGCACAGCAAAGGAAACTATCAAGACGAAAAGACAACCTACCACTAATTAGAAAAGATATATGCAATCCTATGTTCACTGCAGCATTATTTACAATAGCCAAGATATGGAAATAACTTCAGTATCCATCAACAGACAATTGTATAAAGAAGATGTGGTATATGCATAAAATGGAATATTACTCAGCCATAAATAAAAGAATAAAAACTTACCATTTGTGACAACATGGATGGATCTAGAGAGTATTATGCTAAGTGAAATAAGTCAGACAGAGAAGGACAAACACCATATGGTTTCATTTATGTGCGAAATCTAAAGACCAAAAGACACAAACAAACAAAATAGAAATAAACTCAGATACAGAGAACAAACTGATGGTCGCCAGATGGGAGGTGATTGGGGCTGAATTAAAACGGTGAAGGGATTAAGAGGTACAAAATGGTAGCTACAAAATAGTCATGGGTTGTAAAGTACAGCATAGGAAATGTAGTCAATAATATTGTAATAAATATGTATGGTGCCAGGTGGGTACTAGGTTTAACAAAGGGATCACTTTGTAAATTATATAAATATCTAACCACTATATTGTGCATCAGAACCTAATATAAAATAATATTGAATGTCGACTGTAATAAAAAAAAAGAAAAAGAATTCCTGCAGTCAATTAGAAAAAGACACCAGTCGATAGAAATATAAACAAAAAACAAATACAGGAATTTCACAGAAAAGTAAATAAAAGAGAAAGATTCTTAACTTAATCAATACTCATGAAAATGTAAATTAAGACCAAGTAAAGATATCATTTTATGCTAATTAAATGGACAAAATGTAAGAAGTCTAGCAATATTGTTAGGACAACAATGTAAAATCTTGGGGATCCTTATACATTGTTGATGGGGCAGTCAGTTTAGAGAGCAATTTGAAAATTTCTAAACAGTTCAAAATGTGCATACCTTATCATCAAGCAAATTCTTTACCTAGGTATATGACCCACAGAAAATTTTGCACACATGCATCTAGATATGAGTATGATGAACCAAGCAACTTTGTTACTAATAGAAAAATAATAATAATAACTGCAGATAATATGTATCCAACAACAAAAATAGAAATTTTTTTAATATTCATACAAAAAAATTTTATAGATGTGAAAAGACTGACCTACTCGATACCATAATTTGAGTTTTTTCTTAGAAAGCTCGAATAGCTTTGATGCAAACCTATCCCAGAATGATGGCAGAACATCTGACTGTGGCCATGTCACTGGACTCATTGATGGCACTATCACATGCAGAAGAACCGAGCAAAATGAGATGGCCGAGATAGGAACTTAGTTGGAGAATTTGTAACCTAAAGCATAATTAAAAACATCCTTGGCAGATGACACAAAGTCATCCAATCATCTTTGAGAATTAGCAAAGGATTTATTTAAAGTTGCCCTTCAGATCTTAAAAGACCAAGAAGATGGCAAAAACCCACCCATGGGTGTAGGGTTCTCTATTAGCTAAGCTTTTGCTGGTCATTTGGCTCAATCTCAGTAAAAACACAAATGGCTAAACAAATGGCTCATGTGTTGTTTAATGATGGCATTTATAAAGATTATCAATAAAATGATTTTTTAATGAAATTGTTCTGAAAATGTCATTTAGACAACTTCACTGTCAAGCTATCCTGAAGATTCTCTTAAAATTTAATAAATAACATAACTTTGTGCTTTCAGACTATAAAAGATTTGTTTGAGCATTGCCTAATGGTTTTCAAAGGTATAATTGAAGCACAAATTAGTAGGCTTTTAAGCCCAATAAAGTTCCTTCTTTCCTTTTTATTTGTGAAAAGATAGTGCAGTCACATTTGCTTTTATAGAAAAGTATTCTGAGAGTAAGAGCCAAGAAAAGATCCATCTGAAATATTCGTTGATAAAAAAGGAAATTTTAGCATGCATGTAAGCATCTGGTTACACAGCAAACAATTAAGCATAATTGGATCATGCCTTAGTTTGAAACTGTTAAAGGGTAGCTTGCTTAGCCAGATGTAGGCTCTGTAGAATTTAGAAATATGGGTAATGGAGTCAAAGACCTCTGGATTAGAAACTGAACTCTGGACTTTAATATATGTGTGACATTGGGACGCTACTTAAACTAAGCTTCAGTTTCAAAATTTTTAAAACAGGACCAAATTGTATCACATGCATTTCTCCTAAGAAATAAATGGCATAGTGTATAGAAACTACTCAGAGGCTAGTACTGAGCAATTGCTCAGTAAATCTCTTTACTATTGTTTTATATTGTTATGGAGTCGTGAGTTTGTAAGATCACTAATCACGCGGTTTTCTCAAACTATGGGAAAACACATAACTTCAAATGTCATTCAGGATGGAAGACAGAAGGAATATTTTCAGGTGAGAGAATAGTTCCTTCGGGAGGCTAAGGGTTAAGCCTTTAACCAGAAATGAGTAAGGTATAGCCATTCGGGTCACTGTCTAGTTCATTCCGCTTGTCTGTGGTCAGATTAAGAGCATAGACTCTGAAGTCAAATGTGGGGGTTCGAAGATCTTAGGCTAACTCTCACAGCCTCAGTTTCCACACTTGAAAAGTGGAAATAAAAATACCTATCTCACTAGACTACATATGATAACTGCATATGAGGATTACATATGATAACGTATGAAACCCCTAGTACAAATCCGTAGTCACTGAAGTAATCACTGTTATTTCATTCTGTGTCAGCCATTGATGTGCTTCTAAATCATGTCTAACTTTTCACATTTGCATTTAAAAGGAATAATAAAAGACTCTCCACCTCTTGAATTTCCTACATTCACAAGGATAATGCAAGAGCTATTAGAAACAAAAGTACCTAGAAATGACCCATTCATTTCTCTTCTAGTAATATTTCCTAGGGGAATAATTTGAAATATTAATAGCGGTTTATGTATAAAGACATGAATATGCTTTAAAATTATGCTTGCCAGGAGTTTTATGCCAGAGGAAAATTCTAATATTGCCTGAGAAGAATAAGACTCGAAATTTTATCTGCAGTCCCAATTCAGCTATTTTGAAATGCATAAAGAAAAAGATAAGACGGAAACCAAAAAAATGTACTTTGAAATTGACCTCTACCTCTGTACAGTGCCTCCCAACACAGGCTTTCCTCTGTGGGAGGTGAAGATTTTCAGACCTCCCTTGCTTTAAGCAGAGGCATTGTATCTTCCTGCCCCAGTGTTGCTGGAACGACTTCTCTTGCGTTATTCAGAATCTCATTGCTTTATGATTGCTTCCTAGATCATTTAGATCCACTACACATGGCCTGTCTGTAATGCCTGAAATTAAAAACTGTATTGCAGCTACAGTGGTGCATTGTAACATATGAAGTATTTATCCTGGGCAGTAGAATGTTTCCTTCTTCTGTGGAATTCTTGAAACAACAAAAACCATAGCTTCCCTGGATTCCTTCTGTCCCCACTGTTTCAAGACTGTTTCATACACAGATTATTGAGATAACTTCAGCACCGGTGGTTCCTGCTGACAAATTTCATCTCCCTTCACCCACTGTGCAACTACGAAGAAATAAAATGTCCTAACTCAAGGTTTTAATGAGATTATCCTGACAACAAATGCTTATTTCCTAATTAGGAAAACCTAGATTTATTGCAATTCTGCCTTAGATTCGTCTCAATTTATCAGCCACCCCTTGCCCAGGACACAAGGTGTCTCCAGTCAATCTGAATTCCTCTTCATTTCTCTATCATAATTCTCTCTTTACTGACTCTATTTAGCTGACACTATTCCTTCACTTTAAAATATCCTTTCCATCTTTCCTCTACCTTAAATATTCTGCTCAAACTTGTCCTCACAATTAGCTTGCTGTTTCCCTGCTTCCACATTTGACCTACTATTCTCCGCATGGTGACCAAACTGACATCAGCAATTAGCTCACTCACTGACAATTACCTTAGAAGAAGATCTAGAGGACATGGAAAACACCAATTACCCAGCCCTGGCCCACACCTCTCCCTGAACTATCCTCACTGTCCTCAACACTTGCCCTGCTCATCCCCTGGGCCTTCTGCTGTCCTCTTGAGCAGTTCAAGCTCATTTCCATCTCTGAGCCTTCATGCTTGCTGTGTCCTCCACCAGAACCCTCCTCTCCCTCCTCCACTTACTTCTCAAACTTCTCACTTTTTCTCTGTCACATAATTTCTACTCAAATGTTACTTTTTTTCAGAAAAGGCTTCTCTAACTACTTTGTCTTATGTAAGTTCCTTTCTACTTCTTGATTACGCTTTATTCCTTTCCCTGATTTTTTTTTAATTGCATTTATTTGTATTATTTAGAGGATCTGTTTTCCTGTTGAGAGACTAGATATACAAACAGACAGTGGCTAGCTTGCATGTAAAAATAAAACTCTGACCCACAGTCTGTGGCAACCAGCCCAGAAAGCCCGCCTATTTTCTGCAAATCAGACTTGTAGGAAGTCAGACTATTATCGCTAACACCCATTCTAGGAAGCCAAACAATAAACCCCTATAACGAATTGGCCCCAAATGGCCAAGACCTGATTACTAACTGCTAGTGTCCCTAATTTTTGGCCTGCTTCCAATTTACAGCCAACTGGAGAAAGACAAATATGCACCCCTAACCAATTATATAGGGTGTCCATTTTTATTAGCCCACCTACAGCTTCCTCATGCCAACAGCCTCCAATCAGGGCATATCCCAAGCTCCCCTTTTTCTCTATTTATTAAGCTTTCCCACTCTTCTGTCTCTGAGTTTCTGCTAAACACAAGTGATAGTGATGGCTGACTCCCTTGCTATAGCAAGCTCTGAATAAATAGCCTTTGTTTATTCTCATTATCGTTCTTCATTTATTTCTGCATTGTTAACAATCTATCTCGATCAGGATATAAATTCTGTGAAGACGAAGTGTGTCTGTCTTGTTCACCACTGATTCTCCAGAATGTGGAATGGTGCTTGAAACATATACTAGGTAAAAATGTGTCAAATGAATAAATGAATGAGCTGCTTTCCTGAATACAACAGCCAGAATGCACCCCTTATTCCTCTGCAATCTCATATAATCTAGCCTCTCTCACCTGTGGGCACCCTATCAGACTGCTTTGTAGTATGGCACCTCGTGCCCTGTATTGTCTTCTCCTAAATGTAAATTACTTGAATACAGAGAAAGGTGCATGTAATTTTCTTTATGGCAATAGTTCATGCTATCTTCCAATCATGACTTTGACTGTTCCGCGCAGGTCAGTCTCATCTCTAAACAGGACTGTTCTCATTTCTGTTCTCCCTTAATTCACAGTGTTGCCTCGGGTTAGTTAGAGCTTCTCTGAACCGTAGCTTGCTTATCCATAAAAGGAGATGATTGGCCCTCATGATCACCAAAGCCCCTTCTAACTCCAACAAGCTTTGATTATCTTAGAGCCTGAAGGTAAAAGACCAGGAAGGCGAAAAAGGTCCAGGTTTCCAAATGACTTTCGGCTTAGTGCCTTCCATTAATACACGAGTTATAAAGTCAGCTGTTATGTAGTGCAAGTAAAACTTGTTTATAGTCAGAGCATAAGGGAAGTTTCCATGTAAAACACAAGAAACGTCTAGCATGCTAATGAAGTTTCTGTCCTTTGAAGAAAATCCAACTTGAAAAACAGGACAACAAAACCAAAGAATTGCTAGAGGTAAAATGTGTCAATATTTTATGTCTTAGGGCAAAGAAACTGAGGAGTTTCCCATCAGACATAATAAAATCCTTTCATGCAGATATAGTTTTACAGTCTCCACAAATTATGCAGCCCCAAAACCAAAGGAAAATGAATAAGTATTAGATGTAGAATTTCCAAAACTTTCGTGTTTAAATTTTTCTTTAAATTGCTATCTTACATGAATTCATGTCTTCAATATCTTACATGAATTCATGTCTTCAATATGAAGATATATGTCTTCAATATATATCTACAGACCACTCATTGTATCCAGCTCTGGGCTTTGCATTACCAGATATGTGAGTCTGAGCAAGTTATTTAACTTACTTGTGCCTTAGTCTCCTCATCAGTTGAATGGGGATAATGATAGCACCCAATTCATAGAGCTGTTATACGAATTAAATGAATTAATATGTACAAAATATAAGTGATTTATATTACTATTGATGTTACTGGACTTGTTTTGTTATTGTTATTTTTCCATGCAAAGCACTCAGCTAAACGTGTTAGAGAATTAAAAAAGAGATCATAGGGAGGAGGGAGGGATGAATAGACAGATCACAGAGGATTATTAAGACCGTAAAAATACGCTGTATGATATTATAATGATAGATACATATCATACTATTGTTCAAATTCAAAGAAAGTAGAACACCAAAAAAAACCCTAATGTAAACTCTGGAGTTGGGGTGATTATGATATGTCTATAAGTTTCATCAAATGTACCACTCCGGGCAGGAAGGTTGATACTAGGGGAGGCTGCACGTGTGTGGAGGCAGAGGGCATATGGGGTATATGGGATAGCTCTATACCTTCCCCTCAAGTGATCCTAAAACTGCTCTAAAAAAATTGTCTTTTATAAAGATATCACAAAACATAATATACATGTCTTGCCCCTCAAAAACTTTTAAGTCATAGCAGAGGTAAATGACTATCCTAAAAGGTGAAAGTGATAATGCTATATGAAACATAAAAATAAAAATGCTATGAAAATTAAGAAAAAGAAAGGATTATTTGCATAAATTTACATTATCGCCCTTACCATACCATGTGATTTTTTAACATGCTTTCTGTCTCTCCTCCTCCCTGCCCCCATTGAACTAAATGTCACCTGGAAGATATGTACCATGCCTAATCAATCCATCTATGACTCACTTTGCCTTGCACAGAATATAATACAAAAGAAGACTTCAATCAATCTTGATCTAATGAGAGTAAATGTGGCCAAGCTCAGGTTCAGATAAATAGCACTTGACTATAAACTGGGCACCCACATAGAAATGTCTAACAAGGAGTTAGAAACAGCAATCAAATAAAGTTCCTTGAGTGAGGGAAAATCCATATACTGAGATTTGGGTTTTAAGAAAATATTCTGATAGCTGTCTATAGGATGAATTGGAAAAAAAAAAAAAAAACGAGTCAGAAATTTGTTTAAATTTCCCAGTGTTATTCCATATTTTCAATTTTCCCTGAGTTTTACATCTTTAATAAGATTTATAAAAGACACTTCAATTGGATTATTGGAAAGGGATTACTTGGTTCATTATAAAATAAAATCGGAACATTCTAAATGTAAGGCCATTCAGCAGATACTGAATTTTATCCATTCTAAGATAATGTTCAAGTTATAGATACTGTGAAAAAGAAGGATCTTAGAACAGAGACTTAGCTAAGAAACTTTTGTTAGGGATTCTGTGAATGAGATTTTTAGTACATCTAGTCTTCTCCTTGAGTATTTGACTATAATCTACAGCTTTTAAAAAGTAATTTAGGGCAATGCCTTCACAGTAACACAGAGAATGGAATTAATAAATCAGCCTCTTCTATCCTGCAGGCATTGTAGAAACTGTGATTAAAGTAAAAATGTCCTCTTTTAGCGATATCTAGCCACACCACCTCCTGAGATTTTGAGATATTTTCAATGTACTTCTCACATTGCAAAGTAATTATTTATTTCTTTTATTTCTTTCTTCTTTGGGAGCTCAGAGTAATTGAAATTTTCATTTCTTATATTTCTGAAAAGATGATGAGACTTTTGTTTCTGGCCATTTAGGAATTGATATTCTGAGCCCACTACTCCAACCTACTGCAAAAAGAAAAAAAAAAGTAGATATTGGATAAATTACAAAAATCATATTTTTGAAATATATCATTAATCTAAAAAGAAAGTCTGAGAAAATCCCACAGGCAAGAAATAATGATGATGATGAAAATAAACCAAAAGTAGAGTGATAAAGAGAATATAAAGCTGGAAATGTTCTGGGGACAAGTGTCAATAACAGGAGTCTAGAGCTTTGAGGAAGAAAGTGTGAACACATTGGTAGATGAGGATGGGACTCTGGGCCTTTGCCAGGATGGAAGCTGCTGGGCAAAAGCCCCCACGCAAAGAAACAACTCTACCAGGGTGAAAGGGTGACAGGGCAACTTGTCCCTGCACAAAGGAAGCTAAGAAGAAAACCCGTCTGTCTCAGCCTTGATTCCAGGTGGAAAATAAAGAAGGAGAAGAAGAAGAAAAATGATCTCTCATTAATAATTTTAGCCAGAGACCTGCCACCATATGTCTTGGGCTTGATTTCATACGACATTTGTGATTTGGGAAAGTAGAAGCCAAAATATTTATTAAAGTGGACTCAGTTTGATCACATAAATCCTCTTGAGGAAAGCATCCTCCAATCAGCCCCAACAGGATTTTTCCATAGTCAAACATTATTCCAAAATAATGATCAATTACCAATAAAAACAAGTTGTCTTGAGTGAGAGTTGGTAGAAACAAAAACAACAGATTTAGATATCCAAGGATTTTAATACCAGAATACACAGGAGATAAAATAATCAAGGAACAAAATGCTTAAAGAATAAAAAGTCGAACCATAGCCAAAGACCAGGAAGATATTTTAAATGACCAAGCCCATTTAAAAAAAAAAAAAAAAAAAAAAAAAACTTTAAGGCCTGCAAGTCCATGATAATTCTCCTCCAAACACTTGTTCATATCACTTTATTGGGAACTAAAACAGAATGATTTCAGTTTTGTGAGTTAATTAAAATAAATGAAGTCTAAAAAAAATTTTAATGTAATCACTGAAGTTTGAGACTCAAGAGTTAAACAGCACATTAAACAAAACCAAAAAGAGAATAAAAAATCAGAAGATATATATGAAGAAATTACCCAAACACAGCATAAACAAGATAATTTAAGAGGTACAGAAAAAAATAATGAGAAGCTTTAATATATATCTAACCACTAATCCAGTCAGAAAGAACACAAAGATTGGAGTAAAAAATAAAATAAAATAAAGAATGATGTCTAAGGACATTCTAAAATTAATAAAACATAAAAACACTCAAGCAGGATTTTAAAAAATAGAAAATCAGAACCTAGATATATTATATTAAAAATACAGAAAACCAAAGTCTCAGAAAAGATTCTTTAAAAGTCATAAAAAGCACAAAAGAATAAACCAAAGAGAGATAAAGAAAAAAAAAGAATCAATAGCAGAATGAAATTACATAGAAACCAAAATAGAAATACAATTATTTTCAATTTATCCTTGTCCACACCAATGAGCACATGGCTCCCCATTGGGGCCCTCTGAAAGAGAACGTCCCCAAACCAACCCTCATCTACATGGAAACATGAGAAATGACAGAGAAGCCATTGCCAATTCTAAGGATGAACTGGAGCTTAAATAATGATTCTGGAAAATGATTTAAAAACCAGTAATGCCGGAATAATTGATTAAATACATATTAAAAAAAAAAAAACAAACAAATGGGAACTTCTTCTCACACCATACAGAAAAACCAATTCTAGGAGATGAAAGACTTAAAGAGAAAAGTATATTTTTAATTTAAAAATATATATAGGTGAATATCTTCAGGACCCTGAAATAAGGAAGACTTTCTTAAACAAGACACAAAAGCATAAATCATGACTGAAAAATAAACTTGACCCATTAAAACTCAGATATCTTTTCATCAAAATATATTTTTTAAAAAATGTAAAATCAAATATCAAACCTAGAAGATATCTTTGCAACCACAGAGCATAAATCACAATACAGAAGTAGTTCTTACAAATCAAAGAGGAAGAGATAAACAACCATTTGAAAAATGGGCAAAAGAGGAACTACAAATGCCTAATATATATGCTCGATCTCATTTTTAACCAGAGATATGAAAATTAAAACCATGAGAGAAAGTTTTACACACACACGATGGGCAAAAATTTTTAAATATGACTTTAACAAATACGGATGAAGATTATGAACAACAAACAATACACCGTTAGTCTGAGGTAAATTATTTCGATAATTTTAGAGAACAATTTGGGATCATTTTGTAGTACCACTTGCCTGGGATGCACTTCATATTCTGCTTTAATGCTTATTCAGTAATAAAAATTGTTTTCTTTGTCTTTGTAGAGAGGTTTTTTGGATTGGCAGGAGATTTTGTTAATTATATTTCCTTAACAATAGCAAAAGCAAGTCACAAAAAAAATCAAGTAGAATACCATTTATAGATAGTTCAACATCCAAAATTGATCAATACATTGCTAAAGATATGTACATATGTTTTTAAAGCTATTGAAAACAATTGAATTATAATACAAAAATCAGAACAGATATTAATGAAAGGGAAAAGAAAAGAGGGTTTGAATGGAGAAAACGTATATAGAAAGCCACAATGCTATCGGTTTTCTTCTCCTTCTGAATCCAGGTGGTGAGTACCTTTATATTCTCTGAACTTTTTAAACACTGTTGTTTGGATTCAGTTTATGAGACACCCAGATCCATCCCCTTGCTTTGCTGTCCAGAGGGACACTCTGTCTGAGGTGACAATCCTAATCTTTCATGTCTCTCTCAGCGCCATTTGTCCCCGCCTTACCATGCCCATCACAGTGTCCCTCAACCTCCATCCTGTGGCCGAGACATGTGATCAAGGACGCAGAAGAGAAAATGCAAGGGAGGTGGCCCTGTGACAAGATAAACTTTGATAAATAGGAGATAGGAAGCAATCAACAAATTATTTTTTTCCTTTTTTTTTTTGCCCCCAGAAAGACTATTTGTTGGACAGAATCTTTGTGGAGGCCCTATGAAGACCTGAGGGCAGGAATGAGCGAATGGTTTGCCATGAGCAGTTCATATTTGCTCCCCTGTCTTCTCTTGCTCATGCTCCTTTCTTTGGTCCCAAGAAAGTGTTAGCACATAAGCTTTTGCCTCAGGCTCTGGTTTGCCTGCAAACTCAGACTAAGAAAAAAAAGTACATATATTTTTGTCAATATATATAGTTTTAGGAAATGGTAACAAAATTATTCTAAAACAAACAAAAACTATGCTAACAATATAAAAGAGAAATACAGAACAATCGTCCCAGGAAAAATGAGACTCAGATCTAGAACTGACTAGAAGGTCGAGATGAAAGGAGAAAAGAATATGATGAAATAAATAAGAATTTGAGCAAGGTGGCTCATGTTTCGACTTTGTCAAACAGAAATTTTAGCCATTTACTGAGACTGATAGGGACAAAGAAAAAATTCAGAACTGAATAAAAGAAGAGTAGTCCCTGTATATAGCATAGGCAAAGTGTGAGCCCTAAGAAGTGTTAGCGGAAGGCGGGTCAGTGGGAATCTGAAATGCACAGGCTCTTAGTTGTCTGGTTTCCACTGGCTATGCTTTCTGGCTCCAGGACAATGGCAAGGCAGCGGTGGCCGCCAGCACTGGAGGTTATCCAAGAGTACAGTCCAAGTGCAGAGTCTATGGTCATAAATTGGTGCAAATTAAATAACCTGCCAAGACGGCAATGTAGCACAGAACGCTAACACCTTTCCCCGAAATTCAACCTTAGAGAATACATAGCATCAGGAAGCAAACACGGATTCCAGAACTAAATAAAAAGCAAGTCAAATAAACAAACTAATAGTGAGAAACTCCTAGAGAGAACGAAAGCTGTCTTGGTGGGGTAAGTGTAGGAGCAGGGCTGGGAAGGTGAGTAACACCTGTAGGAGGATGCTATGGGGGAAATGTTATTGTTTTCTCTGATGTTGCCCCAGGCAACCATTGTGTCTTCCACAGAAATTAGCCTCAGCAGCCCAGGCCTTCTGTGTTGGATGGGGATGACAGTATCTAAACAGCACAAAAACTGCTGCAGAGCGCAGCGTGGTTAGGAGTTGAAGCCAATAAGTGTGGCCTGACCAGCTGCCCTACTGTATTTCTCTCCACTCCTGTTCAAAGCTCAAACCACTCAGTGCTGTTTTTCTGTCAAGAAGTAACGGGGTTCTGGGTGTGGTTATTCCAGACAGAGTTCCGTAATGACTGCTGGTCTCTAATCTGGGGCGCGGCCTCTCCCCTCTCTCAACCATCTCCCAGAATGATAGAGATTAAAGCCTGGATTTCCAGCTCTTGGCAAATTCACATCGCCACAGTGTACCCCAGAAAAACAGATTCAAAAATAACTAGGCAACTGAAGCTTAAAATGACCTCAAATGAAACAGGGGTTGAATGAACAACATATAAAACCTACAGCAGAATTATTGAATCAGAAAGACCAAGAAATGGAAAGTAATAAACCCTTGGAGAGATATTCAAAAAGATAGTCCTAATTTGACAGGAGAAAAAGTAATCACAAAGAGGACCAAGCATAATATTAAATAGAAAAAATAAAATATCTGAAATAATAAAAACAATACAAAACTTAAGCAATAAGATAAATATTGTTTTGTTTTTTTTTAATAAAAACACACATACACATTGGAGAGCTGGACAATTAAATTGAGAAACTGAGGAAATAGCAGAAAAGGATAAAGAGATAGAATTTTTTTAAGCTAAAGAATTTGGAAAGAGATATGCCAGGACACAGATTATGAGTCCTAGAAGAGAAATAAAAATCCGAAGGGGCAAAGTATCAAAGAAATAATAGAGATAAATTTTCCAGAATTAAAGAGGTACAAAAGACCTCAGATCAAAAGGGATCATAGAGCACAGTGCTACATATGAGAGATAAGAAAATAAAGAACCAAATAAGCCAGATAGAAAAAGTTGAAAATCACATGATATCACTTATGTGTGGCATATAAACCTAAAAGCAACAAATGAACAGGACAAACAAACAGAGACTCATGGACATGGACTATTATAGACTAGTAGTTACCAGAGGGTACTGGGGAGGGGGAAGGTAGACGGGGTAAAGGGGGTCAAATATAGGGAGATAGGGGGAGGGTGAAGTGGGTAAAGGGGATCAAGTATATGGTAGCTGAAGGAAACTGAACTTTGGGTGGTAATCACAAAATAGATTATACAAATGTCAAATTATAATGTATGCCTGAAAATTATATAATTGTATTAACTAATGTTACCCCAATAAACTGGAAGGAAGGAAGGAAGGAAGGAAGGAAGGAAGGAAGGAAGGAAGGAAGGAAGGAAGGAAGGAAGGAAGGAAGGAAAGAAGAAAAGAAAGAAAGAGAAAATAAGGAACCCACAGTAAGACAAATAATAGGACATTTTAAGAACAGCAAACAAATAAAAAGTTATAAAGTCTTTCGGAGAGAAAGAGCTAATCATCTACAAAGGAGTAAAAATTCTATCCAGAGTGAGCCCAAGAATTGGCATTTCTAACAAATTCCCTGGTAATACGTGTGTTGCTGGTCCAGAGACCATTCCTGGAGAACCACTGTAACATATTTCACTCAGAAATTGAATATCAAGCAGGAAAAAAAAACAAAAACAAAAAAACCCAGAGATATAGAATATCTAAATAATACACTAAGTTATTTACTATATAAAGAATTCTATATCCAACAGAGAACACCTGTTCCTTTCAAGTGCCTACTAAAATAAACTATTAGGCCTCAATATAAGGAAGCCTCAATATATTCCAAAGAATAAATATTGCGCAGACTTCTAATTTCCAACCATTGTGAAAAACAATTAACTTCCTTCGAATAAAGCTGGTGGTGTTGAACTGGAGCCAAAGGGATAATGGTGTTTTTAAAATACAATGAGACACAGAAACAGAGAGAGACAGAGAAATGTAGATGTGTGTTGAGATGGGTTACTCTACATACATATATTTCCTAGTTCTATTTACTGACAGGCATTAGAAGGAATGACACTTCAGAAAAATGATCACATCTAGTGCTCACATCTTAGTTTCCAAATACCGTTCTCTGATAAAAAGAGAGAGTGCACCCTAGAAAACTAGTCGATCTTGAGATTAGGGCAGGGGAAAAAAAAACCCCCGCAAGATAAGCCAAGGGCATCTCATGGTGTCAGAAAGTAAAGTGCTTAAAGAAAAAGGGTGGCAAAGACCTTGGGAATAAACCTGGATGGCAAGAAACAGGATATTGACAGAGACTAAAGGATCTCTCCCCAAATACTCGGTAATTTCAAAAGGAAAAATAGTTTTACAGTAGAAAATCCTGGCAATCAGCACCTTAACCAAGTGATCAATCACCAGTGATAGATACTGACATCATGGACCCCTGAAAGTATGTTCTAATAGCTCTCAGGTACCCTTCCCAATTATACATAATCTCATTCTAATCATGCGGAATCACCAGGTAAAGCCAGATGGAGGGGACATTCTACACTGTGACTGACCAGTAGTCTTCAAAGTGTCAAAGTTACAAAAGACAAAGAAAGACCGAGGAAGTGGCACCAATAGGAGGAACTTCAAAGAGGCATGACACTCAAACGTGATGTGAAATCCAGAACTGGATCCTGGGAACAGAAACAGGGCATTACTGGAAAACCGGTGACATCTAATGAAGTTCTGTATGTTAGTCAATAGCGTTGTATCGAGGTCAGTTTCTTAGTTTTGATCATCTCCCCATGGTTATGTAAGATGTTGACATAAAGGGAAGCTGAGTAAAGGGCATCCAAGAAGTCTCTGTACTATTTCCATAACATTTCTTTAAGTCTAAAGTTATTTCAAAGTAAGGAGTTAAATATTAATTTTTAATAAAGCCATACCCAAAAACCTCAACAAAATGGGGAAAAAAATTATTTTAAATTTATAGCTGTGCCCCAAAATGAAACCTCCAACATTCAGTGGCATTTTTTTCATTTTTAAATTAATAATAATTTAACATATACGTCAGATTTTTTGCTTTTATAACTTTTCAATCCATATTTTACTGCAATTCAAAACCAACGGAAAACCCAAGAGTAAACATAGAAATATTTTGTGTTAACAAAATATTTTCAGTAAAACTCTAGAAAATGTTAAAGAGCAGTGTACAATTGTCAGCCTTGGTAATTCCTGTCACCACTCCACCTACCTGCTCCTTGCCTAAGGACTTTCTCCTTAGCCAGCAGTAGTGCTTCTTGCCATGGCTGACTGGGCACAGGTTAGACACCTGAGCCCCAAGGAGGCAATGTGTTTAACTGGACTAAATCACTCAGACTCTCTTTCTCCAGTAATTTAGAATCTGGACTCCAGACACTCTGGTACCATATTTCATTCATGCTAAGATGCATATTGTATCCTTTCTCAAATCACTAGGCATCTTAAAATAGTTTGTGAATCATATTTAATAGAAACTTTTTTTCCTTAGTAATACATAAATGAATGGTACATCTTAAAGTATCTGGGAATATAGTACAGATATGGTATGTGTCTCGAACGTGTGGATGGGAGACCACATAGGTCTGGTGCTGCCATGAAGAGGAAGGAAAGAATGAAGCAAACATACAGAGGAAAAAGAGAAATGAGAGACCTCATAGGCCCAGCCAGAGAAAAAAGGACACGTGTGAGAAAGTAGGAATTGCTGTTTTGGTTCCTGACAATATTCCATTTTGCTTATCTAATCTTTTCTGTAACCCAATGGCACGTCATCATTAGGTTCTGCAAATTACTTTCCTGTAGTTACAATAAGTCTTTTTATAGTAAAAAATACTCAAAACATCTAGGTTATTCGAAGACACAAAAAAGATTAGTAAAGCAGCCAAATTTTTCAGAATTTCAGGAAGAAATTTGTCATATGCATTGAATGTGTTTAATATGAAAGGTGCTACTGTTTGCTGCACATTCATCTTATCAGAGTGGTTATTATCAGGCCAAAGATGGACAAAGATCACGAAAAGATGTTTAAAGATGAAGTCAAATCTTAATAAGAAAGAGCAAAGGTGAAAATAAGGGAGAAAATGCAAGAATATAATTGTCTTATACATAAATTCAATTAAGCTGCTAAAATGCAGAACCCAAGCGTTATGTGCACTCCTTTATAAAAACATCGCTGCAATAGTGGATTCTTTGCTTATTTTCCTCTTTTCTCCTGATGTTGATGTTTCTAATTTATTTTGTGGTTTTAGTTTTTCGATTCTGTGGGCACGCAAAGCAAAATCCACCTGCAGCTTATATACGCGGCAGCACCATTATTATGGGTTGACTTTTGTACTGGACTTTAGAGTTAAACAAAAGAAAAATATTCATGTAGCAAAAGTCATTGGCACATGAGAGTTGCTTTTTTTTTTTTTTATCACAGACTCATATGCGTATTTGTAAATACCTACGTGACACCGTTACCATGGAGACTGGGAAGGGAGTGCTGCAGCAACTTTTGCAGACAAGATATCTTGCATAATGAAATAAAAAGAGTAGCATTTCAAAAGCAGTAATGGATGAACGACTCAAGATCCAGTGTTTAGAAATACTTAGTCCCTGTGCTTCCTGCCTTTGTCCTTTTTTCTGATATCTTGGCTCAGCTTCCCCAAACAGACAGAGCCGGAGAAAAGAATTTACATGCAGGTAGTTTATTCTGGAAGGTGATCATAAGAAACAGAAGTGAGAGACTGGGAAGAGCAAAACAAAGAAGATATGAGAATAAGAAATATATATTTGGCCTCACTTTCCGATTAAAAAAAAAAAAAAGCAAATATAAATGCGTATAGCAGAAAAAAAACCATTTTACATAGTCTGATCTTTCTTCTCAGTGGCACAAGTATTAAAGTATAATTGTACATAATGTCGTGGTAAGCAATTAATTGAAAATACAGTCCTAAGTCGTTATTAGATGTGGCTGTGACCAAAGAAACCAGTTTGTGATTCACGAGGCCCTTTCAGTAGATGAGTATTTCTCTACATTTATTCAGTTAGCATAAAAGGCAGACCTAAACTTAACAGGGACAAGGAAGTGGTTTTACACCAATAATTAAGAGTAGAGTTGTGCAAAAGTGGAATGTGTTCATAGAACAAAGCTCCACATTCATCCAATGAATAACAATTCTTTTAACACCATGAATTA
>NW_011888877.1:1707869-1723317 GCF_000151845.1 Pteropus vampyrus | reverse complement strand
TGTAGTTACAATAAGTCTTTTTATAGTAAAAAATACTCAAAACATCTAGGTTATTCGAAGACACAAAAAAGATTAGTAAAGCAGCCAAATTTTTCAGAATTTCAGGAAGAAATTTGTCATATGCATTGAATGTGTTTAATATGAAAGGTGCTACTGTTTGCTGCACATTCATCTTATCAGAGTGGTTATTATCAGGCCAAAGATGGACAAAGATCACGAAAAGATGTTTAAAGATGAAGTCAAATCTTAATAAGAAAGAGCAAAGGTGAAAATAAGGGAGAAAATGCAAGAATATAATTGTCTTATACATAAATTCAATTAAGCTGCTAAAATGCAGAACCCAAGCGTTATGTGCACTCCTTTATAAAAACATCGCTGCAATAGTGGATTCTTTGCTTATTTTCCTCTTTTCTCCTGATGTTGATGTTTCTAATTTATTTTGTGGTTTTAGTTTTTCGATTCTGTGGGCACGCAAAGCAAAATCCACCTGCAGCTTATATACGCGGCAGCACCATTATTATGGGTTGACTTTTGTACTGGACTTTAGAGTTAAACAAAAGAAAAATATTCATGTAGCAAAAGTCATTGGCACATGAGAGTTGCTTTTTTTTTTTTTTATCACAGACTCATATGCGTATTTGTAAATACCTACGTGACACCGTTACCATGGAGACTGGGAAGGGAGTGCTGCAGCAACTTTTGCAGACAAGATATCTTGCATAATGAAATAAAAAGAGTAGCATTTCAAAAGCAGTAATGGATGAACGACTCAAGATCCAGTGTTTAGAAATACTTAGTCCCTGTGCTTCCTGCCTTTGTCCTTTTTTCTGATATCTTGGCTCAGCTTCCCCAAACAGACAGAGCCGGAGAAAAGAATTTACATGCAGGTAGTTTATTCTGGAAGGTGATCATAAGAAACAGAAGTGAGAGACTGGGAAGAGCAAAACAAAGAAGATATGAGAATAAGAAATATATATTTGGCCTCACTTTCCGATTAAAAAAAAAAAAAAGCAAATATAAATGCGTATAGCAGAAAAAAAACCATTTTACATAGTCTGATCTTTCTTCTCAGTGGCACAAGTATTAAAGTATAATTGTACATAATGTCGTGGTAAGCAATTAATTGAAAATACAGTCCTAAGCCGTTATTAGATGTGGCTGTGACCAAAGAAACCAGTTTGTGATTCACGAGGCCCTTTCAGTAGATGAGTATTTCTCTGCATTTATTCAGTTAGCATAGAAGGCAGACCTAAACTTAACAGGGACAAGGAAGTGGTTTTACACCAATAATTAAGAGTAGAGTTGTGCAAAAGTGGAATGTGTTCATAGAACAAAGCTCCACATTCATCCAATGAATAACAATTCTTTTAACACCATGAATTAGGGTATCATGGTACCGTAAGTGAAAGAGAGGCACTTGTAACCAAAAAAACTATAACAGATATGAAGGTGCCATCACAGGTGAGGGCTGCCAGAAGAACAGAGGAGTGTAAAGGATTTAAATATGCTTGAGGAATTAGGGAAATCTCTATGGGAGGTGACCAGCACACAAGCTGCTTTCACGTGGCCACCTCCTTCCTCTTCAAGTCTCCTAGAAGAAGATGGACCAGAACAGATGCCCCTGTGATGATAGGAGTCTTCGGGATTTGGCTGTGGCTAGTTTTTTCAGTATTTAATGTTAGTTTAATCTTCCCTTTCTTTGTCTCTTATTTGCTCCCATGCAAAAACACTCCTCCCATTTCAGACTGTTGCACATCACCAGGTTTGTGTGTCTTTCAACCTTAACTGTTCTACACTATTCTAAAACTGTTAAAATTTCTGAAATTGTGCTTCAGTGAATATTTTAAAGGACTTGTGTCTATTTTGTTCCCTCGATTTCTCTACTCCACTTCACTGTGCTGGAGCTGCTTTTAAACCCTTCTGCCGACCGTGAGTTAACCCTCGCAAAGCCTACTCTACGCCATCACGGGGAGTGTATCTCCACCTCGATTGTCACTCCCGTACTTTCTTGTTGTGGGTGCTATTCTGGGACATCAATCAAAATGGTGAGAATGTGCTCATGTGTAGTGTGTTTATATTACAACCTACCAACCACTAACTCTGCCCTAGACTTTCCTTTTGATGATACCTTGATGTCACCCAGAATGATGACTACTCAGTAATGTGTTTCATCTTTCTTAACTGAAGTTGTACTGCATATTTTTATGAGAGCCTTAGTAGAGGTAGGTGGCAATGAATAGATGGTGTTTTGCTTCTTTTTATAGTCCTTTTCCATTTGCTTCACTAGAAATTCTTACATAAATATATGAAATAAATGATGACTCTAATGGTGAGGGAAAATATATAATATTAAGGAACAATTCATGTTTTTAAAGGGAAAAATAAATATTAATCAAATATTGGTTATGGTATATTGATAGACTGCCCAGTAGCTCAAGAACCATCTACAGGATGTGGTGGTTTTAAACCATGGCCTCCAACTTCTCTTTATACAGCTCTCTCATTGAAAGGTGGTATCTATGTTCCCTTCCTTGAATTGGGGCTCTGTGAAAACTTGAAAAACAGAATACAGCAAAAGTGACATAGTGTCTGTCTCCAAGCCCAGGCTTTATGCATGTCTCTTGGAATACTAGCTCTTGGCAACCAGCCGCCATGCTGTCAGGAACTCCAAACAGCTCATGAAGAAGGCTAGGTAAAGAGGAAACATTCCCCAGCCCACGGCACTGACCAAGCCCCAGACAGTAGCTCTACCTACTTGCTAGCCATGTGAGAGAGCCATCTTGAAAATGAATTCAATGGCCTCGGTTTAAGCATCCCCAGCAGAGATCCAGTAGAGGTACTCTGTCTCCTGTCAAGCTCTGCCCAGACTACAGATGAAGGTGGAGAAAGAGGAAGAGAAGAGATGAAAAAGAAGAAAAAACAACTGTTATAGACTCAAGCCACTATGTTTTGGGGTGATTTTTTTTTATATACCAATAGAAACTAGAACATAGAAGTTTAGAAACTCTTAAATGTCACACATAAGTTAAAAGAAATGAAATTAATATTTTATATGCATATATCAGATATACTTTATACACATATATGTGTTAGAGATGTTCACATGTTCTCACTATGATAAGATGGTCACCGAAAGGTTAAGGGATTTGCCCAAATTTAAGAATAAGGAGAGTCATCACAGTTAAAATGCAATCCTCCAGCCTCCTACTTTGATGTCTTGCCAATAGGCCGTGCCCCTTTGTACACCGCCTGTGTTTGAAAGGCATTTGTTTTCTAGGGCAGATCTGCACTTAATTGGCATTCTTCAAAAGATAACTCTAAGTGCTAACCAGGGCAAAGGAAACTCACATTACATGAGAAGTCAAATGTGTGTCCCAGACGTAAACATTTACTTTAGGATCAAAGCTCCTTCCCTAAGCCTAAAGTATTAATATTTATTAATTATTGGCAACAGGACTTTATCCAAACATGTAAGCAGTACAGTCAATTATATCACTAAGCAAGGAAAACAGAACAGCATAAACTCCAGCAATAACAAAAATGATGGCTAACCAAATTAAAAATTTAAAGGTTAGCAAAATAAACATGCCAGATAATAGGCTTTGATTGTATGCAACTTGAGAATCTCCTGACCCGTCACTGGAAAGAAATTTAAAGTAGAAATATCCACCTGTCATTCCAGAAAATAACACTTGATGTTTCCATTTCTATGGTAAATTCACTGAGAAGGGACTCTATGTTTCTGGTGTTTCCCACAGTGCTTGCATCTCATTAACACCCAGTAAATACATAATAAAATCAAAGTAAAATGCCAAGTGGAAGAGGTTAGACAAACCTGAAGAAGCCGAGTACACAGAGGAGAAAATGCAAGCAGGGTGTAAAGTTCATTTGTATAACTCAACTGAAAGACGTGGAGTGCTGCTCAGGGCTCCCTTCCACGCCGAGCCAGTGCAACAGGAAACTCTTCTGTTTCTGACCAGCAAAATAAAATAAATATTCCCCTCTCCTGCCCCAATGATTTGGCACATATGAATCAAATGAACATGTAAATATAAATCATACTTTGTGTTTACTGGTTATTCTAGTTAAATAATCTCAGCAGCCAATAGACAATGTCCAGGCCTGGACGGATGACAATTTCTTTTTATATCAAACCTCTCTCTAAAAGCAACTTCGGTAACAGCGATGACAGATGTCTGTTTTCTGGAGATGGCCCTGCTTTGATTTCTCTGCCCTTAACGCAACTGTGTCTTGTCCGTTTCCAAGGAGTAGTTCCGAATATGTTTTCAATATGTTGACCAAGCTTCTCACACAAATTCTGACTACTAGATGTAAAACACCTGTTAATGATTATGTCAGCTACTTCATGCATTTGTAGTAAGATAGTGGTTAATAGTTCAGAATTGGGAGTCAGACAGACCTTAGTTTGAATCCTGAGTATCTTCCATTAGCACTATGACATTGGGCAAGATACTAAACTCTTCCAATCTGATTTGTTTTACTGAGAATAAATTGGGTTGAATAAGAAAACAATTTTGACGATTATTTTATTCACCCATGGATGAAGAAACAGACCAGTTGGCAATAAAAATCAATCTTGTCTGTCTCCAATGCTCCTATGTAACCTATTGCACAATACCATTTCAAAAAATACATACTAAATGCACACTGAAGCACATGACACAGAGTTATTATTCTATTCAGGGATATATTTTTTTACAAGCATTTTAATGTATTGTCATTATAAAACTTCATGCAAATTATCACTTTTTCTGGAAAAGTTAACAACATCACCACAAGTGCTTCTTATGAGAAAATATCTCTTCATAACAGTCGTTGGAAGACAATTCTCTATAGGCCCCTTGTACTTCTGAATGCCATGCAAGTGAGGCATCCTTCATGGGTGTTTATATAAAAAATAGCCTCATAAAATAGAGATAATTTCTCCTTAGGAGCAAAGAGTAGGTTCGCTCCCTTGGTAGACAGAAATAGTGTCTCCCTTCACAGCAAAGGGCAGACATGCTTACTAAGCAGTATGATAAAGATAATGCTCCTTCTGGAGAAAAAGGCAGGCATGCCTACATTATAAAAAATTCAGGTTCTCTGAACTCAGGGTTCCTCTTTTATAATGCAGCCTATGGTGTTTTCAGGTGTATTCTTACTCTCTTCACATCACCTGGTGGGAAATGGGGCTTGGGGCACTGGTGCAAAAGACTGATACTCTGGCTACTGCTATTGCTGTAAGACGTTGTCCTTCATCTCTGACCCAGGATGCTCGTTTGTTCTATCAGCATCCATGAAACTGTGATAGGCTCACTTCTCAGGCTACATGTAGGGTAAAATCTCAGACTATTCACAATGCTTGACAATAATTTATAATACATATATTTTTTATGTTACGCTCAAATATTTGAAATTAAACTTCTAGGTAATAATAGCAGAGTTAACTTGGACCACAGATTTCTTCCTCATGTATCTAATGAAATTAATACAAAGTAACAGCAATCCACTAGAAAAGTGAGTACACTCTAAACTCAAAAGATTTCAGAGTGGTAGGTAGAGGGGAGCAGGACAGAAGATTCTGGCTCTGTGTGACCACTCACATCACTGCTGGACCTTAGAAAAGGCACTGGTAATAAAAGGGAATACTGAAAACTCTTATTATTATTGTCAATCTGGAAAGTAACCTACCAAGGGTAGAGAGATGGAGACCCCCAAAGATGTTAAGAAAAAAACTCTCAGGAGAAAAAGCCATCACGACCACCATAGGATGTTCAGGTTTGCAGTGAATACCACCAGAATTCATTATTTCTGTGACTGTTATGGGTTGAACTATGTCCCCTAAAAAGATATATTAAAGTCTTAGAGACTAGTACTTCAAAATAAAACTTTATCTGGAAATATAGTCACTTCAGATGAGTTAAGATGAGATCACACCGGAGTAGGATGGGCTTCTAATCCAATCTGCCTAGTGTCCTCATAGGAAAATAAGATGGAGACAAACAGGAAGATGGCCATATGACAATGGAGGCAGAGATTAAAGAGATAAATCTACTAGCCAAAGAACACCAAAGATTACTGGCCACCACCAGAAGCTGGGAAGAGTCAAAGACAGATGCTCCCCAAAGTTTCAGAGGAAGCATGACCCTGCTGACACCTTGATTTTAGACTTTTGGCCTCTGGAACCATGAGAGGATAAACTTTTGTGGTTTTAAAGCACTTGGTCTGTGGTACTCTGTTATGGCAATCCTAGGAAACTAATGCAGTGACAGTGAAGGAACCAGCTGAACCATGGGGAATACATTCATGAAACAGCACACGCAAAGGCTGCATGAAGCAAAAGCTAAAGTCTCAACAGTCCCCCGCCTTTCCTCTCGCCACCCCGTGAGACAGAAAGGGAAGAGGACACAATGGGATGCTTTGCTTCTGCAAATCAGAGAAGACAGGTCTCAGGTTGGTCTCTTTTTCTCATTCCCCACTTCCAATCCATCAACAAAGTCTGCTGCCATTCAAATCCACTCAGAGCTCGTCCCCCCACGCCGAGTCCACCACCATCATCTCCCTTTCTGCCACCGTTGTCTCTCAACTGAATTCTTGCAGCAGCTTCCTAACTGAGATCTGTCTCATACCCTCGTGTGCCCTTATGCTCTATTTCCACACTGCAATAAAAAAAATCCTGTTAAATGTAAATCGGATCATGTCACTCTGCTCAGAATCCCTTGATGGCTTCCCATGTTTCTCAGCATAAACACCCAAGAACCGCAGGGCCCCCCAGAATCAGTACACCTGCCACTCTTTGACCTACCCTCCTGTACACCGGCTTCCTCGATGACCCTCTAATATGTCAAACCCACTCCCATTTCATAGCATCTTCCTCTGCCTACATCACACTTCCTCCAGATAACTACCTGGTTTGTTCCCTTGCATTCTACAGATCTCTGGTCAAAAGGTCCCTTATCAGAGTGTCCTCCTTTACCCACTCAAAACAATAATCCTCTCTTTCCTACACATCCTTACCCTGCTGTATTTTCCTAATACATATTTTTATTCACATTCACCTAAGATAGAGATATTTCGGTTTATTGATATATTGACATATATTATTGGTTTATTGTCTGGTTCCCCCTACTAAACTATAAGGCCCTTGTGGCCAGGGACTTTGCCTGTTTTGTTCACTGTTATATCCCTTAGAGCAGTGCCTGGAACATAATATCCACTGAACAAATATTTATGGTTCAATAGGTGAAGATGAGTTCCGTGTGCTATGTAGTGGGTATCTTTATAAGACTAACTGGAAGGTTTGGACAGAGATGTCTTACATGGGCTGAGTAAGATGAAATGTGCTATAGTTAAAAAATAAAAATAAAGAAAGGAATATTACCTATAGTTCTCAGAAGAGAGATGACAAAAGACGGAGGGTATGTCTTTTTATCTTTGAATCAAAATTGTTGCTTAATATGTATTTAACTTTATTTTATGAATATCACACATTTTGTTCTTTTCATTATAGCAATAGTCAGCTTAAAGTGACTATATTTTCCTTTCATATAATCTATAATATAACTTTTCTCCCTCAGAATACAACCAATATTTGTAATAATTCACTCAGACATAATCTTATTCGGTAAATGTCCAATATGAGAAAATTCATTCTCTATAAAAGATTCTATAGGACAACATCACAAAAACAATTTCAATATCTAAAATGAATAAAAATTCAGCAAGTATCTCTCTTTCAAATTTGATTTTTAACCCAAACATAAATTACATTGTATATTTTAATGGTAATTATTTATTAAAATGCTTAGTATGTTAATTAACCCTCACCAATAATACAACTCATTTTTTTCCTCGGAGTCAGACTTACCTTTCTTAGATCTCATGCTCTATAATAAAAATGTGTATAGTAAAATAAATGTTAATACTTTACAATTCCTTCACATTTTCAGTAGTCACATATGTGATACCCCTTGAAAATAATTTTAAGAGGCATTAAAGGTAGGGGTAGAATTTGCAATTAAGTTCTTCAAATTCTGAACGTTTTTGAAAAGAGTAAAGCATTCTTCAAAGCCATGATTTCAAAGCTTGAAATTATGCTGACTAACACAGAATTCGAATGCGTGGCTAGCCAACACATTACCAATGGGTACCTTCTCTAGTATGTAAAATTCCTTCTGCCCAAAGTTAATGTATTAACTTGTCAAATACAGTAATGAGCCCAACATAACTATGTATATCGCAAGCCTAGCAAGGCATTTATAAGTATATAAACTCTTGGGATAAATTATATCTTTGACTTCTTGGATTACAATGTTATTGGAACTTGGCATTTGGGGAAATTGGAACTTAATGAACTTTAGATGAACTGGGATATGGGCGGTTGCCTTAAATGAATCATTGTGACAGAGGCTTCTTTCCTTCCTTCTTTCTTTTTTTTAAATAGGAAAGTGAGCTTGGTGAGAGTTTATTTGCATCAAAAGCTCAATGAGAATTTGCAAGATGAGTGGGAGTAGGAGACTTTGTTTTGATGAATAACGAAAAGGGTTTACTTGCTGAACACTAGCTATCCAGCAGATTGCCAAGCATCTAGAAACATAACCTTCCATAGCGTTTTACAAAATAAACTTAGAAGCAATTTAGGGTACAACATTTCTCTATAACAGTTCATCAGTCAAAAGCAACCTAACTTCCCACTGGCACACTCTCAACATCAACCGAGGGAACCGCCTTTCAGTTCTCAAGCATAAAAAGATTTTACTTGAATTTCTAACAAAGGAGCATCACGGCAAAATCAAAATTGTGCAAATGCGCAATTCTGAAACTCCAATCAAAAGATACAAATTCTAACATCAACTGACCCTGCTAAGACAAATTTCATTTGTAAGTGATAATTCCCACGTACCCAACGTTCTCAGCATCAATCATGACTCAGCATCAGGATTCCTAACAGAGGAGAAGAATTGTAATCTACTACCTGCTCATTTAACTTCTTTCCCCTCTTTCCTTTACTCCTTTTCCTCTTTCTACCAGCACCGCAGCTATAAATCTATCTGTTTACCTTTGAACTATAAGGTAACAAAGCTGCCATGTTAGTCTCTAGAGTAGGCACAGAAATCACTGCTAATCACATAGGCAATTAATCTGAGTGTATGTCACATGATATCCGAATATCCGTGGAGGACTAAAAAAATAAATCAAGAGGAACATCATCTTCCTGATGTAATTTTTTTCTACTCTTCTCTACTCCAGATAAAAAGAAGAATGCTTATTAATGACTGAGATATTATGTAATTTAAAGTAACATGATGATCCAGTGGACGTGCTCCAGATAAAGCCCACCTCATTTGAATTCAGCATCGCTGAAACGAGGTCTAGCTGGCAGTTAAAAAGCTTCCAGTTTTATTCCCCTGAAACGCTTTTCAGAGGCTGACTCTGTCATCTTACACTAACATGTTCAATCCTACCCATCATCCGGTTAGTCTGCCATTAACTTCCCAATTTTCTCTACTTTCATTCTGATGTGACTGCACAGACTACAGAAGAGAGAGATTCAGATGCTGGTGCTGGTGCATTCATGCAAATGTCTGCTGTCCTTGTGGGATGTTATATCTGCAGGTGGAACTCAGAAAGATAGCTGGGAGGTGTGCTGGCCAGCGAGACCAGAAGCTTGTACCTTCTATATCTTTTTATCCCATCACTAACCATTTCAAGTTATTTATGAGTTACCCTCCCCACCAGCAAGACCATCTGAGTTAGAATTTAGCTTTACCACTCTTGGGCAAGTCACTTGTCTTCGCTATAACTCAGTTTCCACGTGTAACATGGTCATAATATTTATCAAGCTCATGGGATTGTTGTAATGATTAGTTGAATCAATTCCTGTAGAACAAAAACCTATCAAATTCTTGGTGGTGGTGGTGAAAGGAGCCAGACATTCCTTGTGGCTGGACTTTCTATGACTCCCTTTGTGTTTATCCTTTAAGAAAGACTTGAAAAGCATGCTAACCGCACAGCCTTGGACAAGGCCTTTAAATTCTCTGAGCTATAGGAAAGAAAAATGTGGTGGGCATGTGGGGAGAGAGAGCATAGATGAAACAAGACTGGAGAACACTGGTTCTTGAATCTGGGTTTCATGGGGTTTTTTTTAACACTATTTTCTTTATTCTTATGTATGTTTTAACATTTCTAAAGTAAATTTCAAACACCATTATCTGAGCCTCAGTTCTTTCACCCGTAAAATAATAAAGATAATAGCCTTTTTGCTGGAAAGGATTAAAAATATGTGAAGTATAAGGAAAGGACTGGACAAATGGTAACTAATATTTTTATTCCTCTTAGCAACTGATGAATCAAACTGACATACTGGCTTGAGCTAGTAATACCTAAATGCAGATGCTTTATTCCATGGTCAATAGCTTAGTTTTTGAAGGTCTAGAAACTACATCATATCAATGCACTGAAAAGAAAACCTGATTCAAACTAACTGAACATGTACAACATAATAAACCTCTGCACCAACTTCTTAATTTATACTGGAGCTGCTGGGAAACTCAATTAGTAGTTAGAGGAACCAAAACTCAAAAGCAACTTGATCCCTACAGGCATTTCCTTGACCCAGGAAAGGCACAATAAACTGGAATTCAGATGAGCTGATGCTAGCAATTAAGCCACGCTTGTATCTCATTGCTCAATCTCTCCTAGAGTAAAAACAGGAAACAAAAAAGAATTTCATCTCGACTTCCTTCCTTTTCCACATACAGTCCTACCTTCTCTCATGCTTCCTTTCATAGTGCCATTTCTTGAGAAAATGTCCTGCATTTGTCTTCATTTCTCACCTCCAACTCTCAAACCCATTCTAATTTGGCTTCCACAATATATCAAAGCTACGCTCCACCTCAGGCCACCAATAACCTCACTGTCTATTAAATGTCAATAATACAATATTTTTGTCATAGAGTTTTATCATATTCCACTTCTCCACATCATTTTATACTGACCTCTCTTCCCTTCCAAAGCTATCCTCTCCCTGAGATCACACTATTCTGGTTATTTCTTCACCTTCTGGCCTCACCTTTGCCAGCTCTTCCACTCTTAGCTGCCTTTGGATGTTATAGTTGGGCTAGACTCAGTTCTACCCTGTTCTTTCACCGTCATATGCTCTCTTCCTAGATTCACCGGTATTTCCCAGATTGATATCTTTTACTCAGAACTCTTCTCCGAATCTCAGATGCTCATAACAAGTGCCTACTTGACGTCTCCTCCAAGATGCCACAAAGTTACTTTATATGTGTACAAAACGGAATTTGTCATCTTGCCCTCAACCATCTTGCCTCCTCTGTTCCTCACGAGACATCCAGTTCTGCGTGCCTAAAATATAGCAGTTTCCCTGACATCTCCTTTTCTCTGATTTCTTCATTTCATATACATATATAAATTACATACTTGTGTACTTGTGTGTGAGTGCCTATAGACATGGGTACACATGTGTGAGCCTCCTAGGAACATTGCTGAGCTGTTCTGGGTACCCGTTTGAGGTTCATGATAATTAGTTTAAAGTTAAATCAATCAATAGAGTAAAATTTGCTCTAGAAGAATTTAGTGCTTAGAGCAGGTACAGAGGTTGGACAGCCGAGTTTAACTGCGATTGGGTTTTGCAAGGTGAGTATAATGCAAGAAGAGAAGGGCAAGGGATTGGAGACTTGCGAGAGCGTGATTATAATGATGCATCAGGAAATCTATGTGGAGTAATAGGGAAGCTAATATAAGAGGCAGTAATGGTTGGCAGAAATAATGACAAGATCAGTGACTAGAGGTCGCCATTGGGTCCAAGAAAACGACTGGAACAGATTGGAGATCAGGAACAGAATGCTTAAAAACCAATAATATTCACACCAGTTTAATACAACATAAATATCTTTATATTTATGCGTCAGGGCAGGGCCAGAGTTGTTATCTATAACAGTGTTTTTCTTAAAAATAGAGAACAACAACAAAAATAAGTATAGCTACTGAGGATAATATCGATGTTTGTTAGAGTCTCATATAAAAATAAATAAATTTAAAATGCATATTACTGAGAAAATATAATGATAACATGCACATTAGTAAAATTCTGTACAGGTAAAAAGTCTGGGAAAGATAACTTAAAATATAAATTTAAAATTTATAATTCTGTAGTAACAGCTTAAAAGGCAAGTGGGGATAAGCAACATAATCCTCAATATATTTTATTCTTCAGAAATACCTTACAGATGGCATTGTAAAAGAATGACACCCCCTCTAAGGAAAAAGGGGAAAAAGCAAGAATTTGCACTCCTAGTAAATAGTCCTCTATGGCATGGGAAATGTGGCTTAGTACCTCTCACAAGGCAAAAGAAACAATTATGTTTATGTTTTGTTTCTTTTTTAACCAAAAATATCTGAGTTGGTAAATGCATAAGGTAGAAGAAACTCTATTACGAAATTGGCCAAGACAATTCTGGAGCATTTTGAAGATACACTAAGCACTCATAATTGTATTATTTATGGTAAAGTACTGCAATTATACTTTTTTCTATTAAAATTTTTCAGAAATAAATGTTTCCTTATGTATAATGAACAATAACATTTCAAAACAATTTTTAAAAACCACAATGCTTTCTCATCACCTCTAAATTGTATTTAGCTCTATATGGATCAGTTGTATGATTCAGTTATGTTAAGGTATTTCACATACCCTTCAAAATTCTCTAAATTAGTGTTATTAGACTAAGTGTCAGCACTACTGTCTAAATTACTCAAGACAGCACATACCAAGTCCAGCAGTATAAATGTATAAACATTTTTCATTAATGATGATATAACTATTTAAGCTTATAACTTGCAGACAGAATTATTAGTTTTAAATGTCTACAAAAATGCTTCCAAAGAAGAGAAATTATTTAGTTACCCTACAAGTATATACTTTTAAGTAGAATCATCTTTTTAAATTGCCAGACTTAGCCAATAAATATGCCATGCCAAATCTCATCTACACAGACAAACTCTTCATAATATAGGTTTTGCACTGCTTTAAAAATTTTTTATCTCAGTGTGACTGTAACAGACCCAGAGTGGGTGTGAAATTCGAAGATGTGAGCACCATATCTTATCGCTGCTTCCCCTAAAGTTTAATCACAGAAACAGCAGTGAGAGTACATAGATTGATCTTTCCTATTTCTTGATACACACGAGAAAAAAGGCATTTTTCTCAGGTAACAAAAGTCCAATCATAACATTTTTCATTTAAACTCAACATCTCAAATGGCAACCTGGAGGTGAATCACAAAACCGTGATAATGCCTATAAGCCTCATATTTCTCAAGGAGATGGGCCAAAATGTCCAATTTTTAAAAAGAGTGATATTTCACAGATGTCATGAGGAAACAGAAACACAAAGAAAAGTCTTAGAATGCAAATGATGTTTTGTGAGATTTTTTTTAAACACTTAAGAGTGGGTTGAGGGAGAAAATAAAAGAGATTATAGAAATGAGAAAATAATTAAAGTGGTTCCTCTTCACATGTCAGATGTTACTAGTGCTGCTGAAGATAGAGCATCGATCATTCGAAACTCTTTTTAAAAAAATATATCCTAAATTTTTAAACCTAAAACTTAGAGAAAAATAGCATTTCAAAAGTGGAAATCATATTTTCCCCACCTTTCCATAATTTTGCTACTCATTATCAGAGGATAAAGAGAGTAAAGTTAAATCACAAACCATTAAAGTATTGTTGCTTCTAGTTCCCAAGAATGTTTTGGTGGCCGTGGGCAGGTGGGTCATGGGGAGGACGGTTTACAGCAAGAAAGTGACTAAATGAAACTAAAGAGTTACTTATGATTCTGTCCCAAACATTCCTGTCCAAATGCCTTAGAAATAGCATCTTGAATTCCAGCCATCCGATATTTAAGGAATAAAAAAGCAGACGTCCTATTTAGAAAGCATACGTGAAATATGGTGCCAGTTGGTCCCAACCACAAGGCACTACCACTGTGTAACTATCACCACGTGTTGTAATAAAAGACTTTGACTAATTAATAATTTTAATAAAAGTTGAATTTCTTTAATTTTGTTATTTTGGTCAAGGCTAATTCTCCTAAAAAACATACAGAAGTCAAGAATGGACTAGGTATGAATAGGACCTCCAAAGACACTTGATTCACATTTGAGTCATATCCCATACTAATTCTCTGAGAATACATTCCCTCGACTCACTGTCTTTTAAGGATTTTTTTTAACTATGTGGTCTGCATTTGCTTCTAATTGTATAGATGACTGCAATGTGATATTTAAAAAGATGTTTCAGCTTCAACTCAAGAAGAGTGAAGATACTACTGATATTTGAGGTAGAACGATTCTTCAAAGGTGGTCTACGAAATCCAGCCTTAACATCTCTGAACTAAACAGAGGCCACAGGGATAGAATGCCAGAGGGCTGGGCTTTCAAGGGAAAGGCATTTGACTAACACATCACTCCCTGCCGTATCTCTTCCTTCAAGGCACCCACCATGCCAACAGACAACTACTGATCTATTTTCTGTCACTATAGATATATCTGCATTTTTTTACAAATTCTGTATAAATGAAATCATATAGTGCATAATATTTTTTATCTGGCTTCTTTCACTCAGCAGAATTCTTTGAGATGAATCAGGGCTGTAGTGTGTAACAATAGTTCTTTATCCTTTATTGCTTAGTAGTATTCCATTGAGTAGATTATTTGCTTATTTATTTATAAGCTGGTGGGCATTTGAATTGTTACCAGTTTTTGGTGATTACAAATAAAGCTGCTATGAACATTCACTGACAAGTCTTTGTGTAGATAAATGCTCTCTTTTCTCTTGAGTAAGTAGCTAGGAGCAGAATGTCTAAGTTATATAATAGATATATCTTTACTTTGTAAGAATATGCCAGTTTTCCAAAAAGGTTGTAACATTTTACATTCCTATCAGCAGTCCATGAGAGTTCCAGTCCCTTTATGTTCTGCTAACATCTGCTATGGTCAGTCTTTTTAATTTTATCTATTCTATTAGATATGTAATAGTATCTCATCAAGAGATTTTTTTATGTTGCCCTAAGCACTGATTATGATAAGTATCTGTTTCATGTATTTGTATGCCAGTTGTATATCTTTTTTGGAAAAGTGTCTGTTCAAATTATTCCCATATTTATTTAGGGTACCTGCTTTTCTCTTGATAGTTGGGAGTTTGTCATACACTCTAGATACAAGTCCTTTATTAAAAATATGACTGCGAATATTTTCTTTTAGTCTGTTGGCTTATCTTCATTCTTTTCACAGCATTTTATTAAAGAGGATTTTAGTTTTCATGAACTCCTATTTATCAATATTTTATAGATAATGTTTTTAGTCTCACATCGAAGAAATTTTTGCCTAACTCAAGGAAAATATATTTTCTCTGACGTTTTCTTTTA
>NW_011888877.1:1705616-1707819 GCF_000151845.1 Pteropus vampyrus | reverse complement strand
TGGTCTACGAAATCCAGCCTTAACATCTCTGAACTAAACAGAGGCCACAGGGATAGAATGCCAGAGGGCTGGGCTTTCAAGGGAAAGGCATTTGACTAACACATCACTCCCTGCCGTATCTCTTCCTTCAAGGCACCCACCATGCCAACAGACAACTACTGATCTATTTTCTGTCACTATAGATATATCTGCATTTTTTTACAAATTCTGTATAAATGAAATCATATAGTGCATAATATTTTTTA
The DNA here is from genome assembly GCF_000151845.1 of Pteropus vampyrus. NCBI lineage: Eukaryota > Metazoa > Chordata > Mammalia > Chiroptera > Pteropodidae > Pteropus > Pteropus vampyrus. The sequence continues at coordinate 1,707,574 of NW_011888877.1, read as the reverse complement.
TCTGGCTTCTTTCACTCAGCAGAATTCTTTGAGATGAATCAGTGCTGTAGTGTGTAACAATAGTTCTTTATCCTTTATTGCTTAGTAGTATTCCATTGAGTAGATTATTTGCTTATTTATTTATAAGCTGGTGGGCATTTGAATTGTTACCAGTTTTTGGTGATTACAAATAAAGCTGCTATGAACATTCACTGACAAGTCTTTGTGTAGATAAATGCTCTCTTTTCTCTTGAGTAAGTAGCTAGGAGCAGAATGTCTAAGTTATATAATAGATATATCTTTACTTTGTAAGAATATGCCAGTTTTCCAAAAAGGTTGTAACATTTTACATTCCTATCAGCAGTCCATGAGAGTTCCAGTCCCTTTATGTTCTGCTAACATCTGCTATGGTCAGTCTTTTTAATTTTATCTATTCTATTAGATATGTAATAGTATCTCATCAAGAGATTTTTTTATGTTGCCCTAAGCACTGATTATGATAAGTATCTGTTTCATGTATTTGTATGCCAGTTGTATATCTTTTTTGGAAAAGTGTCTGTTCAAATTATTCCCATACTTATTTAGGGTACCTGCTTTTCTCTTGATAGTTGGGAGTTTGTCATACACTCTAGATACAAGTCCTTTATTAAAAATATGACTGCGAATATTTTCTTTTAGTCTGTTGGCTTATCTTCATTCTTTTCACAGCATTTTATTAAAGAGGATTTTAGTTTTCATGAACTCCTATTTATCAATATTTTATAGATAATGTTTTTAGTCTCACATCGAAGAAATTTTTGCCTAACTCAAGGAAAATATATTTTCTCTGACGTTTTCTTTTAGAAGATTGATAGATTTGGGTTTAACATTTAGATCTGTGATCCATTTAGAATTTATTTATGTATATAGTGCAAGAAATGGATCCAAGTTCTTTCTTTTTCTCTTACATATGCAAATATATAATTGTTACAGCACAATTTATGGAAAAATTATCCTTCCCCCAATGTTCTGGGTTTTCACATTTGTCATAAAACAACTGTTGACCTCCAGTTTCCAGACCAGCATGAAAGGACGTTGGAAGCTGTTGCTCTTCATCTCACAAGAAAAAAGCTGAACAATTGGAAAATAATGACTCCTTAGATCCATCAGAGAATGGAACCTGTAGGGCAAACTGCTGTCCCAAATTTTACAGAGACAGACAGGCAGATACAGAGACTCACAACCTAACCAAAGCAGAAACTTCCACAGAAACCAGTACCAGGATATAAAAGCCTAAATTGTAATTGACAAAGAACAAGAGGCTCACTGTGTACAAAATGGAAAGTTAAAAACTCCAGGGGAGGCCCTGCCTTCCTCAGGAACCCACATCTTTGACAGTGTTAGCATCAGGAGACTTACCAGATTCTCGAAGTGAAGCTCAGTGAAAAATAGCCTTATGCTCTCAGCAGGGAGAGGGGGAAAGTAGCCATTTTGAAATACACACACATCTCAGAGATAGAACAGGTTTGGTTCCAGACCTCTGCAATAAAGCAAATATCTAAATAAAGTGGTTCATGTGAATTTTTTGATTTCTTGGTGCATGTAAAAGTTATGTCTACACTCTACAGTAGTCTATTAAGTGTGCAACAGCATTACATCTGAAAACAATGTACGTACCTTAATTTAAAAATATTTTATTGCTTAAAATAAAAGTGCTAACCATCATCTGAGTCTTTAGCAAATCTTTGTGCTGGTGTTGATGAAAACTCAATATATGTGAAGCTCAATAAAGTGAAGCACTATAAAATAAGGTAGGCCTGTAAACCCAGAGCATTCTGTTTTTCTCAAGAAGGTCTGCGCTCAAGAAAAAGTATTTTACCAGAGCCTCACTGACGTGGGAGATGATTGCAGGGATGGGAATCTCTCTGCAACATCTTTATAAGGGCACGAATCCCAGGCATGAGGGCCCCACCCTCGTAACATATTTATGGGGAGGAGGA
>NW_011888877.1:1691596-1705566 GCF_000151845.1 Pteropus vampyrus | reverse complement strand
TACCTTAATTTAAAAATATTTTATTGCTTAAAATAAAAGTGCTAACCATCATCTGAGTCTTTAGCAAATCTTTGTGCTGGTGTTGATGAAAACTCAATATATGTGAAGCTCAATAAAGTGAAGCACTATAAAATAAGGTAGGCCTGTAAACCCAGAGCATTCTGTTTTTCTCAAGAAGGTCTGCGCTCAAGAAAAAGTATTTTACCAGAGCCTCACTGACGTGGGAGATGATTGCAGGGATGGGAATCTCTCTGCAACATCTTTATAAGGGCACGAATCCCAGGCATGAGGGCCCCACCCTCGTAACATATTTATGGGGAGGAGGATAGAGAGACACAAAATGATAAAAGAAAATGGTAAAAGAAATTCTTCAGTAAAAAAGTAAATTGACAAAGGTCAAAAACTTGGATCTAATAAAGAAAGCGTGTAAGAGAAGAAATAAATGGGGGTAAAATAAAATCTTTTAATTTTCTTAATTTATCTTACAGAAAATAAATTGTTCAAAATAATAATACTGATTATAGCTTATGGATAAGAAAATGAATAACAGCAATGCTGTAAGGGATGAACAAGGGGAAGTATAAATATTCTGTTGTAAGGTACTTATACTATCCATTAAGTGGTGTAGTATTATTTGAAAGAAGACTTGAAATAGTTGTAAATGTATATTTCAAACTTAAAAGCAACCACTAAAAACAAATTAAAAAAATACAAAAAAGTACAGTTGCTATGTTAACACAGAAGAGAAAAAATTGAATCACATAAAATGTTCAATTAAAATCAGAGAAGGCAGAAAAAGAATGGAGACCAAGAAACAACGAACAAGAGTAATGAATAAAAAGAGTAACAAATATGGTAGATATTAATCTCTCTCAATAATCACATTAAACATCAATGGCCTAAATACATCAACTTAAAGACAGAGATTGTCAGAGTGAGAAAAAAATAAAACAAGACCCAAACTATATGATGTCTATAGGAAATTCACTTTAAATATAAAAACACAGTTAAAAAATAAAGGAGTGGATAAAAATATGCCATGCTAATACTAATCAAATAAAGCTAGAGTAGCTAGATAAACAGGGGCATTACGTGATAAAGGGGTCAATTCTCCAAGAAGACAAATCAATTCATAATGTGTATACATCGAACAACTGAGCATCAAGATGAATAAGGCAAAAGCTAACAATACTAGAGTCTTCATTGAATTTGGAAAAGTTTCAGCCGTTATTTGTTTCGAGTATTTTTCTACCCGTCTCAACTTTGGGAATTATATTTACATGTATATTAGGTTACCTGAAGTTGTCTCACGACTTAATAATTTTTTTTAAATTCCTATTTCTTTCTTTGTGTTTCACTTTGAATTGTCTATTACTATGACTTCAAGTTCACTAATCTTTTCTCCTGTGATATCGAATCCTCCATTAATCCAGCCTAAAGTAGTTTTCATCTTATATGTTATAGTTTTCACTTCCAGAAGTATTATTCGGATTTTTTTTTTTATATATCTTCCATGTCTCTAATTAATTTTTTGAATATTTGAGACAGTGTTTACTTCTGGGCTAATTATTGTGCACTACTGAGGCAAGACCTTTCTAAGTATCCTGTCCAGTGCCACGTAATTGTGAAATTTTTCAGTTTGGCTGATGGGACAGGCACTATCCTAACCTTGGCTGATTGCCATATACTGCAACTGCTAATTCTTTCAGATGGTTCCTTCCCTGGACTCAGGTCCACTGTTTTCTCACATGCAAGCGCTGATCAATACTTTGCTAAAGACTTGAGAGGGGCCTCTTGCCGAGCTCAAGAGTTCTTTGTGCAACTCTGTCTTTTCCAGGGCTTTGTCCTATGGACTGTAGCTGATTTGGTCACCTTGAACTGTCAGTTCCATCTCTTCAGTCCAAGGAGTCCACTGGGTTCTCCCTGAATTACCCCTCTCTGCACGATAACCGGAAATTCTCTCAAGGCTACTAAAACGATCATAGGAATCTCAATATTCATTGTCCTCCGTGCCTAACATCCAATGCCTTCAAAGTTATTTCACATATTTTGTCCAGTTTTTGTTCGTTCATTTCAGGAGGGAAAGTAAATCCAGCAGAGACAAGACATTTTTAATTTCAGAAATGTACAACTAAAGTGACGGGAAGCCTTTCTGTTTCTTAAGAGTGTACACAGAGAAAACTCCCAGAGTTTTCGCTCAGGGCAGAGGATGAATGAGACCCACCAAATAAATGTGGAGAGACTTCAGAAATAAATACGAACACCTTTTCACTACATCCCACAAGTCATTCTTACTCATTGTACCACTGGAAAAGCTTTGAGGACCCTGCGTATAAGATTTGCTCATCATGCCCTCCCCTACTGCCATTACTGTAACTGCAACCTCCCTCTGTTGAGTGATAATTGTAAAACTTTTTCACAAAATGAGGCATTTACCCTTGTTGAGCCTCCCAGCCAACATGTCCTGCCCACCAGCTGTCACCGGAACATGAAAGAAACCAGCTACACCCTCGTCATTGTGCTCACACAAAGGATCTGAGAATGGAACCAGGCTTCACCCTGTAAGTTGCTCCTGCAGGGTTCCAAGTAGGGGGTTTACAACATTGCCAAACTGGATTTTAGTGCTCCTTACACAGTATCTGATAGTCCTCTGACATAAACCTATCTGATCTGTGTCTTTGACTACATGAAACTCCTGAATAAAAGGTTTCAGGCAAGAAATGCTTTTGTGCTACAGCAATAAAAATTTTTCCAAAGGCAAATGTTTATTGGTAGGCTCATTATTGGATAAAAGGGAAGCCTTGAGTTCTTTCCTTGTTCCTCGATTTTTCAGAATTTTTGTTTCATTTAAAGCAGCCTAGGAATGTTTAAACACTTGTTGCTTCAATTAAAGTATCTATTAAGTGTCTGTGTAGTGATGGGAACTACATTTTGCACAGAGAATATAGAAATGAAGTAAATCAGTTCTGCCTTTAAGATGCTTATAGTCTAGACTACGTTCACATAACACTAAGCACTGAATGGAGATGGAATAATGTTTCATGTATGTATTTGTTATTATATTTCAAATATATCTAAATTTTAGGGATTAATATATTATAAATTACTTAAAATTATTCTTAAATTAATAGCATTTTTGTCATTTCAACCACCATAAAAATTATAAATTATATAACATGAATGTTTTATTAATTTCTTTATTATTTTAAAAAGAATTCCTCAGAGCAGAAAAGTTAAAAAAAAAAAAAACACTGCATTAATCATCAAACAGTAAAATTTCCATTCTATAATGATTTGAACAGAAAAAAAAGAGTCTAATATCTTCTCCATAACTGAAAGATTATAGCACTATAAAAGAAAACACGCACAAGCAAAAAAACAGAAAGCTTCCAAAACAGTACACCATCATCTGAACCTAAGAAATTAATGCAAGAACTTAAAAAACAAAAACCAAAAAGCTCTACTACTGACTCTAAAGATACCCTTTCATTCTTTTCTTCCAGTCCAAATAATATCAACTGTTGCAGCCCCTTCACATAAAGAATTGAAATGAAGAGTTTGAAAAGAAATGTAACCTGGTTGTGTTTCTTCTCAACTGTTAGCATGTTTTTTTAAAGGATTTAGCATGATAAAAGTGAGGCATGGATATTTTACACAAAATATTAGAGAGTCACTCTTTAACTTCACCAAAGATACTCAACATTATACACTGGTAATTAGAATGTACAACTATTTATTCTGTAATGCTAAAGAAAGTCAAGAGTTCTGTTATTTATAAAGCAGTATTCTTTTCAGCTTTTCATTTCGCTTGCTCAAATTGGTTCTGAAAATATATATAAAAGTGTCTAGCTCCACCATTAAGCAAAATCATTTCAAAACTCCAGGTTGTTTTCATTGCTATCAATGGTTGCCTAAATAGATGCTTACTTCATAATCAGAAATGATTAACTTTGACCGACACTGAAGCAATGTTCCTCCAACAGTTATTTGAGTGCTGGCCTTTGGCTGACCTTCCATGCACATAATTTCCCTTACTCTTTTATCCTAAACCAGAAGAAAAGTTAACTGCACAGCTAGGTCTGTCTGCCAACTCCAGCTTCATTACCCACCATTGTATTATTGAAGGCAAATTATTCAACTTCTGTGAATTCTCCTCCCAACAAAATTTACTTCATGATCTAATGAGAATTACATGAAATAATGTTTCTTTACACACAACTGACCTAAAGTAAAATTTAAAATGATGTCATTTTATTTTCAAGTGGCCCACATCCACTTTTCTAAATGTTTTTTATTCACATCTCTTCCTCAGCTCTGAACATTTCTTTCAGTGTTTTAGTGACATTTCTTTTAGTGACCAGTGGCTTTGACTTTATCCATGAAATATGGGACTTGACTAGGATTAACTATAGGGAAGAAGAGCCAGTGAAATCATTATTATGGACCTTGCTGTTTCTCTTCATTTGTTTAATTCGGCCTCAATGGAGTATGTTTATTTTCAAGAAATTCTAAGTAGATGCTAGTCACAACATAACAAGGTGAAATTCATAGTTGTTTCCAATCCCATCAAAGAGCTAAAACCTTTTTTTATTCATAATGATGTAGGTTAAATTACAAATAAAATTGTTGCCATAATTAAGTGTTTCTGGAGTTCATGAAAGCTGAAAAGCTAAATGTTGAGATGCCATGCATCAGATATGCAAAACTCATCCACAACCTTATTTTTTCTTAATTTCTGTAACAGCGAATAGAGAATTGAGATACCTTAAGCCAGATTCCTCCATACCTGGGTTTAGCCATATGACTCAGCTCCGGCCAATGAAATGCAAGCACAAGTCATTGTATAGGCTTTTTTAAATGGACAGTAGTCTAGTTTTGGCATTTTGCTTTTGCCCTTTATCTTTTCCCTTTCTTCTGTATGAAACATAGATACCATGCCTAGAGGTACAACAACCATGTTGCAACCACGAAGATGAAAAACAGTTTGAGGCTAAAAGGAACCTAGGTTCATAATGAAAGCACTAAACAACTACTCTACCAGTCCAAAACTTCCTACTTCCAAATTTCTTGAGACAAATAAACATCTTATTTGTTTCAACCACTATTAGTTGAGTTTTCTGCTACTTATAATTGAATTTTATCCCCGATGATGCAGCCTAAGAAGAATGGGAGGGAACACCAGGTTAAAAAAAAAAAAGAAGCAGCAGAAAACATAACCACATCTAAGAATGAACATCCTGTGTTTGGAGAAAAATGAACAATTTAACCGAAGTCAAGAATATATAGGAAATAGTAGGTAAAACAAAATCGTATCTGCCTGAAAGGGTCCAAATACACAGTCTCCGAAAGCCAGGACACAGAATGGGAAGTAGGGACTCACTGAAGGGTTGATGGGGGAAGAGAGAGGGACTTAAGTGTAACATAGCATAGCATAGCATAATAGTCTGCAAGAGATTTTTCAGTTGCTGAGTCCACATATACATGAAACTGGTACTTGTTACTTTTGAAACCTAGAACGACACAGTCATCCAGCATCTATTTCTAGTATCTTGCTCTTTTTAAATCTGTGAAGTAGCCTTCACTCAACCCTTTTAGATAGCACTCAGTCCAGAGCAATACTCAGGAGAGGCCTCAAAATTCATTAGCACATTAAAAGCAAGGATGTACGTATCCCTTAGACACTTCTGTTCTTCACGTCACACATAAACTCTTTACTTGCTGTTATCCCCAATGTCACTTGTAACACCAAATAATGCAGCAATGGCAACACAATCCCAACTCCCCCTGTACCAGAAGAGCAGCTCAAATTTGACTTTATCAATAGAAACCCCAGTTTCTATTCTACACATTAAGGGACGTGTGGGTCTTGGTTCAGGTTCCTCTAGAAACAGATGCTGATGCAAGTATTTGAATGGAAGCCTTTTATTTGGAAAGGGAAGGGAGACCAGTTGGAGACCAGAGAAGACAAAGAAGGGAAGGCGTTCAGTAAAGAGGGTTCCTCGAGCTTAATCCATTGGAAGAGCACTGGATTGAACCTGAGGTGATGGGACCTGGTGTGTTTATACACTACCTGCCATCAGTCATTGGCTGAGAACCTCCGCTAGGTGATAGCAATTCCCCTGCACTTTGGGCCAGCTGTGAGCAAGGCAGATATGTATTCTTTAGCTTCAGAGAAAGTCCTCTGGAGACAACAGCATTTAGAAATCTAATGGGAGACACTAAAGTGCGAAGGGCTCAGAAATATGGGTGGAGAACCAACAGCAACTGCTACAACATGCTTGGGCTGACCAATGACTAAGAGTCCAGGGACCATTTTAAGCGGGAAGGTTCCAGTTATACAGAAACTATAAAACACAAGGATTAAGGACTCACCAACGAAGCATAAGTCAGGTTTTCTTTTCTTTGCTGAACTCTTGAAGCCAGATATGGAACTCAAAATTTCTCCAAAAAGTAACAAAGAGGGAATACTGAAGAGGGATTTGTTTTGACTCCATGAAGTGGATGACAGTCTTATTGCAACAAGATCCTTTTTAGATTAAAGTAAAAAAAAAATACTAGTGAAAAATCACAAGTGGTTGGGATTATTCCTTTCACTTTCAGCAAACCCAGTAAGAAGAAATCATATGATCTGGATGGCAAGTAATAGATTTTAAAAAAAATACTAAGATCAGAGTCTAATATTTTCATACTGGGCAGAAATCAAGAAAGCCATACTTGGTTTCTCATATGGGCTAGGACTCCAAGAAGCCCTAACTTCTTTTTCTCTATTTAATAAACACTAATATAATGCATACTATGTTCAGCACTGCTCTATGTGCTTTGTAAAGAAAATACATTTAATTATTCTAATGACTCTATGAGATGCTTACTACAACTTATCATCATTTTACAGATAGAAGCATAAATAGGCTGTGACTTTCCCAAGAAAAATCTTCCTCCCAAGTATTTTCGTTTAATCATTATGGTCTTCTGCCTCACTACAAAGAAGAATTTGATCAATGTTAGGGGCATATACCCATACCCTGAATCCCTTTTACAATCTGTTGCCTCCATATAATTGACATTGGGGGTCCTCGGATTGGAAAGGGACGGGCAGGAGAGAAGAACTAAGTCTTCTGGCAAATGCTAGAAAAAAAATCAAAGGTAGGCTAATTATAACAATTACATCAGAAGTCACCTCTGTCTTTAAAGTGTTTGGTTCACCAGAAATAGGCTCAATGGGCTAAAGCAAGAGTAAAATAATTGCACTAGAGGAATCACACTTCAGAAGCTTGAATGCCAGCCAACCGGTTTCATCTTCATGATCCTGCAGTCACAATAAGAACCACTGAAGGATCTGAGAAAGTAATTAGGAGCATGTCCATGTGGTCAGGTGTCAGTCTGAGCAACTAAAATAGTGGACATGCAGAAGTCGGTGACAGGCAAAAAGGAATTCCAGGAAACCAGAATTATCTGGAAAGGTCCACCTCATCACAAGCATTAGACATCATTACTCTCATTCTAGCCTTCTAAAATGCAAACCTATTAAGCAATAATAGTTGGATTCACTCCGAAGGGAAAAGACAGTTAATGCATTTTAATATAAACATCCATAACCTATAAGTCTCTCTGAGTCCCTGGATTTACTCTCAAGACAAAACAGAAAAATGCTACTGTCTTTCAGGAAGAGCCACCTGGCAAAGCACAGGCTAACATTCTTCCCTCAAGCGTGTGTTCCTGCCAGACCTTGAAATCTGTTTGGCAGCTGCTTATCAACATCTCACGTAGGCAACCAAAGGTTCTTGGACAGTACTTGCTTCGATAACAAGTCTAGGGTTCAGGGCTTGTTAGTTTGAGTTATGTGCCTCTAGTGATAAATTTTCTATAGGTGATCACCATTCTCTTTATTGTCACATTTTTCTAGCTGAGAATATATCACAGAAGTGCTTCTGGGAGCTGACTAAAACTCTAGAATCCCTGTGGCTTTTTCTATGCATGCCTAGGCTCCAACTCCAAAAATTTTGATTAATGGGCTTGGGGTAGAACCTGAGCATGTACCTTTTTTTTCAAACTCCTTGGGTGACTGATGCAAAGGAAGTAGAGAACTACACCTCTGCAGTAAAAATGATGGTAGAAGTTAACAATTTTTGCATGCTTGCCATGTGCCAGGTGCTTGGCTGAGGGATTTACATGTCTCAACTCATTTGATCCTCATAACAATCTTCTGAGGATGGGAATATTATCTCTATTTTTCAGTTAAGAAATCTGAGACAGAGATGAACTGAATAACTAACTTTCCCAAGGTCACATAGGAAATGTGTGGTGGAGCCAGGATTTAAGCCCAGACAGTCTGCTGTCAATACATATATATGTGTCCCTTATATCAAATAAGAAAAAGCAATTTCTTTCTATAGCCCGTGTGATGGCTTAAGATCTTAAATCTGAAAATCTGAAAGCTTCAAGACCTTAAGATTTAAATGAGATTGGCTTGCCCCTCTATCATATTATCTATGGAAAGTCTAGTGACCTTCCCAAAAGTTCTTCACAACATCTCACGAGTGGTCAGCTCTGACTTCAGGGTCTGCTCTTCACGGAATCAGTTCATCCTACCCTCTGCCTTGCACTTCTTGATGCTTTGTTTGTTGGCCCATGAGATAACCACCGTTATGAAAAAGAAAAAACTAAGCTAAATAAGTTATAATGGGTTTAAATAGGTTGTATGTTGCAAACTTCTTTACTGATTTCTTGGGCGAGATATGGTTTATTTTTTATTTTTTTTCACTGCAGCTAGACAAACAACTTAACATTGAATAATAATGTCCTTTCATGAAAATTTCTTCAGCCACTTACTATGCCAGTTGCTCAGCCATACTCTGCTTTCTTTTTTTTTCTTTCTCTCTCTCCACTCTCTCCTATCATATCCAGACTTTGCTTTCTCCTCACCTTTAAATTTCTCTTCATCCCTAAAGCAACAACATTTAGCAAGCTCGTTGGTTGCTAATACCAGCTTTCATGTTCTCATCTTCCATCATAAGTGATTTATCAAGTATTTTCTATTTTCTCTAAGTAAAGGTAGTGCTTTCTCTGAGTGGATTTCTGTCCTGCTTTTTTCCTTCACATTTTTGTATCTTCTCTTGGCGGGGGGCTGGGTTGTATAAATAGCTATACAAAATAAGTTTGAGATATGGTCCCCACTCGATGAGTTGACAATTTAGATGGTGAGGCAAGACGTATACAAGATAATTTGATATGGAATTAATATATAAATAAGTGTCCTGGGGTATAGTAAACTTGGAAATTCAGATTAAGAGAAAAAATAGACCAGACAAGTATATGAAAATATTACAAACAAGAAAACACTGCTTATATAGGATTCAGAAGATCGAGGATATGAAGTAGGAAGACATCTGTGTTTTACTCCAGATAAGTTCAGTCAGAATCCCTATGGATAGCAGTGTTCTATTTAGTGGTTCATGGCTTCACTAGTTAAGGAAATATCAAGCAAAGTAATGAAATTCAAATGTCTGACACAAGATAATTTTCCAAGCTTTCTAATTGGCCTTTCCACTATACATACAATAAGCTTGAAATTTTGCATTTTATGTGTTTTACTAAAGATCCAATATATTCTAAATTATAATCAGAATATGGGTGACAGGAAATCTGAATTTTCATCTCCTATCTTATTTTTTACCTTTCTTGTAGTCATTACAACAATAGCCATAGCAGCATTTGGAAGCGAGCACTTGTCAACTGACTGTAGGATGGACAGAGTTCTCCACTTAAGAGAAATATTGTGGGATGCACTGTATTCAGCTTTCACGGATCATATATTGTTATTGGTAGCACAGAGGCAACAAAATCCATGTGATTCCAAAATAATGTTGGAATTTTTTTCCAGAACAAAATCAATGAGCTTCCAGACAAAGCCTCCATGAAACACTTCCACTTACAACTATGGAGAACTGGTTGGTGTCAGACCATTTACTGCTGCAGCGGGGAGAGAACTAGAAAACCCGAGTAGAATATTTGTAAAAAGAAACAAATGAAAATGGAAGACAACGTGCTCCCAGGGCAACAAGGACCTGAGGGGCCAATAGCCCAAGAAAAAGGAAGTACAAATATGTAAGGCCCAAATTCACCATCATATTTTCCCTTGAGTCATCGGTCTTTTTTTAAGCAGTGGCCAACAGACTGAAAACCCAAACAGGCAGCAACTCAGAGGCTGAAAAGCTGAGCAGAATTCAAAAGACAGTTCAGTGGTCTCAACAGACTGAAAAAATAAAAAATTGGAGATAAGAGCCTACCAAAGGTAGGAGCCTAGTAAACACTCCTACTTTCACTTGGGACGTATGAGGGGCTATGCTACAAGGGGTAAGGGCAACTGGAAATAGAGCCGCTTTCACAAAAATGTAAATATAGCTGCAAACCGACTCAATCCCAGATGACATTGAAGTATTCTTCCCCTAAACCCCCACCATGTCAGAAACAAATTCTCTCTGCGGGAAGGTAGCATGCAGAGCATCAAAATCACTCCACAATTTTTTACACGCAACAACTATGAGAAAGTCATTTCTAGAAAATGAGGATAACAAAATGCATCATATACTGTAGTTATGAGGATTGTAGAAGAAGCCTATAAATTACCTGGCACACAAACGCTCAACAAATGACAACCCTAATAGTGGCCATTGAGAAAATATATAGAGAGTAAGTCATATGAAAAATACTACTTTTTATTCTTTCTTCCAGAGACATGGGGAGTTGATTAATAACTTTGTCTTTTTTATATAAGAGAAAAGATGTCCTAAATTTATGATTAGATTAGCATTAGCATTAGAAATTAGAGATGGATGCTTCTCTCTCAGCAAGCAACCGGAAGTCAGCAAAAAACGACATTTCTACATTAATGAAAACAAGCACAGCTTGAAGAGCACTTAAACCTTACTTTTCTAGCCATTGTCACCATGTCAAATCTCAGGCTGTTCAGTTTATAATTAAACAAAATCTCTGCATACAGCATCACGACTTAATGTTTCATAATCAAGGGAGAATAATTACCTTTCACTATGGGTGTTCCTTAATGACTGAAAATGGAAATGCTCTATCCATGCTTTTAAAGCCTCGATATCATACTGCACTTAGAACATCAGAATACAGTGTTGATATTAGGAATTAAATGCACTTCAAATTTATAAAGTGTTTTACAAACATGAGTTCTTACTCTTATACCTTTAAGGATTATGTTTTGATGTTCATACACTAACAGCTAAGGATATGAGGCATATGAAATCTAAATGCCAATAACAACCCCAGGTAATCTAAACTTGGGTACAATTAAGGCTAAATTGAGCAGAAATGCTCTATTTTACTCCTCCATTTATTCATCAGGTTTTTAAGGTGACTTTAAACTAGATTTGAAATATCCAAATGTTATTTTGAATAACTGTGCCCAAACTTTTAGAAATACCATAGCCTGTAAAGTGTATTGATGTAACATACAAAGTTCAAAAAAATTTTGAGATAAAAAAATGTTTCTCAACTTCCTCTTGCCACCCTGCTCCTTCCACTTTCTTCCTCTGGGGGACAAAGCAGGGCAAGTCATGCCCACCTGTGGGCTTTGTTTTGCCATGACCCCAACTTACTGCTCCTCTGCTTCCATGTCACCAGCCCATGACAACTTTAACTAGTGGTACCGGAAGCGAATCACTTCTGCAAGGAGGTGGCATCGTCATCGTGGACTGCAAAACTGACCTACGAAAGGACAAGAAGTTGCAGGTGAAAAACCTGCAGAAAAATGGGTTGGAGCCCATGACTTACCCCAGGGGCCAAAAGATGGCGAAGGCCATGGGATGTAAAGAGCAAAACTATAAACTTTTAGAAGACAACATAGAAAATTATATTACATTCACACACAGAAAGGCTTCTTAAAAAAAAACTAAAACCCAGAAGCCATACAAGAAAATTTTATAATTTGACTTAAGAAAAAAACAAATTTTGAATAACAAAAATCTCTTAACCAAAGTAAAAATAAACGAGAGAACAAGGATTATAGTGTATAAAAGATTTCCACATTATTTTTTAAAGAAATAGAAATGTATTTAGGATTTATGTAGTAATTCACAGAAGAATATATATAAATTTAAAATAAACATATAAAATGATCAAATCATTAGGAACCATGAGAATTCAAGTTTATCATTAAACTCAATATAAATTGAAAAACTAATAAAATCTAACGTGGGCATATCTTTGTACTATTGGCAAGAATACAAAATGTCACAACAGTTTTGAAGGGTATGTGAAAAAAATCAATCAGAATTTAAAATGGACACAGATATAGATCTAGGTACTTAAGATTTCTAAATTTATCCCTAAGAAATACTCAAATAAATGCACAAAGAAATATGTACAAAATCATTCATTAAAGCATTGCTTATAACAAAAAATTAAAATAACTTAAATGTCTATCAATTAAAGAAATTTTATATATCATGATAATCCAGGGAACCTTGTAAAAATATGTCTGCAATAAATCCAAATTTTTAATCATTTAACTAACCCCAAGTCAATTAGAAAGATAACATTTTGAGATGACATGACATATACTTTCTTTCTCCTAAAAATGATTTTAATGTTGTGATTACTTCAAGCTTCTAGACATGGAAAGAAATATCACCTGAGGAGTTCCTACAACACATAAACTCATGATTTATGAGGTTCGTGGAGATTAGAGCATTACCAAGTAGATTAATAAAACCTCTTTCAGTTGGATTTTTTCATCCATATTTAAATAAAAAGAGATGTCTATAGCCTACAGCAATAAGTAAAGAGTACATTTATCACTCCATCATTTTCCCTCCACTTTGATATCTGTCCTCTAGGCAACAGAGGCCTGAAATGATAGCAATCAGCACAGAAATTGACCAGTGTTATTTTATAGCAGAAAACTATCTGCAATGGTGGTCTAAAAAAATGGGGAAGAATCCTTAGAAAGCCAAAGGTAGATTTCCTCTTGAACATTTACTCAAAGATATAGAAATAAAATTGAGAATATTTAGTTATTTGATATGGCTTTCAAAATTATTGATGGAATATTATTGCAGCCATGTTTGAATCTGGTGCTAATAAACATTAATTTTTTAAACAGTTTTATTTATATTAAAGTGGATCATTAATTTGTCAGCAATAGAGAGGCATAAAGATATACAAACTAGAGAGGCATTTGAAACAAATGGAAGTTTCCTGTACGAGAGGGAGATGCCTTCTGTGTTTTGGCATGATTTGATTTATTGTTCTCAAAATTAGCTTTGTGAGAGAACCAATCCCTGCCTACCTTCTAACACTCAGGAGAGGAAAAGTAACTTTTTAGGTGGGCTTTTCAGAGAAAAAGCAATCATTCTTAAGCATAAAAATAACAATGTAAATTTTTTTATAGATTATCAGTTGGGGGGAAGTCAGAGAAGAGAATGAACTCACTTAAGAACAGTTGTCCTTACAGTATGGCCCCTCAGCAAGGTATCAATACCACCTGGGGATTCGTTAGAAATGCCAGTTATCTGGCCCCACACTCTGCTCAGTGAATCTGAAATGCTAGGTGTGGGGCCCAGAAATCTGTTTTCACAAGCCCTCAAGCTGACACATGCTAATGTGGGAACTACTGTATTAGACAATAAGCCAATGCGATGATTACATTAAGAGGAATCTCTAGAAACCAATTACATCTGATGATTTTAAACTACCTGATTTCACCAATCTTCGTGGCCTATTCGCTTTTTTAAAAAATTAGATATTCAATCAGTAATTTCTAGTTATAGGAACATAAGTTGACTGCTGACAATAGGCTTGATTAGCAAATCATGTGCTGTGACTACTTACTCTGTTTCTTATTCAAGGTAGGTGGGATCCTTTAGCTAAGGAAGCATTAGTTAAATGAAAAAAGTTAGGTCCTGGAAGTGAGATAAAATTTCATTTTGTTTTCCAAGATAGTT
>NW_011888877.1:1689214-1691411 GCF_000151845.1 Pteropus vampyrus | reverse complement strand
AAAGTAAACAGACACTTGAAAATGTTAGAAAGACATAGAAAGGAAAATAACAAACTAAATGAAAAAGCAATTTAGCAAAATTTAGGGCAAAAATGATGGATGGAGGGTAAACTGGACATAATATGGAGTATGAAAAGCTCCATAAGTTCAGATTTTTTCTTCTTTACTTATGTGGTGGGCTCCCAAGAGTTTACAAATTTAATTTTGCTGTTTTCTACCCTCACAAAAGAAGTTTTGAATAGCCGGGATGTTAAATCCTTCACCTCCATCCACTTTCTATATTCTATTGTCACTCTTGAATGTGGTGTTTTGGTCAAAAGACATTTTTCAGAGGACTTCCCAACAGAGTTACTTAATTGAAGTCACTTTCCAAATACTTCTCTACCTGATGAAGCACATAGATGGCATTTACAAGTGCATAAGCCCAACTATGAAAAATCTTAAACTCAAATAAGGTAGGGGTCCACGGGGTTCCGAACACCAAAATATGGGTTTCACTAGCCCAAAATATGGCACCTTGGCATACTGTATACTTTAAGCATAAGCCCATCTATGACACCAGCTGAATTCAAGACTTACTATAAAACTATACTAATCAAGACTGTTTGGTATCAGCAAAAGAATAGACAAATAAATCAACAGAATAGACTAAAGTGCCCGGAAATTGATCCCACACATACAGTCCACTGATTTTTGACAAAGGAGGAAAGGCCACTTGATGGAGGAAGAATAGTCTTTTCAACAAATGGTGCTGGAACTACTAGCCATCCACGTGCAAAATAATGAATCTAGACACAGATTTTATACCTTTTATAAAGCTAACTAAAAATAGATCATAGACCTAAATATAAAACTCAAAACTATAAAACTGCTAGAAGATAACATAGAAGAAAGTCTAGGTGACTTTGAGTTTGGCTATGACCTTTTAGATACATCAAAAACACTACCCATGAAAAAAATTGGTAAATTAGACTTTATTAAAATTAAAAACTTCCGCTCTGTGAAAGCACTGAGGGAATAAAAAGACAAGCCACAGACTGGGCGAAATGATTCTCGAAACACATATCTTGTAAAGGACTGGCATTCAAAATATACAAGGATTTCTTAAAATTAAATGATAAGAAAACAGACAATCCAATTTTTAAAAATGGGCAAAATATACGAACAAATATCACAACACAGAAGACATACAAATGCCAAGTAAGGATATAAAGATGCTCAATACCATTTGCCATCAGGGAATTGAGAGTTAAAACAATGAGATATCTCCACACATTTATTATAATGGCCGAAATCCAACACACTGACAACAGCAATATGGAAGTTTCTTAAAAAGTTAAATATAGTTTTACCATAAAATCTAGCAGTTGAGCTCTTAGGTATTTATCTAAATGAGTTAAAAACATGTCTACACAAAACCTTCCACAGGAATGTTAATAGTGGCTTTATTCATACTTGTCAAAACTTGAAAATAAACGAGATATCCTTCAATTTTTTTTCTTCTCTGAATCCTCTATTCACATTCTGGTCCATATTTTCCTTTTTCTCTCTTTTTTTAATTAAATTTATTGGGATGACTTTGGTTAATAAAATTATATAGATTTCGAGAGTACAATTCAATAATATGTCATATGTATACTGCATTGTGTGTTCACCTTTTGCCTACAGATTTGGAAGAGTTTTTCACATATTGTCGTCTATCTATGCTTCTCATATTTTTCTCCAATGGATAAATATGTTTTTATATTGTATAGGATGTTTGTATATTATCTGTGACATGACATATATCATGTACATTTTTCTCTAGAAACTATCAATTGTTTCAAATTTTGTTTATGGTATCTTTGTTGGTAAAATGTTTTTCATCTGTAATGTGTCCAAATTTGTCTTGTCTTCTTCTGCATGATTTTTGTCTCTTTCTTCCATTTTACTTTTTTTTATGCTATTTCTTTTTGCAGCTTGCTGTATTAGTAGGGTCACTATAATTTATGATATAAATTGGGGCTTTTTTTAGTACACAAGAGGGTGCTATAGTAATTAAAACTACAACTTCTGAAACATTTATTAAATGAAAAATTAGTTTCATTATATTGGTGGCCTATAAAAATAGCTCTGGTAAAAAACTATTTTCAAAATAAAAATTATTTATGAAAATAAAATTCACATATATCTACATGCATTAAAGTAAAAGTAATTA
>NW_011888877.1:1684644-1689164 GCF_000151845.1 Pteropus vampyrus | reverse complement strand
AGAAACTATCAATTGTTTCAAATTTTGTTTATGGTATCTTTGTTGGTAAAATGTTTTTCATCTGTAATGTGTCCAAATTTGTCTTGTCTTCTTCTGCATGATTTTTGTCTCTTTCTTCCATTTTACTTTTTTTTATGCTATTTCTTTTTGCAGCTTGCTGTATTAGTAGGGTCACTATAATTTATGATATAAATTGGGGCTTTTTTTAGTACACAAGAGGGTGCTATAGTAATTAAAACTACAACTTCTGAAACATTTATTAAATGAAAAATTAGTTTCATTATATTGGTGGCCTATAAAAATAGCTCTGGTAAAAAACTATTTTCAAAATAAAAATTATTTATGAAAATAAAATTCACATATATCTACATGCATTAAAGTAAAAGTAATTATCTTATATTATCTGAATGTTAAAAAAAATTAGAAAATTATTCTTGGTATATATTTAGGTAGTTTAATCCATTTCCTAGCTCTCTCTTTCTCTGATATCATGTCACCAGTTTTTTCTTAAAAATATTTATTCAACAGGTCTTAATATTTTAAGTTTTTCATACTATTGCTTGCAATATTCTTAAAATTTGCATTCTCATGATTAATAAATTTGAAATTGTTGACAACTCCAGTTAGCTCTTCTTGAAAAACTACAATATTTTAAATTTAGCAAATAGTATCTTTACAGTTTCTGAGAAAACTGTTAAGGTCAAACTCAATTCTGCTAAAGAGAATGTTTTCTTCTTAATATTTAATTGAATGTGTAAATATTGTGTCCCAAATATTTTCACAGATATTATAATATTGTCATCATTCAGAGTATCTTTCTTAAATAAATTTACAAGATAAAACATGTCAATTACATTGACTTTATTGAGGATTATTTTGAATATTTAACCAACTTTATTCTTTTCATTAAAGTATAATTGGTTAACAATATTATGTTAGTTTCAGATGTACAATACAGTGATTCCACATTTATATATCTCACAATGTGCTCACTATAATGTCTAGTAACCATCTGGCACTGTGCAAGTTCACATTATTATTGACTATATTCTTTTTCACCTATTTCACTCATCTCCTCTATCACCTCCCTGCTAGCAACCATCAGTTTGTTCTTTGTTTCTATGAGCCTGGTTTTCTCTCCTTTTGTTTGATTTGATTTTTTAAATCGACATATAAGTGAAATCATATGGCGCTTGTCTTTCTCTGTCTAACTTATTTCACTTAGCATGATACACTCTAGGTCCATCTATGTTGTCAAAATGACAGGATTTCATTCGTTGTTATTGCTGAGTAATATTTCCTTGTGTACATATCACATTTTCTTTATCCATTCATCTATTGATGGGCATCAAGGTTGTTTTTCCATCTTGGCTATTGTAAATAATTCTGTAATTAACAAACATAGGGGTGCATCGGTCTTTTCAAATTAGTATTTTGTATTTCGTCAGATAAATACCCAGAAGTGGAATTGCTGGGTCACACAGTAGATCCATTTTTAGTTTTTTAAGGAAACTCCATACTATTTTCCATAGGGCTGCACCAATTTGCAGTCACACCCAGCAGTGCATGAGGGTTCCCTTTTCTACACATTCTCAGTACTACTTGTTATTTGTTGATTTATTAATGATAGCCATTCTGATAGGTGTGAGGTGATATCTTATTGTGGTTTTTATTTACAGTTCCTTAATGATTAGTGATATCGAGCATCTTTTCATATGTCTGTTGGCCATTTGTATGTCTTCTTGGGACAAATGTCTCTTTATGTCCTCTGCCTATTTTTTGATTGCATTGAATATTTAACCAACTTTAAATGCCACAAATTGTTGGACTTAGCAAACTCATTTGATTACTTGAGATTTAATAACCCTGCTTTCTTAATCTAATTTGAAGATCTCAACAGAAGGTTTTAAAACAGGGCCAACTGAGATTTCTTTCAAATGATCCTTAATGATTTGTTCATCAAAATATCAATCATGCCATTGCCCAATCATGCCACCAGGAATACCATGCAAGTTGTACAGCCTAGTGGCAACTACATTGAACATCATAAATGTTGCCTAGGCAGGTTATGAGATATTTTGCAATTTCAGAGTTATCAAATGTGAAAATAACATGCATCTTGGAATCAAGGACACACAATGTTTGGCTTTATTTTCTTTAATGAATCTGAGAGATTGTGCTAATGGATTCAAACTCATTTCTATTTATAATTATTTGGATATATGTGAACATATTTCTGCCATCCTATTTTGTGTATGTTTAAAATGGTAACAGGAAATGGCTACTAGACTTTTTGGGGGGTAATCACTTCAAAAGTTATATAAATGTCTAATCAGCTATGTGTACACCTGAAACTAATATATTATATGTCAGCTGTAATTGAAAAAAATGTTTTAATTAAAATAAAATAAAGTAAAATAAATAAAATGGTAACAGGAAGTTTCAGCCTCTATACAATTGAACATCTCAAACAGAAATTTTCTAAAATCTGCTCCTTTTAAAAAAATTAGTAATACATTATAGGGAAAAAATTAAAATATCCTTTATTTGTTGTATTATAATAGCTTGCTTTCTAATAAAATCTAAATTTATGCTACAATTATTGGTGGAAATTAAAATCACCAGATAATTATTGTTTGATGGTGCAGATGTAAAGCATGTTAATGGTGGAAAACCACATTGGTCCTGCTTTTAGTACAGTGCCTGTACCTCATAAAACTAAAAGGTAAATCTCTCTGAATTGTGAAGTGTCTATATTAAGGTGATGTCTAACAACGAGAAGGTATTCCTTGTGGGAATAAAACTGATTATGCTGAGACTTTACGATAAGTCAATTTAATTCAAATAAAATCCCTCCTCGGTGAAACACTTAATATTTCCCCTCAAAGCGAATTTAATTACTAGTGTTGCCATTTTTACATTTTGACTAATACCTATGAGAAGATAAGATTTCAAAAACATTCTAAAATTCAAAATCCAAAAATGAAATTTTATTTGGGTGTAGCTAGGATTTGAATAAATGCCACCTACCTGCAGGAGTTAATAGAAAGACTATTAAGTTACTCTTTCTTTAGTTTAAATTATGACAATGTTTTTCAGGAAACTTTACGGCAGGAAACAGTAAGGCATTTTCCTTGAGAAAATGCAGTTTTACTCTGATGGTTTTCAAATGCAATCTTTCTTCATATGAAGAAACATCTGCTTTTACATACAGTTCATGGCTATTTTTCCAAAATGCAAAGAATGGTGTGAAGCAGAAAAGAATCATTATTTCTGCTTTGACTACTATTTTCTCTCCTTCTGCCACAAAATGTGTGACAGTGGAAGACAGTTAGAAAGCAGTCGTTAAACCAGCACAGAGAGTGAACAAACGATAATGAAAACTTGTACCTATTAGGCAATTTTATTTTCTCAGAATCAGGGTCTCATTAAATGCTGTCTAACTTTAATAAGTTTGCTAACTCGAAGAATACCCTTTCTGTTATCTTGCTATATACTAAATACATTTTATACACTGTAGACTTACTGAATACCAGAAGGCACAGAATGACCAAGAAAAAAATAGATAAAATCTTTGGGAAAGGCCATTGTCTATTTTTCTCTACAACAATTTCAGGCATAGGAAATAAAAAAGTATTAGCCCACCCTTTTAAAAATTATTTTAGATGGTGGAAAATAGACTGCCTATTTAGCCTTCACAAGCATTACCGAAATTACCTTTCCAAGCTTGCAGACTGAAAAGAATACAGACAAACATTGTTTAACCTCATACACAACCCGGATATGAAGAATGATATCAAATGGCCCACATGAGGTATAGTCCTTTCTCTTCTACGTCATCTTCAAAGTTCCAAAGTGGTCTTAATCTAAATTATAAATGAATTCATGATCTGTTTCATTAGATACAAGAGAGAGAGAGTTCATGAAAGTAAAATAACGATCACAAAACTAAATCCTCCAAGACAAGGTTTTGTTTTACGTGTCAAGTGTATCCAAAGTTGCCTTGCAAGAGTTGAGGTGCATAACTAATAAATATTTGATGTCTGTTGTTTGTTGAATTTTTAACTGAGCTGACCCAACTACATAGGAAATGGGGATTTACCTTCTCTCAATTTCTACCTTCACTCACTCACACACACACACACACACACACACACACACACACACTCACTCCAAAGAAGTTAGCAATAATCATTTTACTTTGTAAATTCTCTCTTCCTTTAATATAGCAACTACATTTCCATTTGTCCTCACATATAGCTTTCTACAGTTTTCTAATTATGCTTCCAGAGAGCCAAGGGAAAAAGAGATTTTGGTGGCGGAGCATGTCTGTTTGCATTGTGCCGTAAATTGCCTCTGACAATGACATTTATACTTGCCAGAAATTCAGTTGGGCAACATGACTACTGTGGCAGTGTAAATTTATGCAAGCCTATATAATTGCTGATGATGGGAGAAAGATAATTGAGCTTAATAGTTGCTAAGACAGAAAAATTATGATCTCTTCTAGTCTCCAAAAT
>NW_011888877.1:1673857-1684594 GCF_000151845.1 Pteropus vampyrus | reverse complement strand
CAATCTTTCTTCATATGAAGAAACATCTGCTTTTACATACAGTTCATGGCTATTTTTCCAAAATGCAAAGAATGGTGTGAAGCAGAAAAGAATCATTATTTCTGCTTTGACTACTATTTTCTCTCCTTCTGCCACAAAATGTGTGACAGTGGAAGACAGTTAGAAAGCAGTCGTTAAACCAGCACAGAGAGTGAACAAACGATAATGAAAACTTGTACCTATTAGGCAATTTTATTTTCTCAGAATCAGGGTCTCATTAAATGCTGTCTAACTTTAATAAGTTTGCTAACTCGAAGAATACCCTTTCTGTTATCTTGCTATATACTAAATACATTTTATACACTGTAGACTTACTGAATACCAGAAGGCACAGAATGACCAAGAAAAAAATAGATAAAATCTTTGGGAAAGGCCATTGTCTATTTTTCTCTACAACAATTTCAGGCATAGGAAATAAAAAAGTATTAGCCCACCCTTTTAAAAATTATTTTAGATGGTGGAAAATAGACTGCCTATTTAGCCTTCACAAGCATTACCGAAATTACCTTTCCAAGCTTGCAGACTGAAAAGAATACAGACAAACATTGTTTAACCTCATACACAACCCGGATATGAAGAATGATATCAAATGGCCCACATGAGGTATAGTCCTTTCTCTTCTACGTCATCTTCAAAGTTCCAAAGTGGTCTTAATCTAAATTATAAATGAATTCATGATCTGTTTCATTAGATACAAGAGAGAGAGAGTTCATGAAAGTAAAATAACGATCACAAAACTAAATCCTCCAAGACAAGGTTTTGTTTTACGTGTCAAGTGTATCCAAAGTTGCCTTGCAAGAGTTGAGGTGCATAACTAATAAATATTTGATGTCTGTTGTTTGTTGAATTTTTAACTGAGCTGACCCAACTACATAGGAAATGGGGATTTACCTTCTCTCAATTTCTACCTTCACTCACTCACACACACACACACACACACACACACACACACACACTCACTCCAAAGAAGTTAGCAATAATCATTTTACTTTGTAAATTCTCTCTTCCTTTAATATAGCAACTACATTTCCATTTGTCCTCACATATAGCTTTCTACAGTTTTCTAATTATGCTTCCAGAGAGCCAAGGGAAAAAGAGATTTTGGTGGCGGAGCATGTCTGTTTGCATTGTGCCGTAAATTGCCTCTGACAATGACATTTATACTTGCCAGAAATTCAGTTGGGCAACATGACTACTGTGGCAGTGTAAATTTATGCAAGCCTATATAATTGCTGATGATGGGAGAAAGATAATTGAGCTTAATAGTTGCTAAGACAGAAAAATTATGATCTCTTCTAGTCTCCAAAATGCTGAGTTCCCAATTATCAGGATTTGAAGCAGAGTGCCACAATAAAATGAAAATAAAAATAAATAAATAAATAACAACAGTGGTAAACCTTGTCAAGAATTATAACCCAGCCGGGGGTAGAGATTTAGGTCTGCTAAAGGTAGGTGAAGAATCTGTTCATGGGATTCAGCCCAGGTCAAAATCAAAATATGCAGAATGTCTCTAAATCAGTCTGAAAGAGAAGACCGAGGCTGTCAGGTAAGGAAGATGAAGGGATGGGGCAGTAACAGGAGCAGCCGTGTGCCACAAGAGCACAGAGCTGGCAGTTTTGAGCCAATGGAGCATGGAAGGTTTTTCATTTCCATTTAAATAGACCACTGGCCAGTGATGCCATTCCTATATGTGCAACACACCCCAGGATTGACACCTGGCTCCTGGACTTCGGATGTGACAGAATCGGCTTGGTAGGTCCATGGGGTTTTATTCTGGACATGAGGAACCGAGACCATTCTTGGCATTGATGCACTTGAACTGCTTCCTCCTTGTTGCTAATTTAGTTAAGGGAGAGCCATTTAGTATTAGTGAAGCCTCACCTCCCAAAATAAATACCATTTTATGCACTCATCCATTTAGTTGGGACTCACTAAGCCTTTCCAGTTTTGAAATGAAGGTTTTGCTCTTACTAGATGGTGTAGTATCAGAAGCAGCAGCTTTGCAATGTGAACTGGAGTTTAGAAATAAATAAAATTTAAATATCATTATAGGATTGTGACTGTAGAGACATTTCTTCAGAGCCAACTGACATGTCAGCACACTGATATTTAACACCACAAATCTGAATATGTCTACATTTGGTTTTTATACCTTAAAAAGCTAATAATGACAATACCATAGGTTAAAAATAGGTACTAAATGACTAGATAGATAAATGAATTTTTATACCTTAAAAAGCTAATAATGACAATACCATAGGTCAAAAATAGGTACTAAACGACTAGATAGATAAATGAATTTTTATACCGAATTAGATAGACTTTTAGATAGATAGACAGACAGACAGATATCTGAACTTATTTATATTCAAGTCAATTCCATGAAACAAATATGTATCTTTGTTAAAAATAAACTTCCTTTTTATTTTGCTCTGCCTAGACTATATGGTCAGAGTTGCATCGAATTTGAGAGAATCTCAGGAAAACTGGCTAAAAAAATATACCGACTTCATAATTATTACCTCTTCTTTTCACCTTGAGCACAACTGCCATTGTTCCTATTATGAGAACCACAACCCACCCTGTTATGTATGCTTCCTCCTGTGACTGAGGCCTCCTGAAATAACACAACGAAGATGGCTGTGAGTCTTCCATGTGAATCTAAAGAAATGCTAAAGATCCCTTGAATTTCCACTTTTAGGGAAGCAAGAAAAAAGTGGTCTCCAGTTCAGATCAATGACATAAAATCTGAAAGATTTAACTGTTCTTTTCATTCACTGTTAGTTTCCTATGGTTGCCATAAAAAGTCACCACAAATTTGGTAACTGGAAAGAAGAGAAACTTATTCTCTGACACTTCTGGAGGCCAGAAGTCCAAAATCAGTATCACTGGGGCAAAATCAAGGCATTGGCAGGGCTTCACTTCTTCCAAAGGCTCTGGAGGAGATTTATTCTTGCCTCTTTCAGCTTCTGGTGACTGCCAGCATGCCTTGGCTGATAGTTAATTTTGTATGTCAAACTTGACTGGACTAAGGGATGGCCAGATAGCTGGTAAAACATCATTCTAGGTGTGGTGTGAGGGTGTCTCTGAAAGAGATTAGCATTTGAATCAGAGACTGAGTAAATAAGAACTCCCTCACCAATGTGGGGGGCATCATCCAATCTCTTGATGACCTGAATAGAACAAAAGGGCAAAAGAGGAAGAGTCAATTTGTTCTCTCTGCCTGAGCTGAGACATTCACCTTCTCCTGACCTTGAACATCAGATCTTCTGGTTCTCAGGCTTTTAGAATCAGACCAGGACTTACATCATCAGCTGCATCTACTCCCAATGATTCTTGGTCCTTTGGACTTGGACTGAATTACATCACTGGCTTTCCTGGGTCTCTAGCTTGCAGACAGCAGATCATGGGACTTCTTGGCCTCCATAATCACGTGAGCCAGTTCCTATTATATACGCACATATTCTGTTTATCTAAAGAACCCTGATTAATACACTTAGTTAGTTGCCCCATCAGTCCATTCTGTGTCTCCTTGGTCATATTCTTTCTCCTTTTCCTCCATGTGTAATCTTCCTCTATCCCTTATAAGAACACTTGTGACCACAACTGAGTTCAACAAGATAATCCAGGATAATTTCCCCATCTCAAGATCCTTAACTTTGTCACATCTGCAAAGACCCTTTTCCATATAAAATAATATTCCTGGGTTCCAGAGATTAGTACCTAATATCTTTGGGGCCATTATACAGACTATTATACTCACATCACATAATCTTTTAAAATTCTCTTTATATTCTACCTTCTTATTAACACAAGAGCCCACATCCTACAGTAAGAAGCAAGAATAATATTGAGAGAAGTGAGATGAGTAATCTCTGCTCCCGTTTCAGAGATGCTTACCATCCGAAGATCCATCGAATGATTTTCTCTTTTTCATACAGACTCTTGGTTTCTTGCAGCACACAGTTACAGGCACCTCATTCTGAAACAAACAGGTGTGGATTCTAGGCACCCTAACATCTCCAGACATCACTGAGTCCATATCTATCTTTAAAATTATGCAGATCAAATTGGTAAAAGGTGAAGGTCTTATTCCCAACTACTTCTAACGATTGAACCAGCAATTACCAAATGGTTCGCCATGGACTGCTTTTGCCCTAAAATGTTAATATTTGTTAATGGAGGGAAATAGGCCTCGTGATCAAAGCAGTTTGAAAGATCCTAGTTTAAAACATGTTGAACACCCATTTCACTGTGGCCTTGCTGAGAGCCTTCAGTGGGTTAATGCATGTTGGGATTCTCCTACAAGGGGTTGGTGTGTGTAGCATTTTCCAATCACGGTACCTTTTCTGAGGGACTGACTTCAGGGGATAGTGACGGATGTACAGATAACAGTATGTAAAACACTAATCTAGACTGCATGGACATTACAAAGTAAACACATAATGATTGTAGCTATGAAAAAAGGCAAGATGTTGGAGAGCTACAGACATTCTTTCCTGGGAGCTTTGGAGAAGAAGAACAGAGTCTATGTCACGTTTGAAATATTGCCTGACTTCAGCCTAAATATGCTCAGCTAGATATGCTTCAGCTAGATATGCTCGATACATCTACTTAATTTTGTTTAAGATACCTATTTTAACTCGGCATGTGAGGTATTGCCCCTCTGTAAATCATGAGTAATCAAATTCTAATTACAAAAATTACAAAAATGTGCCCTATGGTATATCAATATGTAGGACTAGGTAATATCTGAAAGTGAGTGTTTTCAGGGTGATCTTTAAGGTAGCATGACTATTTTTTTTTTTACATTCTGCAGCCAGAGAGGAGAAAAAGGTTCAGTGGCCTTCTGTACCTGGAAGCACAATTCATCCTGGGACTTGTCTGCCCACCTTGCTCAGGTAAGCAGGACAATCTAAAGCTAAGGTGACCAATGAGCAGCCTTTGTTCAGGCCCTTTAGAGATAAGTGGATAGGTCTTTCTGACTGTAAGATTATGTTGCTAATCAATAGAGATAATAATAAAAGTAAGTATAAGACATTACAATCATTACAAAAATCTTTCGGATAATGTTTCCCTGGATTACCAGGAGGAAAAATAAAAATTCAACAGACTCATTTAGAGACATTACTCTCTGGACTACTCAGGACGACAGCCTTTGTAAGAAAGTATCGTTGGAGCCCTTGAACCTCAGGAGTGGGTCTGATCAGTGAAAACCCCATAAAAGCACTCAGACCCATGAGAGACCAGGGGCAGGGGGTAGGACAAGGAAAATATAATGTTATTTTTAGTCTATCCGCACGTTTTAAAAGAAAACAACCTGATAGAAAGGGAGACACAAGGATAATGAATGTGTAACAGACAGGACCTGCTACATAATTGTCAAGACACACTGCAAAATGAAAATGGTGACCTTTCGTTCACAAAACTGGCAAAAAGCTTTCTCCTGGCTTTCGCCAGCTGTCTCAAGACATGTGACTTAGTGTTGCCCTCCCTTGGGAGAATAGAGATCTCACAGCCCCACTCCACAACAGGGTGCATGGGGTTCATGCCCAATCCTATCTGTCCACACACCAGGCCCTGCTGGCAGTGGAGACAACAAAGTGGTTGCTGGGAGAGGTAGGGGAGCAAGTACCTAAGCACCTGTCCTGGGGAGACAGAGAAGTAGCAGAAGGCAGGACCCCCCACCTGAAACAAAGCTCCAAGGCCCTGGCATATATTTCATTGTCCCATCGGACTTGACTTATGAAGCATAAATTCAAATATTTAATTATTAAGATTTCAAGACAGTAATTGTAGAGAATTAAACCTCATGTGCCTGCACTGGTCATACACCCAGGAAGTAGATTCTGGTAATAGAGGATGGTCCAAGCCAAGGACACATGGGCTGATTAGATCATGACAAATGAGATCTGACTAAGCCAATGAAAATGGCTACTCTGGCACAGGAAAATCCTCCTTTCCATATCTTTCTCTGCTCTGGTGAGCTGCCAAGGAAAGACAAATGAGATTTAACCAAATCTGCAATGAAAGTCAAGCTTTCTGGGAAGTACCTCAAATTGCTTTATTTTCTTTTTCTTATTATTGGTGACATTTAATTAACAGCTATGCTGTTCCTGCATAACCACAAAAATATTTAGGAGGTAAATCTATTGGCTTTACCTCTTTCTACCTTTTACTCAAGCCACTTATTTTTTCATTCACTATAGTGCCAAGGAGATCCACAAGTTTAATCTAATGTTTATTAAATTTAGTTCTCCCCCACTAGTTAAAAGCTGATAGAAGGAATGTATAATTACGTATTTGGTAGATGATGATGGAATCGGGCACTTTTCCTTGGCTATTTCATACATCTGCTGGGGTTATCTAGCAAAATCTTTATATATTATTGAACTTTTTTCATCTGCTTGGTAAAATGTCACAGTACAGGAATTGAAACTTAAAAATTTCACGAAGATGGCAGTCAGTGATTTTTTTTTTCTTTTTAAATTTATTTTTGATCTAAGTATAGTTGGTGTACAATCTTATCGTGGTTATATTATTTTCAGGTGTGTGAGATAGTGATTCGACATTTTTATACCTTTAAATGTGATCATTTCACTAATACTAGTGTGCTGGCTAGAAAATTACTGTTTGGCTATCGCCCATGGGAACATAACGCTCCAACAATAAGCTTTCTGCTTCTGTACCCCCCGCTTGCACAACCGACCTGTGGGTTGACAGTTAGTAAAAAGAAGAAAAATAGACTTGTGTGTTCAAACAGGATGAAGAATGGGGTTTAAGGCTTAAAAACCCTGTATCTCTACATTTCGGAGCTGCTTGATTCGGGGTCTGCATACCCCTGGCAGACCCAGCTGGCCGAATAAAGAGTGTGCTTCTTATAACTTACTTATTTCTGGTGGTCTGTTTGTCTATCGGGGGCTGGTGACTACAACACTAGTAACCACCTGTCACCGTATAAACTTATCACCGTATTACTGACTATATTCCACTTTTTCTTTTTGACCCATTCCCCTACTCCCTCTCTTCTGGTAAACAGTCCTCTGGTCTCTGTTTCTAGGAATCTGTTTTTGTTTTTGTTTGTTTTGTTTTTTTCTGTCTCACATATAAGTGAAACTACTTGGTGTTTGTCTTTCTCTGCCTGACTTATTTCACTTAACATAATACCCTCTAAGTCCATCCATGTTGTCGAGCAACTGGCAAGATTTGTTGTTATTGTTACATAATATTCCATCGTGTACTTTTGTGTGTGTGTATGTCACATTTTTTTTTTAATCCATTCATCTATCAATGGATACCTAGGCTGTTGTAAATAATGCTGCAATAAACACAGGAGTGCATAGATCTTTTGGAATTAGTGTTCAGATTTCTTCAGGTAAATATCCCAAAGCAGAATTGCTGGATCATATAGTAGTAGTTCTACGTTTAGTTTTTTTGAGGAATCTCCAGACCATTTTCCATTGGGGCTGCACCAGTTTTCCAGTCACATCAACAGTACACAAAGGTTCCCTTTCTCCACATTCTCGCCAACACTAGCTGTTCGTTGACCTTTTGATAATGGTCATTCCGACTGGTGTGAGGTGGTATCTCACTGTGGTTTTGATTAGCATCTTCTTGGTAATTAGTGATGAGCATCTTTTCATGTGTCAGTTGGCCATCTGCATGTCTTCTTTGGAGAAATGTCTTTTTATGTCCTCTGCCCATTTTTTGATAGGTCTGTTATTTTTTGTAATTGAGTTGTGTGAATTATTATATATATTGGATATACCATTTGTGAATATTTTCTCCCATTCAATCGGTTGCCTTTTTGTTTTGTTAAAGATTTCCTTTGCTGTGCAGAAGCTTTTCAGTTTGATGTAGTGATTTTTTTGAATGTAACTTCTCTTTGCCAAACTCAGAGAATCTAGAAGCCATGAAATAACTCATCAAAAATATTAAGTCCCCAAAGGTAGAAGAGACTTAGTGACAAAGGGCTGCTGAAGAGAACAGCAATTCTTTATTACAACTTCCCGCAGTTCTTTTAAAACTATGAAATTATTTATAAGGTTCTGACAAGGGAATAACATAGCATCAAATGCAGTCTTATTAACTGTAATGCATCTAATTCTTGAACAGATGCATTATCTCTATTCAACCACTTCCAGGGGCTAATTTAACACCCCGGGGTTTAATTTGAGGGAAGAAGAGAGTACCTTTGTTTCTTAATAACATCCTAGTTTCAGCCTGCCCTGCTGAAGTTTTAAGAAAAGAACACAGAAAAATAGCCCTGTTTGAGTCCCAGCAGCAAAAACACCTGAGGGGATGAATTCTTCCCAGGGCTTTTGTCTATTATTACCTTCAACCCAACTGTAGAGATCTGGGAAAATGAACATAGAGTCTGAAGTGAATAAGAGCATAGTGAAACTAGTTTCTGATGGGGTGGGCATTCTGCAGGAGACAGGATTTATAATCATTGCACAGCCAGCTGATAAGAAAAGATTCCTGGAAGAAAACTTAGGAATTATATTCTTTAGAATAAGCTCTTCAAAGTGCCCTTAAATTGTTTCCTTTTAATTTCAAGCGGAACGGAGTAAACAGAATTGTTGACTTATATTTGCCAAGATTAGCACAATTATAAGGACAAATAACGGTAAATCTCAGCTTTTCACTACATGTGCTTCAGAGAAAACATCTGCTTGTTTAACAGCTGTGCCTCCTTAATCAGCATCAATAAAGGAAATATTAGGTAGCCCCGATCGTAAAACACAATTCTAAATTCTAATTTTTCTTACAGTGTCTCACATCCCCCAATTCTGACATAAAGCCATTTTTTAACTGCTTTTTACCCTGTGGGACATATTGTATATTGACTGTAGAGATATTCTAGAGGAGATTATCCCTGTGTTATACGGACTCCTTTTCATGAAGACCCATAAGATGAAGTTCTCTCAGATCCGTGGACATAGTAGAAATATGAATATATAATGCTAAGCAAATTATTACTTTTTATCTTATGATCATTAAAGAACATATAACCATCATTAGTTGTCAGGTAAATGCAAGTCAAAGTCACAATGAGATACCA
This sequence comes from Pteropus vampyrus, assembly GCF_000151845.1. Taxonomy (NCBI): domain Eukaryota; kingdom Metazoa; phylum Chordata; class Mammalia; order Chiroptera; family Pteropodidae; genus Pteropus; species Pteropus vampyrus. The sequence goes on along the minus strand of NW_011888877.1, from coordinate 1,675,491 downwards.
CTTCATGCCTCTGGAATGGCTAGAATAAAAATAATCAGGTACTAAGTGTTGGAAAGTACACGAAGAAATCAGAATCCTCACATACTAGTGGTAGGAAGGTAAAATTGGGCGACAGCTTTGGAAAACAGTGTGGCAGTTCCTCAAATGAGAGAATTACCATACGATCCTAGAATTCCGCCCTTGGGTACATACTCAAGGAAAATGAAACATACGACACACAGAAATTTGTACACAAATATTTATGAAAGCATTATTCATAATAGCCAAGAGATGAAAGCAACCCAAATATCCATCAATGGATGAATGGATAAACAAAATGTGGCATGGCCATATAATGGAATATTATTCAGTCATGAAAACTAAATGAAGTACTGATAATACACTACGATACAGCTGAACCTTGAAAACATTATGCTAAATGAAAGAAGCCAGTCATTGGGGAAAAAAAAAAACAAACTACATGATTGCATTCACATAGAAGTTGAGAATAAGTAAATCTAAAGAGATATAGAATGGATTAGTTGTTTCTTATGGCTGATGGGTAAAGGGCAGACTGAAGGAGGTAGGTAAAATCTAAAGTGTACAGAGTTTACCTTTGAAGTGATAAAATGCTTTAAAATTGACTATCGTGACAGGTGCACATGTTTGTAAATATACTTAAAAACCAATAAATTGTACACTTAAAATGCAATATATCTAAATAAAGTTATTAAATGTTTAATTAAAAGAAAAAATAATATAACCTATTTTATTTCCTACTATGAAGAAGTCAGAGTCAAATTTCTGCACAACTTCAGCAAACGCATAAACGTTATAGATTACATTTTAAAACACTAATTTTCCCCAGATTTACAGTAGTCCCTCCTTATCCACGGTTTCGCCTTCTGGGTTTCACTTTCACAGTCAACCATAGTCAGAAATATTAAATGCAAAACTCCAGAAATAAACAATTCGTAAGTGTTAAATTGAGTGCCATTCTGAGTCCTGCCACCCACTCCATCCCACTCAACATGTGAATCACCCCTTCGTCCGGCATCTCTACAACTGTGTATGCTCCCCACCTGTTAGTCACTTAGTAGTGGTCTCAGTTCTCAGATTGACTGTCACGGTTGCAGTGCTCATGTTCAACTAACCCTTATTTTACTTAATAACAGCTCCAAAGGGCAAGAATAGTGATGCCGGTGATTCAGATACTACAAAGAGAAGGCATGAACTGCTTCCTTGAAGAGAGAAGGTGACTACAGTACGTTAAGATATTTCGAGAAGTACTTCTATAGTATATTGTTATAACTCTTCCATTTTAGTATTAGTCATTGTTGTTAGTCTCTTATTGTGCTCAATTTATAAACTAAATTTTAACATAGGCACATATATAAAGGAACAAACATAGTATATATAGGATTTAGTACTATCTGAGGTTTCAGGTAACCATGGGGGCCTTTGAACACATTCCCTAGGAATAAGGAGGGAACTGCTCTATTTTTTGTTTTCTTGCCCTTGTCTTTTTATCTCTCCTACCACCAAACGTCAAAGCTTTATTTGTTCGCTTATTTTGCATCGATTTATTCTCTAGGTAAACTTGTACACTGCCTTATTTTCTCTGGAATGATTATACTATTAATTATTTATTAAAC
>NW_011888877.1:1670049-1672837 GCF_000151845.1 Pteropus vampyrus | reverse complement strand
AAGTACTTCTATAGTATATTGTTATAACTCTTCCATTTTAGTATTAGTCATTGTTGTTAGTCTCTTATTGTGCTCAATTTATAAACTAAATTTTATCATAGGCACATATGTAAAGGAACAAACATAGTATATATAGGATTCAGTACTGTCTGAGGTTTCAGGTAACCATGGGGGCCTTTGAACACATTCCCCAGGAATAAGGAGGGAACTGCTCTATTTTTTGTTTTCTTGCCCTTGTCTTTTTATCTCTCCTACCACCAAACGTCTAAGCTTTACTTGTTCGCTTATTTTGCATCGATTTATTCTCTAGGTAAACTTGTACACTGCCTTATTTTCTCTGGAATGATTATACTATTAATTATTTATTAAACTTACTGTTATTAATTTAATTAAACTTTGTTCTTTTAACCAGTTTTTAGGTTTGGACAAATCTACTCTTATAGTGACAATAAATACCAGAGTTAAAATGTCTTTTAAAAGAGACAAAATTAAAATTCATACACAAATTTAATTTGTTGAGTTTCACCTATTTGAAAAATCACATCTTTATTTCATTACAAGGTAGTATCTTTTCTTAGTGGCTAATTCTTTAAGAACACTTCCTTTTATAGCTTTAATCTCCATTCCGTACTATCTCAAGGAATTCTGTATATTTGAAATGCGATATTTGAAATGACTAGAAGAAATATCAAAAACATTTATCTTGAAGCAACTATTAACATGAAGAATAGATTGCTTAAACCACTGCTATTTTTGCTGTGTTCTTTGCTACATTTCGTCTTGGCAAGTAACACAAAAGGAGCATAGCTTGCTCTCAAATCAGTTTACTTTTGTTACAAATGACCTGTGTAAATTTAAAACATAACTTTCAAGTAAAAGTATTGTACATAAAACTTAAATGGAAGACAAATTGACACAACTCAGGTTTTTTTTTCCCTTAGGAAAAAAAGAATAATATTTTTGCCAAAAAATGTGAACATCTGCACTAGCATACTTCAGTTCTTGAAAAGACCTCCCTCTCTCCCTGCATTTCAGAATGCAAGAAAAGGCTATCGACTTCACAACAGAATATTAAACAAGAATAAAACATTTACTACCATATTTTCTTCAGTTTACCAGTTTCAGCCCCATGTCTAATTAAATTAATCCTAGTTGCTGAGGTAGATAGTACTTTTATAATTTTTATTTTTCACCCTATTACAGTAAAGCTTTTCATATTTATTACTCAGCAACTTGTGAGTGTGGAAAATGTTAACACTGTTGAAAATGCAGTTCACATACTCCCTCTGCTGGTTAACACCTGTCTCTTCAAGCAAGAGGACATCCAAGTTCATCATCTCTTCCTCTTACATGTGTTTTTTTTATACATCAGATTTTCTATTTTACCCTTCCTTATAAAGAACTAAGTTACCTTAGTAAGCTATGAATGAACAAATAAATAGAAAATTCTTAAAACTGAAGGATTTTAATTCAACTAGTTATAAGCAGAACCTTCCTTCTTGCCAAATTCCAACCGTTCTGAAGAATTTGACAGCGCTATCATATTTTTACCTCCTCTCTTTCGTCTCCTACAAATTAATCTGGTAAAAAACACTAGTTTTTCTTTATTTACAATACCTACTTCTAAAAGCTTTCGCTAGAGTCTTTCTGCTTCTAAGATAACTACCTACATAACTCTGGTATGATAAAATACTTCCTAAAATATTTGGAACATTAAATATAAAAACTAAAATGCATATAGAAAATTATCCACTGCATTCCATTTCTTCATCTTCAGTTAATTAATGAGCAATATCTTCCTTTTATAGCTTTAATCTCTATTCCTGCAGCTGCCTTCCTCGTCCAGGTCACCCTCATTTCAAATTTACATTGCTGGCTCCAGTTATTCTAGTTATTACTACCAGTAAAATTTTCTGAAGCCAGAAAAATGTTTCTAACCCAATGTAATAATTTCACTCCCCTGCTCATAAATCAATAGTCATTTTGAAACAAACCATTTCAGCTTTATTTCCTCTGTTAGCCTTTAAGGAAGTTGTAAATCCTTAAAACTAAATAGAAAATTTTGCATTTGTATACATATGCATTGTTCTGGAGAAAGGGTTGCATAGCTTTCGTTAGCTTATCAAAAGGATTCATGACATATCCTCCAAAATGTAAGAACTTGTGTCTACACATACATCACTGTCTATACCACATCAGCCCCTTTGCTATTCTGAGTCGCACACCTAGAATGGCCTTTTTCTCCACATCCCCTATCCAAGTTCTACCCTTTTTTCAGGACACACAGTAAAGTACCACCTCCTGTGTAAAGCTTATTCCAACTTCTAAATTCCTATCACCCTTTAAACAGCAGTATTCTATTTAGCACTTAATTATTCTCTAATACTTTTCCAATTTTGATCAAATAACCGTTTTCTAATATCTGTGTCGTGCCTAGTGGTTTCCTTTTACAATCCAGATGGCACATGTGTCTATCTTACTGTCTTTTTCATCTATTCAGTGCTGAACTCTCTGAGAGCAGAAAGCTTGTTATTTGCACCTCTATTCCTAATGTCTGTTATCTCCTCTAGTGTCTAGGGTAGACATTCCCTAAATGTTTCAAAGAAGAACTATAATGGTGCTAAAGGAAACAAAACATCTCATTATTTTGTTTCTTTCGATTATATGAGTATTCCAAAATATACTTATTTATAGATTTTTTTTAATTTTGTAAAAATATTCACAATTTAAGCTTTCCCTTACTTGAAAAATAAAGGATAAAGAGTTTCACTTCAGTTATGCTGTGGTA
>NW_011888877.1:1664387-1669429 GCF_000151845.1 Pteropus vampyrus | reverse complement strand
AGCCTTTAAGGAAGTTGTAAATCCTTAAAACTAAATAGAAAATTTTGCATTTGTATACATATGCATTGTTCTGGAGAAAGGGTTGCATAGCTTTCATTAGCTTATCAAAAGGATTCATGACATACCCAAAATGTAAGAACTTGTGTCTACACATACATCACTGTCTATACCACATCGTCCCTTTGCTATTCTGAGTCTCACACCTAGAATGGCCTTTTTCTCCACGTCCTCTATCCAAGTTCTATCCTTTTTTCAGGACACACAATAAAGTACCAGCTCCTGTGTAAAGCTTATTCCAATTTCTAAATTCCCATCACCCTTTAAACAGCAGTATTCTATTTAGCACTTAATTATTCTCTAATACTTTTCCAATTATGATCAAATAACCGTTTTCTAATATCTGTGTCGTGCCTAGTGGTTTCCTTTTACCAACCAGATGGCACATGTGTCTATCTTACTGTCTTTCTCATCTATTCAGTGCTGAACTCTCTGAGAGCAGAAAGCTTGTTATTTGCACATCTATTCCTAATGTCTGTTATCTCATCTAGTGTCTAGGGTAGACATTCCCTAAATGTTTCAAAGTAGAACTATAATGGTGCTAAAGGAAACAAAACATCTCATTATTTTGTTTCTTTCGATTATATGAGTATTCCAAAATATACTTATTTATAGATTTTTTTTTAATTTTGTAAAAGTATTCACAATTTAAGCTTTCCCTTACTTGAAAAATAAAGGATAAAGAGTTTCGCTTCAGTTATGCTGTGGTATGCCTTGGAAGTTTTAAGGCCTATATGCTTCAGTCTCTAAGGAAGATGCATAGTTTACTACAAAACATTTGAAATGGTACAGAAAAAAATGAGTGACAAGAGACAACTCAACATCTTGCTTTTGTGGAGACCATAGCCTTATTTCCCAAGAATGAGGTCAGCCTGGTGAAAAGTGCTCAGGGTACAAGGTACAATGTAATGTCTTATCGCATTGTTTTCTTTTGGCCTGCATGAGCATGTTGCCATCTCATTAAAGGCTATCCTATATAAATTTTTGCATTAAAAAGAAATGAGAAGCAACAACAACAACAAAAAAGGCAAAATACCAAAGATCTCATTACTAGTTTAAAACTTGAAAGCATTCATGACAAGCAAAATTAACTAATCATTCTCAACACTGAACGCTATTAGAATCAACTGGAAAGATTTCAGAAGAATACATAGAGCAAAACTCCAGCCCCAACTTTAATTATTCTGAGGTAGACTCTAGACATTTTTTTAAGCTCCCCAGGTAATTCAAATGTAAGATCAGATGTGAGAAACTCTTCCCTGAACCTAATTAAAATTGTATCCAAACAGTGTTTTTTGAGATAACTTATAAATTTGGTAAACTAAAGTTTATAATATACATTTGATACATGAATGAGAAAAGGAGAGGCAGGGAGTTAGGAAGGAAACCAGGGAAAGAGAAGACGCAGTGTCACAGAGAAGAAAGAAGATGAGATATGGTGAAACTTGCTTCAGTTGTCTTCAGACCAACGATCAGAAAAAATATTGCTCTAGAATTCTACATCTTCCAGGAGTTAAAGCTTGAGATCTACTGATCTCTCAAAAGACCATTTTATTAAATTGTCTCATAAATTCTTCCTTCCTAAGTACCCTGAAATTTAGATGAGAGGTTCTCAAACATAGCTGAGTCAGCACATTCGATTCAGATTTTTCTGTTCAATACAGATTTCTTGTCCCCCCTCCAAAAGCTTCTGATTCGGGAAAACTGCTGTGGGATTCAAGAGTTTATATCATTGTAGGTTTCCCAGGCAGGTCACAGTCAGGACTAGAACTACAGATCTGGATTGCTAGATAAGAAAGTGCTTCAAGGCAAGAGTGTGCCCATGTAAGGGGATTTCAAGTAAACTTTTTCAAAATGCACATTTTCAAGCTCAACCCAAAAGATACCCATTTGGCCAGTAAAAAATTTGGGCTAAAGTGTATGTATTTTTTAAAGTACCATAGGTCACACCGAACTACCCAAAGTTAAGAACCACCAGCAAGACATAAAATTTCAATGAATAAAATTTCAATGAATGTTGCATAAGTCAAAAAATGATTGGGTGTAAATCCCTGTGGCTTTTGCCTCCCTTTAGACATGGTTTTGATTTGTAATATTATTTTTATGTCCATTTCTCATTTTGGATAAGGTATGCTCATGGACTGGTCTCTTAACTCCTTGGAATATTTGGTGAAAATAAAGACTGATCTGACTTGTGCAGATATTTTCTTCATAAAGCCAGCATTCCAAATGATGGTGGATAATGTCATGATTCAGTCTTGTCTGAATGGTGTACTTTGTTCTTCTATGAAAGCATTGAAGGCTCTTGACTTTCGTAGATAGCTTGGGACAAAAGGTATGGCTTGGTCATCCCTCAAATCTGGCACCAGTAAAATAGTCAGGTACTTAAATAATATGCACCCTTACGATATCGTTTACTTATTAAATTGGAATCTTGGGACTGGGTTGGGGTTGGATCCTGGCATTGTGTATTTTTAACAAGCACTTATAGGTGATTCTGTGATTAGGCAAGATTTGGAAACACTGAGTGAGAGGAAAAATGAAAATCAACCAAGATATGAAGGGACTGTAGGCTAGATAACTAGTGTTTAATCCAGTAGATAAGGAAAAATGCCTGATCATCACATTACTTAATGTAGATTGCAACCTGTCGAAACTGTGCTTTAGATGCAAAGAGCAGGGAAGACAGTATTTCACCAGGGAACATGGAATAGTAGTTAAGAAGCACAGCTTTTAAAAGTTAACTTATTCTCATTAAGTCTACCCATTCTCTCTACTTCAAGAAACGATTTGAACTGGCTAATAATGAAAACACAAATACATGGATAGTGCATAAAATTAAAATGTCAATTTATAAAAGTGGGAGGTAGCAAATACTATCTCTAAAACGCTGACTGATGAAATGAACTCAAAGCTTCCTAGCAGCCTAAGTCACAGGGAAATTGTGATATGTTGCATACCTCTCATTGTCTGGTAGAAGAAAGCACATCAATTTATCAGGAGAAACAAACTTTCTTCAATCTCAGTGTTAGGAAAAATTTGTCTCAAGGTTCTATATTTAAGGAACACTGATAATGTACTAGGTTGTAGACTTTAAAGCAGTTAATAATAAATAATATCTTAGGACATATGGCTATTTTCAATATCAAAGTCAGTGATAGCAAAGGGCATAGTGCTAAAGAATTTATAAAGGAAGGCAGACTTCTGGTAACTTCCTCCAATAAAAGAATGATTAGTATCACATTATGTTCACAAAGTCTGGAGAACTTTATTTCTTAATTTAAGTTAGTTTCTTGAAAAATTAAGTCCGTTAAGCTTGTTTCCCTAAATTAATCATCTGCAAATATTACACAGGAGCCATTAAAAAAATGTAAATTTCTATACTGCTCTCTAGAACCTCGGAATTGGGACGAGGAATCTACATATAGAGCAAGTGATTCTCAGATGATTGTGTTAGCCACATTTGGAGACCCATTACCAAAAACTACCACTTTTAAAAATTAGTTGTCACTACTGGAATTTTCTGATTCAAGATAGAAGAACCTAGTAGGGCCTGGCAAGCACACGAGTTGAAAGTGAGAGCAACCACAGTCTAAGATCAGTTTGTCCAAGTGTTGTCCATACCCCATGGTAGCTTGCTACAAATACATATTCCTAGGACTCAGCCCAGGCCTAGAGAATTTGTGTCTGAGTGGAATGCAGGAGTCTGAATTTTAATTAATATTTCATGTGATTCTTTGCACGATAAAGTTTGAGAAATTTTGTTCTACTTTTAGGACCTATAAATGGGGGGAGAAAGGATAAAAAGATACCTTATTATATAAAGTAAAATTTCTGATTTGAAATACAGCCACAGGGGAAGACTTCTGGAGGTCTTCTCACAAGTCAGGCCAAGATTTCTTAGAAAGCAATTTCAGATCTGTTCCAAAGCTCAAACTGGAAACCAACTGAATGTTGCACCATCTGTACTGAGTAATTAATCAAGTTTCCAGTAACTTTCAGCTCTAGGAAATGTCCTAAAATGGCATGCATTGGCATTGCAGACCTGTGCTTCTGAATATAATCATCCTTCCTCTGAAACCATCGTAAACAACACCAGAGCCAGAAGAGACATTCCAGTTTATCTAATTATATTCTCTCAATTTGTAGATGGAAAAAGCTAAAGACAAAAGGTCATGCCCAAGGTGACGAGACTAATTTTGGGACATATAGCTTAAAACTCTGGGTGGCTGATACTACCATAATCCAATTTCTTCTGTTACAGACTTGCTAATGCAAACCAGAGTAGTTATTAATTTTGTTTTGTTTTGTTTCTTAAAGAAAGGTTTAATTTGAGAGTTATGCAAGCAAGAACATAATTATTTTAATAGGTTATTTTTTATATATGCAAAGAAAATACTGGCCTACCTTCAGTAAGTGTAGATTTTTGTTGTTGTTGTTTGGGAGAAGAGAGGATTTGACTTGGTTTAGGTTTTAATCTGCTATTTGTTGTATTGTGTTTTGGCTTGAGAGATAACACTGTTGTTGATCGAGCTATTCTCTTTACCCAGCCTTCACATTTATACGTGTTTCACAGTGAGTAGGGGTGAAACCTGGGCCTTTGAACAAACCAACCCCAGTGGTCTGCTTGTTCATCCTGAGTATTGCCTTGACCTTTGTAATATGTTTTAAAGCCAGAGTGGCTCTGGATCAATTAGGATCTCACCCCTTTATAAAAACAAGTCCTCTTGACGGCTTCCAATAATATTGCTCAGCTTTCTTGGTGTAAATTAATCTTGGCTGTAAATGAGTTTACAGAATATGTAATGTAATGTTAGATCGGTATTTGGGTTTTCAGGGGACTACATTACATATTCTGACTTTATGTTCAAAAAGACCTCAGAAAGAAATGTTTTTTTTTTTTCTCTAGACTTTATTTCTGCAACTGTTACCTTCTTCCTAAAAATCTATAAATCTGCTTTTAAAAAAAAAGTCTTCAAAGGGAA
>NW_011888877.1:1661268-1663357 GCF_000151845.1 Pteropus vampyrus | reverse complement strand
AAACCAACCCCAGTGGTCTGCTTGTTCATCCTGAGTATTGCCTTGACCTTTGTAATATGTTTTAAAGCCAGAGTGGCTCTGGATCAATTAGGATCCCACCCCTTTATAAAAACAATTCCTCTTGATGGCTTCCAATAATATTGCTCAGCTTTCTTGGTGTAAATTAATCCTGGCTGTAAATGAGTTTACAGAATATGTAATGTAATGATAGATCGGTATTTGGGTTTTCAGGGGACTACATTACATATTCTGACTTTATGTTCAAAAAGACCTCAGAAAGAAATGTTTTTTTTTTTTTCTCTAGACTTTATTTCTGCAACTGTTACCTTCTTCCTAAAAATCTATAAATCTGCTTTTTAAAAAAAAGTCTTCAAAGGGAAAAACTTCACTAATTATTTTCCTAAACACTTTGGAGAGTTTGCACATTTTTTGCATACACTTTTTCTTTTTCCTTTTACATTCATCTGAGCAAGGCCTAGTTAAAGCTAGATTTGGGGCAGGGGCAGGAGGCTTAAAAGCCTGCTAATGGCAGCTCTGCGTAAGAGAAGGCATTAGTATACATTTCAAGAAAACCAGGCTAAGCAAACAAGCCCCTGCTCCTAACAGAAGATGAGATGCTCTTACATCAGAAGCGCTATTTCTCCTGAGACTATTCAAGGAAAGGAAAAGATGTTGTAAATTGATATATCTTGTTTAGATTTATGTAATTTAAGAAAACCTATTGAATGAGACAATTGCAATTAATACATCCTGCCCTTTTTCCCCGAATGCTGAAATTTGGTGTGATTTCTGTAATCTTGATGAAAAATGCGGCAAGTAAGATATGTGAATTTTATATTTTTAATTTTGATTTATTCTAATTAGATTTTTTAAAATCCACTTATATTTTGAGAGATATAGCCAAAATAGATGTTTTTTTTTACTCAATATACCATTCATTGATTATTCACTAGTTGCCATGCACCATTTATCCTACCATCAATTGGAAATTCATTTAACAAACATTTCCTGTAAATCTTCTTTGTTTCTGGGACTAGAAATACAAGGAAAATAAGATAGAAGCTCTTCATAGTAAGAGTCTGTTGATATACATGCACATGATTACAATTCCTTCTAATAAGTGCTAGAAGTTTAAATACTAAGTAAGCCCTTGAAACAATCAACTCCTTTTCTGGGATGAAGACAGAGATTTATTTCAAGGCCTCTCCAAACTGAGGTTTATACCATAAGGAGGTGACCAAAATAAGTGCATGTCGCAGAAGGCTTTCCCTGTGAAGGAAAAACAGGACCACGTATGCAAAGGCAACATCAGCAGCAGACTTAGTGCATTCAGAAGATGATCATATCTTGGTGTGTGTGTCTATGATGAGGAAGGAGGTAGTGAGAATTTCAGAAAATTAGGGAGAAAGAACAAGCAAATATCAGGTTACAAAGGGCTTTATATACTCAGTATTCTATGAAAAGATTTTTTTTAACTTAACTCCGTAAGTGTTGAGGGTCAAAGAACCTAAACAGAAGTAGTGAAAATAAAGATGAATAACACATCTGAGGTATTTCTATATCTACTTATAATGTATGATAAACTGTTTAGTTTTAACAACAAACCTAACTAAATTTCTCATGTTAACACTTCTGTGAACAAAGGTAAATTTGAGGCAATATTTTATGTTTACTCTCACTAGTGAATTTAATTTAAAACTATAATTTTGGGATGTTTTAGGAACCACAAACAATAGCTATCACGTCTTGAAGCTCATACTTATGCATGCACCAAACTTACGTGCTTTTCTCCTTTCATCCCGTAGTCTATCGATTCCACATTTTTATCATTTTATATTCTGACTTCTACCAGCATCCTACAGCAGTATGGCTTGAATGACTCCTGAATCTTTACTCTTCCTTAGCATCTTCTAGACGCTTCCTCTGTAAGTCATCTCAAATGAACAACAACCGAACATTCATCTAAAAATAGAAAATACAAAAATTTGTACCAAGAGATTTAAGAATTGAACTTTAAACACCCAGTCCTAAAACAGAACAAAAAATATAAAAATGCAATTTTGTAAGGGCTTTTCAAGGTCTTAGAGAA
>NW_011888877.1:1653789-1660448 GCF_000151845.1 Pteropus vampyrus | reverse complement strand
ACAGCATCGACTTTGCCTCCTCCCCTCCCCTGCCCAATATGTCACATCTCTCTCTACTATTCTGTCCTCAACCACAGCTCAGTCCTTAGAGAGCTAAAGTCTCTGACAAGAAGATAAATGGACTGTATTTCAGCAAGTCTAGGAGAGGCACAGTACCACAATAGATGGGTCTCGAAAAAAAAGAAGGCCATAAATCAGATGGCAATTCATCTTAGAACATCTGCTCTTCATAGCCCTGATGGAGTATGAAAGCTTGACTAAACTGGAGCACCCATGGTGTTCCACCTCAGGTCCCCTCCTATCCCTACCGTCACCTCCTTGCATATCCATCCTGTGTTCCACCAGACTCTCTAAGTTTGGGCCAATGGAGAGTCTTCTTTACAGTTACAGTTCATTCCTAGAAAGTCTATTATAGAGTACCGAGAATCTTAATAAGGTCATAAGTTGTAAAGTGAATTTTCGAGCATTTTAGGATTTGGGATCCTACACCATTATCACTTTCTTTCCATGCGTAGATTATTTGTAAGAATAAATTTAGTTCTGCAAATCTACATAAATTGTTACTAGTTTATACTGCCAATTCATAACCATTAAATGTTCTTGTATACTTAATAGCACAAGAAGCACTAATGTCATTTGTGGACATAACCCATTATTTTGCCAAACAAATACATGGCTTAGCACTCAATGGAATCCTCCACTGCAGATCTGTGTCAACCCACTGACCTCACACTTGCCAGAACCATTTTATACAGGTGATATAGAGAACTGAAGGTATGTGATATAAAAGCAGAATTATAAAACAATTATAGAAATGGAGCCCTAAGTTAAATTACTTGTAAGTCCATTGTGTTACATAAAGTCATTTGTAAGCCTGGGCATAACTATGAGCATAAGCGTGTTACATCGAGTTAGTCAAGTGAAATAGAAAGCACATTTCTTGGTCTGAAGCACTATATAATTTAATCATGGAAAGTGAAAAAATTCAAAACTAAATAATGTGTGAAAAGAAAGCCTAAATACAGCTAAATACGATTATTCATCCTTCAGTTCTCAAGTCAAATGCCAGTTCTTTATATTTTCCTGACCACAATCAATTTGGTTTTGTTCTCAGAGCACTGTTATAATTTCCTCCATTTGATGTGCCCAGCTGTTAACTCTTATGTATGTAATTATATGATGAATGTCTCTCATGCTGGCCTGTGATCTCCATGGAGGTGGAGCCCATGTCTGCTTTTTGCTCACCATTTAACTCTCAAAACTCATCTGCTGGCTGGAAACTAGTTATATTAGTTGATAAATATTTCTGAATGAACGATGGAGTATAAAACGTCTCCATTATATTTACAACACTAGTTATATCTTTTAAAGAGTGTCCAATGGTGGAAACAGTCCATTATTGTACTAACATTAACTTTTTAGAAAACCCTGAAAATGTCACTTTCCTCTCTTCCTCTGTATTTCCTCAGTACTAAAATGGAGATTCAAAACATCTTACTAACCTACCTTTCCTTGTATGGTTGCTATTCCAGTTACTATTGCTGCATTACAAATCACCAAAACTTAAGGCATAAAACAATGATTTTATGACAATATAGTTTTTCTACTTTCTTTTATTTCACTATACTTCAAAATGTCTATATTGCAAATATTTTTATAATCACAAATATCATTTTATTTAAATGTTGATTTATTGCTCTTCCTTCTTCTGAACTGTCTTCTCATCAGCTCATGCAGCCCTATGTAACTTTGACAATAAAGTCATAGCTAAACTTCTGCACTTTGCTATTATGTTAAGATTTAAATGTTATGCACATTGAGAAACTATATCCCTTATCTTGATATCTACAATCATCAGAAAGTCATCTATATACATAGCAATTTATCAGACTATATTTTCGTTACTATAAATCTGGGCTGTTTTTATTTGTGTGTCACAAAATTATCTATTCTGGAAAATGTTGCCATTTAAATCTAAGAAATTACCATTTGAGTAAATGTACAATGAATACCACTTGGAGACAAACACATTTTTTGTTTTGTTTTGTTTTGTTTTTTCTTTTCTCTAGATAATTCTAGACACTCTAGATTCTACAAATAATTAGTCTGGCCAGCAACCTGAATTTTACCACCCAGCAATTCTGAAGTTCATTTTGCCTGTTCTGTCTACATGTTACAGAAACAGTCTTTCACTCAGAAACTAAATCTTTTTACAAGGGGCTTATCAAGACACATATTCCTGCAGGAAAATGAAATAATATGATTGTAGAAGGTAACATAAGCAAGAGTTAAATGGCCAACAGAACTTCTAAAACAATTTTGAAAAGCCCTAGAAAGAGGAGACCTTTTTTCTGAAAGATTGGCCTCTTTCATCACGAGTCTTTAATATTTTTGTCCTCCTTTGAAAATAATCACTAACATAAGAAAGAACTTGAACCTTAACATGGTGTTAACCAACATTTCCAAAACATGAAAATTTCAATTTTCTTAAAAATAAGAGCTATATGTTAATGAGACCATTTTCTGTTCTTTAAAAAATTTAAGTCAACCTATTCTTGTTGGAATAAATAAATAAATTTTTGCTACATCTTCCTTGTTTGAAATAAAATATGCTTCAAACTAAGAACCAGTTAAAATAAATCATAATTGGGACAAGACCAATAAAATGTTTTCAAACATTCATTTTGAGGTCTTTAATTTTTTATCTCTCTTATTAAGCTCAGAACAAGTTCAGTCAAATATGACACTAATTAAAACGCTCTACACTTCTATCAGTGTTGATTAGTTATTAGTATAAAGCTGTTAGCATTTTTATAAAACAATTTAAAATTTTACCCCCAAAGAAAATGGAAACCACATATTTCATAACAGATGTCAAGTCTGAGATTATCCTTTCTTTAGAAGTATAATTCACTACTTAAATAAAGAGTAAGAACTGGAGAAGTGATAAAAACACTTTATAAGTCTTTTTCTGTCTTCAAACATAAGGAGTACTTATTACAGAGAAGCTGAAAACAGGTTATTTATTGGCACATTACTAAGTTATCTAAAAGCTTTTTGGCAAAGTGCCCACCTTATAAAGGAAAATGTTTGAGTTTTGCTACAAAACCGACAATTGGCTAATCTAATGTGTACAAAAGGTCTCAATTGGGCTCTGTATGTAGTATGAGTCATTTATATTTGCAATTGCAAACTGCGTTTCTGATACATCAACACATCAAACTACAAAATTACATCTGGAAAATGTAAATGTCTACCATTTTAGAAGCATTTGAATAGACTTATATTATATTTACTCTTTGAAAAGAAAAATCAAAGGCATTTTTAAAAATCTCCCATTATTCTATTTGTAAAGTATATTTTCTACCCTTAACTCAAATGATACATGATGGTGAATAAACAGTTAAAATACCCACGGGACAAAGACAACACTGCCTGTCTTCACATACAGTATAGAATTTCCAAGTACTATCTAAATTTTTTCATAAACATCCATTTTATTCATCCCAGAGCCAATGGGATTTAGCAGTAAAGTCACAGACTGTGTAGCTGTGTTCCCTGATTGGATGCAGGCTCTACCACTTAATAGCTATGTGCCATGGAGAAGTTGCACAGACTCCTGTTGCCTCAGTTTTCTCAGCTATAAAATGGGGACGATTATCATGGTACATGCCACACAGAGTTTTTGCAAGGAGTAAATGAATGATATAGTAAAGGTCTTAGAAAAGTATCTGCCACATCATGGAGTTATGTGTTAGCCATTATTTTCTTTTCTGATCATTTCTGTTCTCGTTGCCACAACTTTAATCCAAGAATCTCATCCCCCCAAGATTGCTGCACCAGCCTCCCAATTGGTCTTCCTGTCTTCTCTCTTCTCTGCATGTAATATACTCCATATTTTTAAGAAATTAACAAGTAAATATACCTATTCACTAGGCCCTACTCAAATAACTTTCTCAATTCCCAATTTCTTTCAAAATAAAGAACAACCATCTTATCTTCATGGCCTCCCATAATTTGGGTATACCATGATATTCCAACATTATCGTTCTCTGTTTGTCATACACGATGGTTCAACCAGGCTGCCTCCCCATCTTTCTTTAGCTTCCCAAGACTCTGCTCTGCTGTTTCTCCTTTTGGAATGTCCTCCCCCAACCACTCTGTCTACTCAACCCCTGTTCATTCCCCGAAACCACTGATGTCCCAATTCATTCACAAAAACTTCCTGCATTACTATGAACTCACACTGATGTGACCAGGCAACCACATATAAATACTAAAATTCCTTGTCTGAGATGATCATTTGGGTCCTTTGTCACTGAATTTTAGTGTTTTGTGGGTATAATCTCCATGTAAATGTAAAACTACACTGCACCTAATTTTTAGCATTCCTCCCCAAACAATTAGCCTGCTCTTCTAAGGGTCAGGACTATGCTTTACTCATCTTTTATTAGAGCTACAGCCAAACACACAACGAGCAGTACATTGAATCATTTTGAATATTTATGATCCTGTTTAGGCCAACATCATCACATTAGCATATTAGCATCTTGTAACTGACCCCCACCCCTCACCCCCACCCCCCAAAAAAGAGGAGAGAAGCTGCTGGGAAAGCTCACGCAAAAGTGCCAAAATTCATTAGTTGATTACCTGAGGTTTGCATTTGGGGCAAAAGGAACATTTTAGAGAAAAGACAACTGCGAGCCCCAGGAGCTGTCTTGGTGTCCTGTAAAGAATTCCTAATGGTCTGGATTTCATCTAGTTGTGTTACACTAGTCCCCGTCAAAGGTGTCAGACTGTGACTGCAGTGGCAGCACTGTGACTATTTGAACTCATTACTGTCAAATGACTAGATTGTCTGATTGTTTTTTCTTTCCACTAAGTGGACTGTGTTTGGTCGAATGGATTAGCAGATTTGGTATTGTGCTCATACACTTTTGGGTTTTGTCAGTGCCCTGAACATTAGGGGGACAGTTCCACCTTGACCCCTGCCAGCTGGTCACCCAAAGGATGACAGGCATTCTCTCTAATCTTCAGTCTCAGGGAAGGAGATGCATTAATTGCTCCTCTCAACAGGTCTTTCCCAGTGTCTTTCCACATCATACCCTCAGCATCACCTTCCCAGGAAAGCCCTGATTTGCTAGAGTGTTTAGATTTAACCAAAAAGGTAAATAGCTGGTAGAGCCAAGATTATTTTTGTAACTGAGGGATCTTATGGTGGAGAATTTGTATAAAGGATTAATAGATATGGAATTTTTAAAAATCATTATTGTAAAATAAATGTTGAGACTATACCACTTTATTACCTTCAGCATTTATTTTCTCTTCTTCACTACAATTTTCTGTTTTATTTTTCTGCTGGTCATCCATATTCCCTTCATGTCCTCACCTCCCTTTAAAGTCTTGAACTATGACTTATTTCAGGAAACAATCTCTTTCTATTCAGGTAAAGACCCAGATGGAAGTTAAGGGATGAGACCGTGTCCATCGACTGGTCACTGTGTGAGAATAAAGAGGACACTCAGACCAATAGGATGCAGAAGGAGGCCTGCAGGGAGCAATAGCAGAAGTGTGAGTCTTGGGGTTTAGCAATCCACACCAGGTATGAAGACTTCATCTCAGTGAGATATGGAAAATCTAAGGGGCTTGCAGACAATCAAGAGATGCAGAGGCCAAGAAAGTCATAATGAGAAGTCTGATCATTCCAAGAGATTTACATAAGGTGATCAGGGGTGGGATAATAGCCACTTTCTGGAAGAAGAGCTGGACAGGAACCACCCAATCCTGCCACCTGCCAAGATATCAGGCTCGATCCCCAACCAAGAGCTTGTGCCCTGGAGATGATGAAGAGGAAGCTGCTGTTCCTTCACAGACTAGGACCAGGCAGCAGCCTGGCTTCCAGAGCAGAGAATCCAGGTGCTTGAGTGATGGCCACCCTCAAGCAACAACACTGAATTACCTCGTGCCTTCCCCTCTGTGCTTTTGTATAAACTGTCCCCTACACCTGGAATTTCAAATTTTACTCCTTAAGTTGAGAAAACTGCATTTATATTTTAATCTCAAGCGTGACCTTCTCCCTCCACTTCATGGATAAGGTATCTTTCCTCTGCATGCTGGTCATAATCATATTCTAGTAGAGTAATATATTTTGTCACAATAGACTGAGAGTTCCTTGAGGTCAGAAATAACATGTTCTCTATCTCTCTGTCCCCAGAAATGCCTTATGCATTACGCTCAATACATACATGTTGATGAGCAAATGAGATGGGTGAGTTGATTCCAATGCATAAAAGAATGGAAGGATGAATGAGATCTCAAACATCTGTGGTTCTGACTGGAGACAACCGAATGTTTCTGAACCCTGTGGGATGCTGTCCTCTCACTGAGCCTGAGGAAGGGGCAGAGCTGCCTACCTACAGACACCAGGGTGGACGTCAGAGACCTAGAAAAATGCAACAACTGACGCCAACTCTAATAACAATAAGACTTCTCAGTCTTGTCTTTTCTTCTGCCTCCAACCAGAGTTAAGAAGTAAATAACTCCATACTGCTGCTATTTCTTACATAGGGTGTTTTACACTAGAACAGACTTTCCTGCTTAGGAAGTAAGCCCTTTGGGAAATGACTGCAACTGTATTCTGTAAAGCAGAAAGCGATTTA
>NW_011888877.1:1645672-1653739 GCF_000151845.1 Pteropus vampyrus | reverse complement strand
GACTTTCCTGCTTAGGAAGTAAGCCCTTTGGGAAATGACTGCAACTGTATTCTGTAAAGCAGAAAGCGATTTATCACCAATGACATAACAGCAATGCCACCTTTAGGGCTAGTGATAAGAAGTTAGTTAAAACTTCCCTGAGAAAAGCGAGGTTAAAGATAGGAATAATTAGGATCTTTGTGAATAAGTTCGTTCCACGACTTTGAATAAGGGAAAGAAATAAGATCTCAAGTCTCTGCAGTCAACAATTTCAAGTGCGGCAGTGGCGATTTATCCCTGCCAATGAGTTTATTCTTACGCAATACATAGGGTTGTATAAAAATGGTTGAGTTTCACAAGGAAGAAAAGGAAGATTACTGCCATAATGCAAGAATCTGATTCTTTCTCACTTACTAGTTTGCTCAAACAAAGTTTCTTAGAAATCACGCTTAGAAACAGCTCAGCTAACTCACCCATCTCAGAAAGTACCACCAACTTCTGTGCTTTCAAATGTCAGGAGTCAGGCCACATAAGAGAAATTAATAAATCTAAGAGTACTGTCAAACCTAAATAATATAAATGAATGGCATTATTAGACCATACCTAATCTGCATATATGTCTTCGTTTTTCCACAAATAAAGAAAGTTTTTGAAAAGTTGTCTATAACTTAGAACATAAAGAACCTACAGCAAGGTCTAAATAAAATCTACATTCTTCATCTCCGACCCAAAACACTTTCTAAGTGAGTGCAATAAACATATATATGTCCTTCAATTACAACAAAAATTATTCTGGCATTGTTTAGAAAGCTTAAGCTCAGAATCATGAAAAAGGATTTTTAAAGTTGTATAGCTCATATGCAGTAGAACAGACATTTGAAATTTTGTCTCTTGAATTAGTGAAATGCAAGTAAAGACTGAATTATGGTAGATGAATAAATAAACTTTTGACTATGGACATTATCATATTCTATGTTTTTTTCCCTTCAAAATAAAAACACAATTCATCATAAATGAATTTGGCATAACAAATTTCTCCAAATGAAATGAAAAAGCAAATAGGTTAAAAAAAAAAGAATTTGAAATAGCAGTAACAAAAATGAGTATACCTTTGGGCAGTAGTTCCTAAACTATGCTCTTCAGAACACTAGTTTATAGGATATTAAGAGATATTATATGGGTGGAAGCGGGGAGGATTGAACCAAAATCAGCTACATTTCTATGTATGATGAACGACCTAAAAAGGAAATTAAGGAAACAATTTCTATTTAGACAGTGTCAAATTGTATTAACTAATCATATTGTGGTAATCATTTCACAATATATACATGTATCAAATCATCACATTTCCACCTCAAATTTACACAATGTTATATGTTGATTATATCTCAATAAATATGCAAAATATATTTAAATAAAAATATATAATATACCATCAAAAAAGAATAAAATACTTAGCAATAAACTTAACCAAGGAGGGAAAGATATGTATACTGAAAGTTACAAAACGTTGCTGACAGAAGTTAAAGAAGACACCAAAGGATGGAAGAACATCCTTGTTCATGGATTGGAAGAAATGATATGATTAAGATATCCATACTATCCAAAGTGATCTACACATTCAATGCAAGCGCTACCGAAATCTCAATGCTTCTTTTTTCTCAGAAATAGAAAAATCCATCTTAAAATTCATATAGACTCTCAAGGGACCCCGAAGAGCCAAAACAATTTTTAAAAAGAAAAACAAATTTGTGGAACTCAGACTTCCTGATTTTAAAATTTAGGATGAAGCTACAGTAATCAACTACAGTGTGGCTCTGGTATAAAGAGCCACATATTCTAATGGAAAAGAATAGAGAATCTAGAAATAAACCCTTACATATGTGGTCAAATCATTTTAACCAGGATTCCAAGACCATTCAATGAGGAAAAGACAGTCTTTCCTACAAGCGGTGCTGCAAAAACTAGATATCCACATACAAAAAAAAATAAAGTTGGACCTTTACATTACACCATATTAAAAAATAAGCTCAAATGTATTAACAAGCTGTTTCTCCCACACTCTTGTATCTCAATAAATAGCAATCTCATCTTACCAGTGGCTTAGGTCAGAGGTCTTAGTTATTCTTCTCTTCTCCCTTAACATCACACTGCACATTTGATCCATCAGAAGACCTATCTGCTCATCCTTCCAAATACATTCTGAATCTGATCACTTCCGCTACCTCAAAGCTCTAGTTACCTCTCCTCTTACAGAGACTGCTAACTGGTTTTCTTTTTGTTTTTTCCTTCTCATTTTATATAGTCTATTTTCTGCACTGTATAGTCATTTCTTTAAAACAAGCCAGATCATGTCCCTCCTCTAGTTGAAACCCTGTAATAGATTCTTATGTCATCCTAAGTAAAAGTCAAAGTCATTACAGTGACCTAAAAGTCCTATAGCATCTGTGCCCCCAACAGCCTTCTTTCTTGACTCAGCTGATGCTACTTCTGACCTCATTCACTCTGCTCTAACACATCTGCTTCATTGTTTTCTCTGGATGATATGCTGAATGTCTCTCCCTCAACACCTGAGCGCTCACTACTCTTTCCCCAGGAAGTTCTTCTTCCACATACCTGCAGGCTTGTTCCCTCTTCCCCTTTAGGTATTGATTGTAATATCTCAGACCTAGTAAGACTTACCATGACCACCTTATATAAAACAGGTCTGCCTACAGTGGTTTTAGTTTACTTTTTTCTTTCCTGTGCACACCAAAATTTGAAATATTATATGTATTTGTTTACTTGTTTGGCATCTATCTCACTCCACTAGAATATAAGCTCCATGAGATTAGGAATTTTGATTTGTTCACCACTATACCCCCTAGAATAGAGACTGCCACATACAAAACTCAAAAGATATTGTTACGTGAACAAATGAGTGAATGAATGAATGAATATAACTACTGCTACTTTTATGTACATAATTTACAAATTATGTAATTTACAATTTACTTCTTTGCTCCACTTAAATCCTAAAAATTGAGTATTATCATTTTGGTCATAAACGGCTATAACTTGACTTAGTGAACAAAAATTAGCTTTTAAATTACAATGCTAATGGACCACTAAAGAAAAAGAAAATCATCTTATCACTCCTTGCATATGGTATTACAATTATGAAGTCTTGTTCCAGTGATGTCTTGGCTATTTGGACTGTAAAAATCTGAAAAAAAAAACTGCTCAGTTTTCAAAATCTTGCCAGTCATTGGTCTTTTCTTTGTGGTTTAGTGACAAACAGCAGAACTGACAACTGCAGCTCTGACTTTGCCGGTTTGGGACCATTGTTCCCACAGCCATGTTCTTCTGTGGTCTCAAATTTCTGGTCAAGTACATTTACTAGTTTTCTTCATATACTGGGTACACCCCGTGAATCAGAAACATCCCCCTAAGTTTCCTCCAAGCCAAGGACACATACAAAAAAATTACTTGTAGTTGTTTCTTTTTATTTGAAGTTTCTTTCCAAACTCTGTACAAATTCTACCATTTTTGTGCCTCAGACCAATAGTAGATTGTGTACTGCAAATGAGGTATTCCCTCTGACTCTTCGAGGTGTCCCTTCTCTCATGAGATCTTGTTTTTCAGTGTCAGCCTGCCGGATCCAGGCTCCCAGGGCGAGCCCTATGTCGTGTCTTCTCCACTCAAAATATATTTCTCATATTTTGGCTGGAACCAATATGCTAACTGATTCGGGCTAAGGTATAATGATGAATAATAACTTTACCTGGAAATTTTGAAATGAGAAATCTTTTTCAGCATTGCTCCAGCCACACCACATAGGGAATCCTCTATTATACTAAATACTGTAGTAGTGCCTTCTTGGGAAGCAAACAGGATGTGACTGAGTACAATACGAGAAAAGCAGTTAGGCAAATTATAGCAATGCGCTGAATGGAATATTAAATGATCACTAAAAATGATATTTCTAAAGATTATATAGCAAGATAGGCAAGTATATATGATTTTAAGTGAAAATGACAGATATAAAATTACATGTACCTTATGATTATGTCTGTTAAAAATTTGTATGCATTTAGATACATGGAAAATAAATGGAATTTATGTGTCATGATGTTCGATTTCTTTAACTATTTCATTAATCTTACATCTATTTTAAGTTAAAAATAATATAACTTTGTGGAATGTCCTTAACAGCGTTATACTAATATGGTGTGTCTTCTAGGTTTCCTTTTGTTACTACTAATTATGTTCTTCAGAGTGAAAATCTCATGATATTTTGGCTATTCTAATGTAAAGTATTTTATGATATATCACAAAAAGTCTAATACCTTGCCTCCTAAATATGGAATTGTTTTAATGAATTAAATAGCAAATAACAATAATTTTTACATTAATTTTATAGTTTAAAAACTCATTTGGAGAATTTTAATCATCTTGTAATATTTATTTCATTACGGCTTTAATATATTCTACAGAAAGCAGGTCTTATCTCAAATAATCTTTAATATTATTTATTTATTTTGACTGTAGCATTCACTGCTAGAGAACATATCTTTATAGAATATTAAAAATGATCTGTAATTTCTCCATCCTCAGGATTTATTTGAAATGGCAGATTTAATTTAATTTCTGTCAGACTATACCTTGAAGAGATACGCATCACAAAATTCTATGAAATCTTGAATTTCTGGCAGTGAAATATATGCCTCTGATTGACATTTTATTTTGGCTGCAAGTGATTTTGATAAGCACTAATGTCCAATAAAAATGTTGACTCAAAGGTCAGATTTGGACAATTTGGCCACAGAGAAGACACTTCCAATATGCACTGGTTTTAGAGCAGTTTAAACAGCTTCCTCCAACATCCTCCCATAGAATAACAAAATAATGATTCTACAAAACTAGGTTTCAGAAGATAGTTTAATGAGTTGAAAATAAATTCTGCTTTTGTGAAGAAGTGACCAAAGGTTACTGGTCTTGTTCAATCCTGATCTATTACGGTTAGAATTGGAGAGCCCTTCAATGTTGTTACAGAGGAAATTTCAGAGTAATCATGTCTCTCAGCAGTGGTGGATCAATTTTCCAGTAGAACTCCAAGTAGAAAGAGACTTTTCTGATCAAAAAGCATTTACAATGACCGTTCTATTAGCCAGCATGAGCTCAGCAAAGGAGCACAGAATTCTCAGGATAAAGAGTCATAGAGTTGATTAATCATGTAGTCATGACTAGCATTTTATAAGCTATAAATGAGAAAATCAAATACTTCCACAGCAATACACTAAAAAACTATTTACTATTTCTTCCATTCATTTATTCAAAAAAAATTTGAGAATTTTGTATAAGTCAGGCACTCTTCCAACAGAGGCTATAACTGCAAAAAAAAAAAAAATGCAAGATCCCTTCTATTAGGAAGCCTATATTCTACTAGAGAAAGGTAATGGTTAATCAACTGAATCAATAGGTAATTAAGATTGATCTGTGATCGAAGGAAGATGGAGGTGGGTCAGAGGACAGAGAGTAGTTTAAAGGCTGGCATGGCTCCTATGTTTGATGGAGGTTCAAAGAAAGACTCTTGGATTAGTTGACATTGTATAAAAAACCTAAATGAAGTGAGAGAGCGAGTCATGAGGCTATCTGATGAAAGTGCTTCACACAGAAGCACCACAGGGTGCCAAGGCCAGAGGGGACTTGGCATGACTGAGGAGGCCAAAAGGAGGCAAGCTTGGCTGAAGAAGAGTGAGCCAAGACTGATAAGAGATGCAGTTAGAGAAATAGGTAAAGATCATTTCACAGAAGACATTAGTTGCCATAGTAAGCACTTGGGACTTCATTCCGAGCGAAATTGTAAGCCATTATTGTGGCCGGGGTAAAGGATAAGCACAGAGCAAGAGAGGAAGCAGGGAGACACTTGATCTATCACAATAGACCAAGTAGACACTTGATCTATCACAATAGACCAAGTAGACACTTGGTCTATCACAATAGACCAAGTGAGAGATGATAATGGCTTGGATAAAAATTTTTAATTGATAGCTCAAAATTAGCATATATTTTAAAAGAAGAACTGACAAGATTTTCTGATAAATTGAAACATGAGGTTTAAGGGAAAGGTAGCTAACTCGTTGAGAGTCAAATCTCTGGGTCAAGATGAGATAACCCAAATGAGTGACTATAGACAGAGAAAAAAAGATCCAAAGACTATCCCTTAAGATACTCCAATATTTGAGTTGAGAAAGCTGAGCAGGATCCAGCAAAGAAAACAGAAAACAGAAAAGCAGTAGTCCAAAGAATGGGACACACATCAAAAAGGGGATGATATTCTGTGCAAACACAGTTTCAAATAGAAAGCAGCAACCAATGATGTCAAACGCTGCCGTCTCATCAGTAAAATGGACTAGGAACTGACCACTAAATTTAGCGACACGGAGGACATAGATAGGAAACACCTATAGAATGATGCAGAAAGGTTAGAGAAGGTTTTGTAGAGAGCGAGGAGACAAAGTGTCAGCAACTATTTCAAAGAAGTCTGCTAGTGTAGAAGGCAAAGAGATTAAACAAGAGCTGGAGAAGGTGAGGGTCAAGAGAAGATTTTTAGATAGGAAATATTTCAAACAGCTTTTATATAGTCAATAATGTGAGAGATCCATTATTATATTAACCCTTGGCAAATATCAGAGTTATGTAGTTTCATTATAAAATCAATATGCTGCTTCATTTTAAAATCTAAGGGAAAAAAAGCCAAATAGGTATTTTTCTCAATCCTACAATTCTCATGGCGATTTTTAAAGTATGCTTTTAAAGGAATATTTAAGTATACTTTCTTTATAAAAATGCAAGTCTTTTGAAGAAAATATATATTTTAAATTCTTAATATAAGACTAGCTAAACAAAAGTTTAACATTTGACTTCCCATACACACACACACACACACACATTATTTATAAAATGGAAAGTAGAGAAAGAAAATGAATGTTACCCATCGCACATCTCATTTTAAGAAAGTTTCCTCCTGGTACCTTCATTAAGAATAACAGCATAATGAAGGTTGTCAAATGTATATATCCTCAATAACAATTTACTCTGTGTAGCTTTTTTTAAATAACAGTCTTCTTAAAACAAAAAAGCTTAGGACATATGTTGTAATTATTTGAGTGAATTTCTATAGAAAATTATTGTATAAAGTATCAATCTAACTTTCTGATGTTAGAAAACACAGAATATAAATAATTAACTTATCTTGGATCAGTGTTTCTTGGACTTTTTCAGAGGCACGCACGTCCCTACAAGGGCCCTTAACCAAACCTACCCGCAACTAGAGAAAAGCAGGCACTTGGTATGTCTATATTCACTCAAGCCATCAGTAACAACACCAGGTGGAAAAGCCTTAGATTCCGACTCTCAAACATGAATTGTCTTTTCTTTTTTATCTTGTCCAGATATTTCTTTACTTTTCTTATTAAATGTATTGGGGTGACATTGGTTAATAAAATGATGTAGGTTTCAAGTGTAAAATTCAATAATATGTCTTATGTGGGTTCACCATCCAGGTGTTAAATTTCCATTGTGGGTTCACCATCCGGGTGTTAAATTTCCTTCCATCACCATATATTTGACCCCCTTTACCCTTATCTTCCTCCTCCCCTTCCAAACATGAACTGTCTTAATCTGTCTTTTGAGGGAAAAGAACAGTAAACTCCAGACCAGACTCTCTGACAATTACCTAAGAAGCAGAATAAAGAGATCCCATTTGGTTTATGTTCCTCATATGACAGGGACAAAGTTGAATTGTGGCTGTACAATTCAACTTTGCCTGAAATTCTTCTTTAGAAGACAGGAAACTCCAAAAGCAACTAGCCAGGGATAAAGCTATCTTCACGTGGCAGCTACGGATGGACTTACATGCTGAGATTAAGGAAATTGACCAGATGACCTGGCAGGAATACAGAAAAAGGTGCTATAACTTCTGTTCACATTTGCTATTTGTTACTTTTTTTTTTTATCTCTTTAAAATATCTACTTTGTGTATGTTTTGTAATAATCATATTTAGTAGAGTTGTGCATTTATACAACTAATCAATACATAAATAT
>NW_011888877.1:1645003-1645622 GCF_000151845.1 Pteropus vampyrus | reverse complement strand
ATCTCTTTAAAATATCTACTTTGTGTATGTTTTGTAATAATCATATTTAGTAGAGTTGTGCATTTATACAACTAATCAATACATAAATATGTATGTTGTAAAAAAAAAATTACATGACATGGTGTTCAATCAAAAAGTTCAGAGATGACTGCATAGATGTACTCTTGAAACCACTTTGGCTTGGGAATGTGTATGGCTAGTGTTATCTGCCTACCACCTTGGCTGAAAATAATCTCAGGGTGGGCACTTCTCACAGAAATAGAGAGTAGAAAAAGGGTTGCCAAGGGCTAGTGAGTGGGGGAACAAGGGAGAGGTTGGTTAAAGGTACAAACTTTCAACTATAAGATGAATTAGGCCTGAGGACCTAATGTAAAATAGTTGATAAAACGGCATTGTATAGTTAAAATTTGCTAAAAGAGTAGAACTTAAATGTTTTCACAAAAAAAAATAAATAAAGACAAATATGTGAGAATAAGTGAGGTGACGGACGTGTTCATTAACTAGATGAGGAAAGTCCTCTCACCATGTACCTGCATATCAACTCACGACAATGTACACTTTAAACATCTTATAATTTTATAAGTTAATTTTACCTTGATAAAGCTGAAATTGAAAAAAA
>NW_011888877.1:1644321-1644953 GCF_000151845.1 Pteropus vampyrus | reverse complement strand
AGTTTAACATTTGACTTCCCATACACACACACACACACACACACACACACACACACACATTATTTATAAAATGGAAAGTAGAGAAAGAAAATGAATGTTACCTATCGCACATCTCATTTTAAGAAAGTTTTCTCCTGGTACCTTCATTAAGAATAACAGCATAATGAAGGTTGTCAAATGTATATATCCTCAATAACAATTTACTCTGTGTAGCTTTTTTAAATAACAGTCTTCTTAAAACAAAAAAGCTTAGGACATATGTTGTAATTATTTCAGTGAATTTCTATAGAAAATTATTGTATAAAGTATCAATCTAACTTTCTGGTGATCTGATGTTAGAAAACACGGAATATAAATAATTAATTTATCTTGGATCAGTGTTTCTCAGACTTTTTCAGAGGCACACACGTCCCTACAAGGGCCCTTAACCAAACCTACCCACAACTAGAGAAAAGCAAGCACTTGGTATATCTATATTCGCTAAAGCCATCAGTAACAACACCAGGTGGAAAAGCCTTAGATTCCGACTCTCAAACGTGAATTGTCTTTTCTTTTTTATCTTGTCCAGATATTTCTTTACTTTTCTTATTAAATGTATTGGGGTGACATTGGTTAATAAAATGATATAGGTT
>NW_011888877.1:1623631-1644024 GCF_000151845.1 Pteropus vampyrus | reverse complement strand
AATGACTGCTATTTAGAATGCTACCTGTTTGGTTGGACATATCAAAAGACCTCTCAAAACAAAATACTAACTATAGTATTTTCTCCAAAATGAACTATCAAGCCAGTTCATTTTTCTATGCCGAGTTTTTTTTTATTTGTTTAGACTCTAAAACAGTGCAAGGATGCCTCCTACCTCTCCTATTTTTTCAAAAGGCTTATAACGATGGGAAAATCTTTTGCTTCACATTTTAGTACCAAGTCATTTTCTTCCAAATAAAACCAAAGTGAGCACCCAATAGGACACAGAGGCTTTCCAATTTAATGATTATGCAAAAATGAATCTGAAAGAGAAACATTTGCAGCCATGTACGATGCAATGTTGAAAACTGTTAAGTTCAGGATTCTAAAACAAGTTTCTTACTTCAGAGTGCCCAGCTCGTGTTGGGAAAGACGGAGAAGGAATGAAAGGCTGATACTGATGCTGGGAAAGGATTCTGCATCTGAAATATAATAGATGAAAAGGATATGAGAAGACTATTATTTACACTCCTGGAACAAGGCTATTTCTAAGACCAGTGAAGCTAAGAACACCCACAAAAATGAAATACTTTCTATGCCTAGAATTTAGTCAAGTATATTTTATCAAGTTCTAATACTGAGTGTGAAATGAACTCACAGAGGAATGACAATCCAGGCTCAGCTGCCTTAGATCACCAATTTCCTCAGTGCCAGAAAAAGACATATTTGTCATAATGTTTTACAGTAGAGGATTTTTCAAATGTGCAGTTTCCTAGTAAGCTTGGGCTTTTACATATCTTCACTGTTAATGTACATATATGTCAAACTGAGAAAAATCAGTAATAAGAAACAGCATCTATCATTAAAAAAAAAACGAAACAAGGTTGTTTCCCGATTTTGTTCTGTCTAGAGAGATAAACATATTATGTCAGTTAGAAACTGATGGTTGGTCTTGGTTCCAAGTACTCACTTGGTTGCAGCCTAGTTGCTTATCAGTCTTGTGCCTTAGCCAGGACATAAGTGTATGTGCGCACGCGCGTACACACATACACATACACACACACACACACACACACACACATACACACAACTTAGTACATCCAGCATCACATGCTAAATTTCAGAGCTTCGGGAACAACAAAAACAGAAATATCATCTTTTGGATATGATTCAATTTAGATTTAAAAGTTTAATATAAGCACAAATGGTTTATTGGGAGGAAAGCAATTCTATTACTTGTATTATTTGAAGGTCCACAAGTTTTTATTATCACTTTATTATGGAGATGATTGTAATGGGCCAAGGCAAAGGTAAACAGACACTGTGACTTGAATGCTGTTCTTCTAAGTATTTTTCTCTAAGTACAAGTCATATTTGCATGCCTTGTAGTACCTTACGAAGGGGATGTGTGGATATTCAATAAATAATTTTTAAATTGCATGAAATAAAGTCAATAAAGACATAAATCATTTACAGATTATGGTGTTCATTTAAGGAGGGCCAAATAGGCCTGAGGAATCAAAGATCAAATTTAAACCAAACAATTTGTCAGCATTTAGTAATGTAAACGCTTATGTCTGCTCTCATTCACAAAATAATATCTTCACAAGAAGACACTTGAGATTCAGTCTTTGAGAACATTCCTGTAATGGCTATGGAAAGCATTACAAATGGTTTTCACAGAAACAGAGGTATAGATTGCTTACATTTAACAAAACCAATGTTTCTATCAATCTCTGTGTTCTAAAGGGTTACCCGCATTTGGGCAGACTTCTGTCCCCTGCCGTTTAGAGACAGGTAACCAAGTTAGATGACCTCTTTGTGACTGAGTATATTTGTCTTTTTGAATGTCTTAGATTAAGTATTCATTTTCTCTGTCGTGAAGTACCAGAATAGCCTCTCACTTTAAGTCCCCTGCCATTTGCCCTCCAGTCTTTCTACACCCTTCACCAAGTTCATCTTTCATACTTACACACCTGTAGTCATCCTATCCCTGCTAAAGACAGCCTGGTTTCTCCACTGCCAACAGAGTAAAATCCAAATGTGTTAAAATACTAGACATTTTTGGAATAGCCTAACATTTTAGCCTAACATGCCCATTTAAATATATACACACATATGCATCTACAGACTCCTCAAATTCCTCAGTTGTTTCCCAAATGTCACAATCCTCCTGCTTCCAAGCCTTTGTTGGTGCTATTTTTCTTCCTAGAATTCCCATTAAGACCGGAAAACTCCTATTCATCTTCAATGCTCAGGTCTAACATTGTCCTCATCATGAAGCCACAGGGCTTCCAGGCAAAATAAGTCAGTCTTTTCGTTGTTTCCATAACTCTAGGTATCTGTGTCCTGCATTGAGTTATTATAGTTATGTGTCTGTCTTCCTAACTTGATTTTAAAGTCCTTGTGAATGGAGAATTCATTCATTCAATAAATCATTATTATTATTGTCATTATTAGTACTATAGTTGCATAATTATATTTATTATAATTATTATCCAGTACCTACTAAATACCAGGCACTACTCTTGGGACTGAGACTACAGCAAGGAACACGACAAACAAGATCCCTACCCTATTGGAGCTTATATTATAGTATGAAGAGAGAAGCAATAAACAAAATAAATAAATAGTATGATTGAAGGTAATAAGGGCTAAAAAAATTAAGCAGAGAAACATGATAAGGAGTTCTGAGGTTGATAGTTGCAATTTTAATTTGGGTGCATTGAAATGAACTCACTGAGAAAGTGATTTTTGAGCCAAGATCCAAAAAAGATAAGACAGAAAGTCATACAGATATATTAGAAGAAAAAAAAAAAAAAATCTTACAGGCAGAAGAAATAGCAAGTGCAAAATCCTCAGGTGGAAGTGTACCTGGCACATTCAAGGATCATCAAAGAAGTCACTGTGATTGGATAAGAGTGAACAAGGGGAAGAGCAGTAAGAAATAAACTGAAAGAGGATATGGTAGGTAAATCATATCGAACCCCTTTACTTGCTGTACGGATTCAGCTTTTTTTCTGATTGAGAAGTTATTTCAGGTTTTGAGCAATAAAGCAGTTGGATATTTATGGTTTAATAGTGTTACTGTGAATGATATGTGTTCATCAAATAATTTTATTTCCTTCCTGTATACACAAAGCAATGCAATTTCCCAGCTTCCCTTGCAGTTAGGTAGGCCCATGTGACTGACTTCTAGCCAATGGGAAGCAGTGATATATATTACACCTAGTCCTGGCCTGTAAGGAAACTCACACACTGTCTTATGCAGAGAATCCAAAAGAGAATCCCATATTACAGAGAAAGACAGATTCACAGGCAGAAGGATCCTGGGTTTCTGAAAAACCATATAGATCAGAGCCCCTTCACCCGCTCACTATCATGTGAGCAAATAATCAACATTTGTAGCACTAAGCCACTGAGATTTTGCAGTTGTTTGTATAGCAGTTAGTGTCATGACTAACACAGGCAGATATAGCAATAATCCAAGTAAAATATGATGATAGCTTGGATTAGAGTGATAACAGTGGTGGAAGCAGTCAGAACCTTGATATATTTGTTAAATGAACCAATAGAATTTACTGATAGATTGTATTTGGTATGAGAGATTAAGAGGAGTCAAAGGTGACTCCAAGATTTTTGACCTGAGTAACCAGAAGGATAGAGTTTCATCTACCTGAGCTGGAGATGACTGAGAGGATCAAGAGCTCTGTTAAAGAAATAAAAAGTTTGAGATCCAAGTACAAATGTCATTTAAGCAGTTAGACAGATAAGACTTCAGGTTGGGGCAAGGTCTAGACTGGAGAAATTTAAACCATATTATATATGATATTTAATACATATTTAAACCACAAGACAATATTTATTATTATTATATAATATTTAAACTACAAGACCGTATAAGATATCCTAGGGAGCCAGTATAGATGGAAAAAAGGGCCAAGGGCTGAGGCCTGAGGCATTCCAGTTTCAAAGGGAGATAAGAAATACCAGGTTGGTAAATTGAAAAGAAAAGACAGTGAAATAAAAGAAAACCAAGACAGAATGGAAACCAAATAAAATGTTTCAAAGATGGCAGAGTAATAAACTGTAGCAAGAGCCAATGATAGATCACCTAAGAATATTATCATCATCTTCTTACTCTAGCATGTACCTGATACACAATAAAAATGAATGACTATTAATAAACTTTGGATAACTTTAAATAATAACTATAAATTTGCTGTAAGCAGTGGGAAAGCTGAAAGAATGGCACGGGGGACACAAATGGTCAAGAATTACTTGAAGAAGTGGTTAAATAAAATTCACTTAAAAAGCTGTTTTTTAAATGGTAGTTTCACCAATTCCCAGCAACGAGAAATATTTTTATTACCCAAAGGGTAGAAAAGAGTACCTATTTGGGGGGAGGAAAGTTTGTGAATGCACAAATACTCAATTTTAAGCATTACGATTTATAACCTTAGAAATATTCTTGTTTGTGATGTCCAATATTTTTATTTTGGAAAAAAAGTATGACTGTTGTTTCTTAAAAAGCTGGCTGTTTGAAACCAGAATAGTTTGGATTTTATGTAAATGTGTAATTATTCGCTCATATTCCTGTCTTCTCTGATAGCTAGCTTTATTAACCTTTCTAATCACTGCATACTTCCAATTTCATTTTTTAAAATTCTCTTATTGCAAAATTACAACACTGAATTTTAAAATAAAAATTTCTAGAATATTAATTTCAAAAGTGACCTTGCATTGCCAGAATGTTGATAATTTTAAAATGTTACTTAGAGAAGTTATTTATTTACATAAACTTCAAGACACAAAGGATATGAAGAAATGACAAATACTGCCAAACTGACAAAATTAGCTCAATTCAATAAAAGAAAAAAAAAGTAAATATAAAAAAAGGTCACAAAACTATAGGTATACCTGAACTTTAAGACTAAGCATTAGTAAATAGTTATGGATGTTATAGTTATAAAAATTGGGTGACAAATTAGTTCTCCAAGGGAATAATACTTAAGTCTGTAATTCCGCATATGTGCCATGTGTCTACACAAGGGCTGCTGAGTGGTGTGGTAGATGACATCTTCAACTGCTTCCCAACTACTTAGAATAAATGCAAAGGTATATGCATCCTACAAGGTAATTAATTGGAGGGCATATGCAAAAGAAATTTAAAAGGGATTTTGTGAGAAAATCAATATAATATGTACCACTGCATAGCTCTTGGTTGCTTTGGCTTAATTCACAGAAAAAAAAAAAAAAAATGGGCTGCTTGAAACAATCCTCCATAGAAATCATTTGTCTAAATGGGGCTTAGGATAATACTAAAAAAAATAATAAGTTCTTGAGAATTCATTGTGTGTGTGCTGCCTTCAGTTTAACATCTGTCTCAACTGTGCTGTCTGTAACTGTCAATTTCTTGGAAATGAGAACTCTGCCACTTTAATATAATCATGTAAAATACTTAGTATGGCATCTTGCATGGGCAAGGGTTTTCAGAATACAAAAGCAGCAGCACTCATTTATCTAAAAACTTTCCCTGACAAAAGAGTGACAGATGCCTCATCTCGGCGAAGGTTTACAACTGGCAGAATCTCATGATGCTCCTCGATCTTCACACAATGGGAGTAAATGTAATAGAGAAAGATACAGCAGTCCCCTCTTATTCGTGGGGGATGCATTTCAAGATCCCCGGCGGGAGACAGTACTGAACCCTATATATACTGTTTTTTTCCCACACATAGGTGCCTGTGATAAGTTCAATTTATACAACAGGCACAGGAAGAGATTAACAATAATAACTAACACCAAAATAGAACAATAACAATATATTGTAAAAAAAAAAAAAAAAAAGTTATGTGAATGTGGTCTGTCTGTCTAAAAAATATCATACTGTGCTCACCTTTTCACAGAAACAAAGCAGTTTACGGCTTCTCTCGGGCACGTTGAAATCGCCAGCATCACTACTCCTGTGCTTTGGGGCCGATATTAAGGCGAATAAGAGTGACATGGACACCAGCACTGTGATACCGCAACAGTAGATCCAATAATGATGGCAACTAAGGGACGAACGAGGAAGAAGAGGCCACGCAAAGCGTCAGCGGCGTGAGGACGCTGGACAAAGGGGTGATGTACGTCCCGGGCTGGACGGAACAGAACTCGCGAGATTTTTGTCACGTGACTCAGCATGGCATGTAAAATAAAATGTATGAATTATTTATTTCTGGAATTTTCCATTTAGCATGTTCGGCCCTCGATTGACCATGGGTGACTGAAATTGTGGAAAGAGAAAAGGTGGATGAGGGGAGAACTACTGTACCCTGAAATTAGCGTTCCCATTTCGGGCCTTAGAAAGAGCCGCTGAGAGCTCCAACGGTGAGTTTCCTTTATAGCTTTAAGCATAAGTTGTAGATTCCTTTGGTCCTTGTGCCTCAAATTAAATACAATTGAGCTAATGTGCAGAGTTGACTCGAAAACGGAAGAGCTAATTTTTTGAGTACGTAACAGTCATCGGACATATTTTATTTAACTGATACACATAACAACCCTGTCTGATAGGTAACATTCAACTTACTTTAGGTTTGAACTATTAAATTTTTTTCTGGTGCTACATATCTAGTGAAGAGTGGAGCCAGACTCATACCTCAAAATCTATGCTCATTGTATGCTGTGAAATATTGTTCTCAGTCTTCTATATTATTCTGTTCAGAGATTTAAAGTAATGCTTATCAAAACAATATATACTTTTTCAAAACTAGAGGCTGAGGTAAGTCCATGTTCCTTTTTTTCTGTTCAGAAATTAAAAGCAATGCTTATTAATACACTTTTATCAGAAATAGAGCCTAATAGAAAATTAACATGTATCTGAAATGTGAATGGACGACTAACAAACTTTAAAGTGTGTTGGAAGAGGCGACAACTGAGAAAAGTTTTATTCGAAAGAACTAAGGCTCTCATCCAGAATGGTACATGATAAGATATAAATTCAAAATCTCCCTCCTTATTAACAAATATTGAGTAACAAATATATTTAGGACATCAGTAACAGTAAGAAAAATAACAGAGATGAATTAGTTCATTACAAATGCTTATATAAATCTGAGCTAAAAATAAACTGCATATTTCACTGATGTATTGATATATGTGTAATGTGTGTATGTATGTGTGTATGATCAATTTTTATAAGCTAGGTTATTCCTTGAGAGATTTGGGAAACAGCTAGAATTGGCATAAATAAGCAGGAGGTAAGTTGTTAGCCAGTGCACAATAGAAATGCTAGTGCTCAAACTTGGTTAACACCACAGCAATATCTGAAATTCAAAGGTTCTATAAAATAAAGTAAAATAATTATGAAGTCAAATTAGGTATCAAATTCCAAAATATTATGAATAATTTGTCTATTGAACACAGGCTTAAAATAGGCCTGAGTTGAATAATAACAAAGTTAAAATTTTCTGTTCAGTTAAGATCTGTCATTTTTGAAATATTATTTTTCCAACCTAGAGAAAAGAAATGAATTGTTCCTTTTTCTTCTAATATCGCAACTGTCTGAAAGGATTTTCTTCACAGCTTCCATATTTTGCTTTGTGTAATATTGAGATCATTCTGAAATGATACAATTTCTAATATGAACTGTTAAGAAATAGTGTACTCCTACAATATGATCTTCTGTTTTGTGTACGATCTAAAAAAAAATTCCCTACTCAAAGTTGCAAAAAGATTTTATCCTATGTTTTATCCTAGAAGATTTATACTTTACCACTTAAGTCTATACTTCAAGTTAATTTTTCTGTATAAGGTAAGGTAAAAATTGATACTAATTTTTTTCCATATAGATATCATTTGTTGAGAAGACTTTTTTTCTTCATTAAGTTGCCTTAGCACCTTTGTCTAAAACAATTTGCCATATAGATATGAGTCTATTTCTGGACTCCTAATTCTGTTCCATTGATCTATCTAGCTACTACATTATTAAAACCATACTGTGGATGAGACACACAAAATAAAATAACAGATTATTCCAAATATATTAATAATTTGATACTATATAAACTAAACGTTTCAATTTAAGAAAGAAGACTGTAAATAATTTTTAATTCAGCTATATCTCGTTTATAGGCACTATATTAAAAACATAAAGATACAGAAAATATAAAAGTAGAAAAATAGAAGCAAATACTAATCAAAAAAGTTTGCATAATTCCATTAACACCAAACAATTTTGTTTATAAATTGAGTATTACTAGAAATAGGTCAATTAATAATGATTAAGGGTTTAATATACATTAAAGTATCAATGTAGCAGTTCTAAAATTATATGCAATAACATAAGTTCAATTAATATAAAACAAAAAATTATATAAACACAATGAGAAATAGAAAAATCTACCAACACAGTAAAATGTTTTTAATACATGCCTTCCATTAATCAATAGGTAAATTAGGTACCTTTTAACAATCTAGCCTAAATGAAATGGCAAAAAGTTTTCCTAAAATCCATAGGTCAAAAAAAAACTCTCCCAAAATTCCAGCTGAAAATGCCATATCTAAAAATATCTGAAGCCCTTACGCTCAAAAATTTATCATCTTTTTATCCTCTTACCAAAAATCTGAACACTTTAATATGCCTCAACAGGCAAGGAAACACAATCATTTTTGTTTGAGTTAGCTCTAAGTGCTACAACAAACAAACCTAATAAACCTCCGTTGGTTTAACAAAATAAAAGTTTATTTGTCTAAATTTATTTATTTTAATTAGTTTCGAGTATACAGTACATTGGTTAGACATCTATATAGTTCATAAAACGATCCCCCCAATTGCTCCCTCCCTCCTCGGACCTACACCTAGCCAACATATTAATGCTAACTGCATTCCCTATGCCATGCTACCCATCCCCGTGACCATCTATCAATTACTAATGGTTAAAGAAATAAAAGTGCATTTTTAAATCATGTTACCATCCAGTGGAAGGGTTTATTCCATATGGTCATTCAGGGGCCCAGGCTACTTCCCCCTTGTGGTTCCATTATCCCACAGGAATTTAAATCTACTGTTAGATCTTCTCCATCCACTCAGAATTTGGGAGTAGAGAAAAAATGGAAGATCATGAGGTTTTTATGGATCAGGCTTGGAAATGATAGGCAAATGTCTATAGGATTTAGTAACATGGTCGAATATAACTGCAAGGGAGGAAATTATCATCAAATAGTGTGCTCTGGAAGTAAATAAAATGGCTTTAGGAATCATTACAGAGGCTTCTGCCATGGTGCCCCACCTTCCTAATCAACCACGACACATACAGCTCTTTCCCACTCTCTGAGTGTTTTATCTGTGTTATCATTCACATGATAGGATTCCTCAACCGCTTTCATGCTTTTCCCCTCTGTGTTCTAGATATTTTTAGAACTGCTTCCTAAAGGAAGTGAGATGTGGTAAGGAGACAACTAAGTAAAAACGATTGCTTTTCTGTTTAATTAAAGCATAATCTGCATACAGTAAAACCACCTTTTTTAGTGAACAGGGCTAAGAGTTTTGATGACAAGAACATAGAGTTATGTAATCTGCACCACCAAGGTTTAGAACAGTTGCATTATCCCTCAAAATTTCCCTCTCCCTATGTAGTCAGTTCTTCCCCGCCCCCATCCCCTGGTACCTACTAATCCATTTTCTATCTTTTTAGTTTTGTCTTTTCCAAAATGTCATATAAATGGAATCATGGAGTATATAGCATTTCAAATCTGGCTTTTTTCACTTTTAGTGTATAGGAGATTCAGCCATGTTTTTGTGTGTGTCAGTAGTTTATGCTCTTTATTTTGGGGTTACACTCTATTATTTTGACACCAAAATTCCAATTCCTAAGGGGAAAAGATTGATAAATTGGACTACAAAATCAAGAACTCCTGCTCTTTGAAAAACAGTATTAAGATATTAAAAAGACAAGGCATAGACTAGGAGAAAACATTTGCAAGTAACATTTTATGAAAAGCTCATAAAATGCAATGATATTTAAAAATTATTTAATGGGCAAAAGATTTGAACAACCACTAAACCAAAGAAGATAAATGCATGGCAACAAGCACATGAAAAGATGCTCAATGTCATTAATAGAAAACTAAAAATTAAAACCATAATACAATACCACTAAACATTGATAGCTATGAATTTTTTTAATTGACAATACTAAGTGATCAGAAATAGGCAGAGCAAATGGAACTCTTCTCAGTTTCTTGTAGGAATACAAAGTATATATTCACCCAATGTGGACAATAGTTTAGCAGTTTCTTTAAAGTTAAAAGTACATTTACTATACAACGCAGCAATTCTACTCCTAGGTATTCATCCAAGTAAAACGAAAATTTAGGTTCACATAAAAACCAGTATACAAATGTTCATAGCAACTTTATTTATAGTCGCTCCAAACTGGAAACAACCCAAATGTCCTTCTACTGAATAATAAATAAACAAACACTATTATTTTCAATGCTAAATTACACTATTTATGAGCATATAACAAGGGTTCCAGTATTCGGTACATGGAGAAGTTATCTCATATTTAACTGTACTCTTAGTTCTACCCTATTGTTTTAGAAATAAAGTTTGCTATCTTGTTTTCATTTTCTCATTTCAATGAAGTACCTATCAGTTCTCTTCAGGGAAACAGCAGAAAGAGAAGAGAGCTGATGTCTATTTGGCAAATGTGTGAGATTGAAATATCTATTAGGCCAAAAAAGATGTGAGGAAGATTACTCCAGATGAGACAGTCGTCGGTGCTAGGCAATTTCAGCTGTGTCCTAGATTCTAAAAGCAAAGTCAATACTGAGCACAATGCTTCTATAAAAGCCCATGAAAGTCTTATTGATGACTGGGCTCTCACAATGCATGTCCATTTCTCAATCATTAGACAAAAGTTGCATTCGATACATTTTTAGAAAATAGGTCAGTTTTAAAGACAATATTATATGTGAATCATTCAGACTTTCAACATGTTTAGGCATAAACCTAAAACTACTTGGTTTTAAAGAAATACTTGCTAATGTTACCTTTGGCACCCTTAAATTTATTTTATTTTTTAATTGAGATATGATTGACATATAACATTGTATTAGTTTTAGGTGTACAACCTAATGATTCTGTATTTGTATATATTGTAAAATGATCACAACAAGTAGTTAATATCCATCACCACACATATTTACACATATGTTTTTGTTTTGATGAGAACTTTTAAGATCTACTCTCTTAGTGACTTTCAAATATACAATACAGTGTTGTTAACTATAGTCACCAAGATGTACATACATGCCCAGGTTGTCTTCATTTTGTAACTGACTGTGTATGTCATCCTCAAGTTCAAATGTTATATTTTGGATTATTTCTCAATTTTTTAATTGTTTGATGCTTAATTTCTTATAATTAATTAATTTTTTCTAATTGTAGAACATTCTCATTTTAATTTTCCATGACATACTTGCCAAAATCTACATCATACAGTAGTAAATGAAAAGCTTGTCATATCAGGGGGAAAAAGGACCAAATTCCAAAGAAATGGGGCTGATGCAAGACAGAAATTTCTCAATCATGTTTGAGGACCATCACCGCAGTTTGAGGAGATCTACTGGTGCAGGGGGATCAGTTTTACATTCTAAGAAGAGTTCCCACAGCAGAGTGAGGGTGTGGAAAAGATAAAGGCCATCATCACCTACAGTAAGAGACCAAAGTCAACCACCTCACTGGCTGGTTTCAGTCACCCACACAGAGTCACCTTGGTCAGCTACCATCAGCAGCTGGGCTGTGGGGAGAGGCTTAGGGCAGCCATCAGAGCCGTGTTAGTGAGTCACTGGCATTATTTCCAGGCTTCAGATTCTTAACGGGCCTTATGTGTGAGCACTTCAGGAAGGTGACATCCCTAACATCAATAGGAACAAAGAAGATAAATGGCAGTTTGTGTAACGTCTCAAGAACCACCAACCCCACCCCCAGAGGAAGAACACACAGAGGCTAGGTTTCCGTGACCCTGGAGGAAGGAAAATTGAGCTGTAAGGTGCCAGGTTTATCCATATCTGATTCTTAAGTCTCAAAATCTTGAGACCAGGAGAAATAGTTGTTAGAATAGTAATGTTTTATTGCTATTTAGTATTCAGCAAAAAGCAGATAGTTCATGCAAGTATTTATTTTGATTATATATGTGGTAAATAGCTCTCAGAAAATGTCTCCCAAAGCAACGTCAGACTTTTCCTCACAACTAAAAAAAGTCCAGATTTTAAATGGGATAGTACTCAGTGTTAATATTCTCCTGTCACGTACACGCTTATTTTACTTCTATAATGTAATTGGAAACTAATTGCATTTTAATAACAGAAGAACTGAGTCACAGGTAAAGAATCGAGTCAATTGTATTTTGTCAGGTTGCAACATATTTGTTGAAGCACAAGATGAACAGTAAAGAGTAATACACAATTTTGATCTATTTTAAAAATCAACAACACTGACAGCGTTTCTTTGCAGATAAAGGTTAACTTCCTCTTAGAACTTTTTGGGTCAAAATCATATGAGACAACATAAGCAGAACTCCCTGGATGGGCAGTTATTTTAGAAATAAAATGAATTGTCTCATGTTGTCAGAAGAATTTGAAGTTAATTCTAAATTGTAACCATGTTCTAAAAAGTAGTGTTTTAGCATTTAGTAATCCTAATATAGAATTGAAAATAGTAATTTAGAATTCATATTTAGGAAATATAAATCAACTGAATGATTCTTTTTTTATTGGATAAACTCATTAGAAATGCAACATTTTGAGAAGAGACCAGAGTGGTTAATGACAATCTTTAAGGTCAGTAAGTTTGAGTTGAAGTCTTACCTTCTACTAACACCTCAAACTAGGTTTGTCTTCTTTATTAACTTATTTCTTTTCTCTAAGCTTCTCTTTCCCAGCAGCAAGATGGCAATATTAACACCTGCCTCACAACTGAGCGAGTCAGCTTATCCTTGGGCATTGCCGTTCCTCCATCTATAAAAGCGAGCTTTCAATATTGGTCTCAGAGACTTTTTGTTAGAACCAAAATGAAACCCGCTAAAACACATTAAATGTAAAGAATTATATTAATATCATAATTAAGTTGCTATGTATTATATAAACTATTTCACATCATGACCTGGGCAAATCTGAATGCAGGTTAGCATGTGAGGTAAAAATGCATCTGAAACTTGGCACTGTTCTTACTTCATCAGTTTTCAGCTCAGGTTTCTTCCAGAAGAAAGCTTATATTTTATTGCTTCATCTCAGCTTCTCAAACCCTAGAGTATAATATTTTCTAGAGATTTCTGCACAGCAACGAAGATTTTTTTCCACACAGAAAAAATGTCTCAGACCTTTGTTGTTGTTCTGACATTTCCTTGTATCTTTCTCTCCTTCAGACACCAATGCTGAACTCAAGGGGGGCTTATTTAAACATTTTTTTTTCATATCACAAGACAGAAAACTTTAACACAGTTTAGATATCTCTGAAATCTCCAATTTAAATATCCCCATGTGATAGCATTCACTATTATCAGTTTTATTACAGTTATTAGGGATGGGAACTTATTCTTAAATCGGACTTTAGCATACTTACCTAACTTCCGGACTTTAGCAATATTACTTTGGACCTCAGAATTCACTGCCCTCAGGAGCTGGCAAGTTACTGATATTTAAATATATTTAAGTGTCTCTGCCTGAGTAGATTGTCAGCATTGGAACGTATATAAGGTAGGTGTAATAACATACATAAAGACTGAATACTTTCAATATTTTATAAAGAAATTTAATACCTACAAATATACTAGATATGCTGTATAAAGAATAATATTAAAACAGGCACTTTAAAAATAAAATAATTATATATTTATATTTTTCTCTTTGTCCCTGTTACTTATCAATTGCATATTTTGGCCATCTTCAACAAAACCTTTGAATTTTGTGAACTATTGTATTTATAATTAAAAGGATCTACTCTTAATAACAGAATTAAAAAACATACGAAATACCAAGAGAAAAAAATCATATCAAAACTAACATCTAAATGCTGTTACTTCTTCAAAAGTAATTTTAGATTTAAACCCAATTTTAATATTATAAATGACATGCAGAAAATGTGGATGATAGAAAAATTATTCACAAGATAAATCAGAATTTACAGTAAAGTATACTGTATTTTATACATATTTTACAGTAAAATATGTTTCTTAAAGGTAATTTTTCTTGAGCTTTATTGAGGTAAAATTAACAAGTAAAATTTGTATACATTTAAGGTGTACAACGTGATTTTTTGTTATAAATATACATTGCGAAGTGATTACCACAATTGAGCTAATTAATATATGCATCACCTGACATGCCTACCTTTCATTTACCAGGAAAGCTCTTGAGATCTACTTTCTTGGTAAATTTTAAGTCTACTGTACATTATTATTAGCTCTAATGACCATGCTGTACATTAGGTTTCCAGAACTTACTCATCTCATAACTGAAAGTTTGTACCCTGTCAGCAATTTCTCCCCATTTCCTCCCAACCCCCAGCTCCTGGCAACCACTATTCTATTTCCCGTTACCATGGGTTTGACTTTTTTAGATTCCCCATATCAGTGAGATCATAAAGTATTTGTCTCTCTGTGTCTAGTTTATTACACTTAGCATACTATCATCTATGTTCATCCAAGCTGTCTCAAATGGCAGAATTTCTTTGTTTTTTTAAGGCTGAATTGTATCCCATTGTGCGCGGGCATTTGTGTGTGTATATGTGTGCATGCATCACATTTTCTTTATCCATTCATCTGGCAATGGGGATATAGGTTGTTTCCATGTCTTGGCTACTGTGACTAATGCTGCAATATTTCTTAAACATTTTTTAGCCACTTTATTAACATCCAGTCTGAATTATCCAGTGCGATCTTTTTAAAAAATTCTATTTGTGTCATTCAGCAACATACTCTACAGTTTAATTGCTACTTTTAAGCATTTAAGAATTAATGCTTAATTAATCACAGGTCTGGCATTTAAAATGTATGCCAGAGTGATGTAGTAAAAGAGTAAGAAGCACAAGTCTGAGTTCTAGTCTCAATAATCATTAAATTCTACAAGCTTCAGCTTCTTTATGTATAAATGGATTTTTACCATTTATAATATACATTTTGTCAAATGCTTTTTCTGCATCTATTGATATGATCATATGATTTTTCTTTAGCCTGCTAATGTGGTGGATTACATTAATTGATTTATGAATATCAAATTAGTCTCATATACCTGGGATAAATCCCATTTCATCATGGGATTTTTATAAATCCCATTTGGTCATGGGATTTTTATACATTGTTGGATTAGATTTGCTAATATTTTGTTGAGAATTTTTGCATCTATGTTCATAAGAAATATGGTCTATTGTTTGCTTTTTGGTAATGTCTTTGTATGTGTTTATTATTAAAGTAATACTGACCTCATAGAATAATTTATAAAATATCTCTTCTACTTCTATCCCCTGAAAGATATTGTAGAGAATCAGTATAATTTGTTCCTTAAATATTTGGTAGATTTCACCAGTGAACTCATCTAAGTTGGTGCTTTCTGTTTTGGAAGGTTATTCATTATTCATTATTCATTCAACTTTTTTAATAGATGTAGGTCTATTTGGATTATCTGTTTGGTATCTCCTTTTTATCTGTCCTTTATTAGAATTTTAGTATTTTTCTCATCAATTTGCAAAAGGCCTATATTTCTTTTCCATGGCTACTATACTCTGGGCCTCTAGAAGCATTGATTTTTATGTATGCA
This sequence comes from Pteropus vampyrus, assembly GCF_000151845.1. Classification (NCBI taxonomy): domain Eukaryota; kingdom Metazoa; phylum Chordata; class Mammalia; order Chiroptera; family Pteropodidae; genus Pteropus; species Pteropus vampyrus. Next base: position 1,628,224 of record NW_011888877.1, on the reverse strand, counting down.
GAACCTAAGCAGAAGCTTATTAACTCTAAACTTTCAAATGTATATTCTCTAGAAATCTTAATATTCAAGCTAGAATGGACCACACCAACTGGCTGATCCAATGCCTTCAGGTTTCAAATAAGAAGAGATCACAAGGCCAGACCAAAGGGAAAAAATGAAAGAAAAAAATTAATATTTGATAAATACCATAAGGGACACAATTGTCATTTACTTTTTCAACAAATATTTACTAGGTGTCTACTACATGCCAGGCATGCTGTCAGATGTCAGAGAATCAGACAGCCCTTCTAGAATTTATATACTGTGGACATGACAAACAATAAACATGTAAACAGATAACACAATATAATAATCTTAGGTTTTGATATATACTCTGAACAGCATTCAAGAATACTAAAGGGATAGAGAGGTTGGAAAAAGAAGATAGCATTTTAGATAACATGTCATGCTGGGCCATCGTCAGCTGATGACATTGAAGCAGAGATTTATATGAAGTAAAAGAAGAGCCATCACATTTCATCTTAGGTGAAATAGCAAAAATTAAAAAGCAAAAATCCCTGACCCAGAGATGAGCTCAGTTAGCTTGGGTACAGCTAGAAGGCCAGGGAGGCTAGAATAGAATTAGAGAAAACATGGAAGAGAGAGATAAAAGGAGACTAGAGCATACAAGTCATTATATATACGCCGTGGTAAAGAGTTTAGGTTCTGTTCTGGGGGTGGGGACAAATAGAGATGTACCATGATTCAAATTTACTCTTTCAATGAATACAGAACTGTGGGACTAAAAGGGCAAGAATAGAAACAGCTGAACCACCTCGGAAGAGATTAAGGTAACCTGAACAGGGAAATAGAAGAGTTGGTGAAACTGCCAGATTCAGTACAAATTTTAAAGATAGGGCTAATACGATTTGCTGAAAGACCGAATCTGGAGAATAAAGAATAAAAAAGTATAAGGAGACTCCTCCTTCCCATAGCCACCATCATCATCATCATCATCATCATCATCATCATCTAATATTTTGGGTTTACTATGTGTTGAGTAGTATGCTAAGCCTCGTCTTTTATGTGCATTTTCCCATCCTGTTTCTCACAACGAAACTTTAGGGTTATTATGATATATATTTTAAAGATGAGGAAAGAAAGGCTCAAAGAAACTAAGTAGCCCAGCTAATTTGTAGAAAAGTGAAGGTCCAACTTTATTCCTGCCTTTAAGGCCCAAATTCCTCTGCTACGTCCTTGACCCCTAGCTCATTACCATTCCTATGGCATCACGAGCTTTCCTTCACTTGAGCAGTACACGCTCAGCCTTTCCCATTATCCCAAGTAATCGCAAGTAATCACTCTGTTTCTTACTTGATAAGGTTTTTAATAATAAGTCAATTTATGAAGAGTCTTGGCGATACAGTTTAGCATCACGGTTTTCATTTCAGCTTCCTGTTTATTCATTTATCTTATTTAGGAAGTAAAGCTTGTATTAAAGCTTATTAGGTGATGGCCGTTTCAGAAAAGTTCTCCATATTCTATTGGCCAAAATATAGAGTTTGAAATTGGTAAGGGTAGCAATATGAATTGGTGTTCCACTTCCTTTTTCACTGATTCTGAGAAAGAGCAAAGCACTCTCTGACATCTGGGAGCTGGCCCAGCACTCACAGGTAGGACTTGGTGTACTTCTGTTGAATATAAACTACTTTACAGAACATCAGGATCAGATAAGGACATTCTGTATCCATGATGGATCAAGAGAAAATCAAAATTGCTGTGTTTGTCTGACGTAGGAAAAACGTGAACATTGGCAAAGCCATGTTAAAAAGCTACATCCCTATTCTAATTAATATGAGTAAATGCCTTCCCCTAGTCTGACTTCCTTCTAGGTAAGATTATTTATGATTTCTCTTAGGGGCTGAATTGTGTGTCATCAAGATTCAAATATTAAAGCCCTAATGCCCAGCCCCTTAGAAGGTGACTATATTTGAAAGCAGAATCTCTAAAGACAGGCCCTAACCCAATATGACTGGCATCATAAGCAGAAAAGATTAAGACACACACACAGAGGGAAGGCCACATGAGGACACAGAGAGAAGAAGGCCATCTACATGCCAAGGAGAGAGACCTCAGAAGAAACCAGCCCTGCCAACAACTTGCACTTGCACCTCTGGTCTCCAGAATTGTGAGAAATACTGTTTTTTAAGCCACTCGGTCTATGGTAATTGATTATAGCAGCCTGTGATATAATAAGAAATATATTTGGTCTTCATCCTAGTTTCTGGCACAGAGCTCCTAAAATTCTTGTACTTTCCTAAATTACAGCAGTGTCTTGATATTCATATCTGGCCCTTTGGATCACACCTGAGTTTTTGCTAATGAGGTGATTTATGGTGGGGTCCCTACATAGCCTCAGGATGGGGCCAGTCACTAGAAAGACCAAGTGATTAGAGAGTTGGAACTTTCAGCCCTATCCATTGACCTCTGAGAATTGGTGGGGAGGGGTAATCAGCTAGAAATTAAAACCCTCTAAATATCTTGAAGAATATTTGAAGAGCTTCGGGGTTGATGAATACCATGTGCCAGGAGGGTAGTATACTCCAGTTCCATGGAGACAGAAACTCCTGTGCTTGGGACCTTCCAAAATTTTCTCTATGTGCTTTTTTGCCTGGCTATTCATCTGTGTTCCTCACGATAAATTGATAATCGACATAAGTAAATGTTCCTCTGAACTGTGGGCTGTTCTCATAAATTATCAAGCCCTAAGACGTTGTCATGGGAACCCTGATTTGTAGCCAGTCAGTCATAAGTACATGTGGCAACCTCATCTTGCGACTGATGTCTGAAGTGGAGACAATCTTGTAAGACTGAGCACTTAAACTGTGGGATCTGATGCTATCTCTAGGTAGATAGCATTAAGTTAAGTGTGTAGGCCACCTTACATTAAGTTAAGTGTGGTGTCCACTGTGAACTGGAAAATTGCTTGGCGGTATTGGAAAATGTTCTAGACAACCCTGGTAAATTAATACAATACCTAATTTTAGGCATCTACCTCTGTCCACAACCACCATCTTCCTGACAGCATCCAACCCAGAGTGAAGCTCTGCTTTCTAAAACCATCCTCCAAATCACCCAGCATCCTAAGTCCTTTCTTACTCCCTCCTACTGAAACACCCCACTGTCTCCAAGATGTGTGTTCCTGGCTGCAACTATGGGTTGTTGGTGGGCTTTGCCTGGAGAGCACTGACAATGTCTTGAGTTCATTGAGAAGATGCTTATATTCATCAGTTTTAGTGAATTACAGAATTTTCCCACCCAAGTAGTTTCAGTGCAAATCGAGGGGACTCCCAGTTTAAAGAACCACCCCCAACCGTCTTACACCCCAATCCTGCAAAAGACAACCCCGGTAAGGTGATACCATGGAAACAATACCGTCAACGTTCTTAGTTCCTCTTGCTTAAGCACTATGCCAGGTGCTTTATATAACATATCCCTGAATAATACAGGTTGCTTTTAGGACCCTGTGAACCAGACATGAGCTTCCTCAATTCGAAGTAAAGGCTAACACCAACAAAATAAATGCTGAGACAGAATTTCAACTCAATTCTACCTAACTCCTAAGCCAGTCGGGAATTTCCAAAAGACTTTGTTAACGTAAAATATCCACTCCAAAGGACACTTCTAAATTTATGGAAGTTCACCGCTTGACGTTGGGAGTCAATTTGTTAGAAGGGCTTGCAAGCCTCAGAGGAACATTTACTAAGAGTCTTCAGACTGCATTGAAACAGCAGCTAAGGGACTGGAAAATGCACTGGGGTCACAGTTAACAGACAAAAAGGCACTGGGGTCACAGTTAACAGACAAAAAGACAGTCAGCAGTTCCTTAGCACTTTTTTTTTCTTTTGTCGTATGTACTCTTTACAAAGGCAACATGTTAGGTAGGGGGAAACAGACAGAAGACATTGATATGTTAACTGCTCTTACAGAGTAGATATTTTATAGATTAGCTATTAGGAAGCTTTCATAAAATGGGTATTCAGTAAAAAACTTTTTTGAATGAATAGGCAAATAAACAATTTTCGCATTTGATCCTCACAAAAATTCTCTGAGATGAGGAAACAGAAAGTGGCCCTCAGAAATGATTCTGATGAAGAGATTCATCTTTCACTGGACTGAGAGTAAGGGAATCATTTCTGAAATTTTTGCTTGGAAGACAAAGGCATTCGCTTTTTTCCCACTGCATATAGCATACCTTCTTTCATATCAAACAGACATAAAAAATATGATTTTATATTGTAGTGCTCTTTTCTTTGATCAGTTTACTTCTGAGCTTCCCAGAAAAGAATAAGATGACACTTAGGGCATATAATAAATGATATTCATTTTTTTAAAAATTTGCATAAGTATCCTTTATACAGTTTGCTTTTTAATTTTTTAAATTACAGTTGACATTCAATATTATATTAGTTTCAGGAATAAAACATAGTGATTAGACATTTATGTCTAATCACTTACAAAGTGATTCTCCTCAATAAGTCTAGTACCTATCTGGCACCATACATAGCTATTACAATATTATTGACTATATTCCCTGTGCTGTACTTCACATCC
>NW_011888877.1:1620625-1623581 GCF_000151845.1 Pteropus vampyrus | reverse complement strand
AAGTGATTCTCCTCAATAAGTCTAGTACCTATCTGGCACCATACATAGCTATTACAATATTATTGACTATATTCCCTGTGCTGTACTTCACATCCTCGTGACTATTTTGTAACTATCAATTCGTATTTCTTAATTGCTTCACCTTTTCCACCCAGCTCTCAACCCCCCTCTCTTATGGTGACCATCAATTCGTTCTCTGTATCTTTGAATTTGTTTGTTTGTCTTTTAGATTCCATATACAAGTGAAATCATATGGTATTTGTTTTTCTCTGTCTGACCTATTTTACTTAGCATAATGCCCTCTAGGTTCATCCGTGTTGTCACAAATGGTAAGATTTCATTCTTCATTATCCATTTGAAATGTCATCCATTTTATGAATTAAAACATAATAATTTTCTATTAAAAAGAATTTTTATATTCTTTATAAGTTTATGCAGTATGATATCAGGGGGTTAATAATAAATCATGTTATAAGATTACTGAGTTTTTCATTGGAAAACCTTTAGCATTGCAATACGACAGTTGATAAACTTTAGTCTGATGACTATTCTCTGGTTCCTCAGTGTGCAGCACGTCCTGCAAATGCTTAGAGAGGGGTCAGTGTTCTAACCAGACCACTCTCCCACATGGTTACTCAAGTCTCAGAGTTAACACTGTCACAACAGGTGAGTCCACTTATTTTTCAGAATACCAGAACATTTCGTCTGCCTGATTCTAACTATCATCACTAAAATTTCAGATTTGAAGGCAGCAATTAGAGAATAAGTCCATCAAGTTTGTTCAGATATTTGTCAGGCACGACTTCAACCATCAGAGGGTTCCCTCACAGAGTCAAAAGAAAATCTTGACTCTGACACACATCAAAACACTAGTTTGTCAAAATTTATACCCTAGTGGCCTAAAAGAGACGCTTCAATTTTGAAATGGTAAATTTTTGCCAATCTTAACACTGAGAATGTTATAATTGATAGAACTTCATGTCTTGAGATCTTTTCAGCATTTCTGAATGGATTCTGAATCACCTTTAATATTTCTGAACGGATTCTGAATTACCTTTAATATTTCTTTTCTTGAATTTGTTGCTTTAAATTTAGTCCTATTTTAATAGAGACCTGAATCACTAGGTAGGAGACTTCTGTCCCACTTTGTCCCATCTGCCTGCAGAGGTAAGTAGTTCCTATATAAAACTGTATATAAATCTGGTCATGCTGAGAATGGTAACAGAAAAAAGATTCTGGTTTGACAAAGTTCTCCTTAATCTATTCAAAACTATTATTATCATAACTGATAATATGATTTAATAGGATTATTAAATTTACAATGTATATATAGATTAGCACAGGCTTTCTAAGTTTAAAATGTTCTAAGAAGGTCAGACTATGACTAAAAATGCCATGTTTTAAACTGAAATTTTTATTTAAAAAATACATGAAGGAACTAGAGCTTTCTGATACAGTAATTATTACACATGTGCAAAATGGATATTTAAATGGTAGAAATCTGGGAGATGAGCAAAGTGAATGAAGAGGGTAAAAGGTACAAACTTATAAATTAAGTCCTGGGGTGTGACATGCAGCATAGTGACTAGAGTTAGTAGCACTGTATTCTTGTCTGATCTCAGAAGGTAAGCAGGGTTAAACCTGGTTAGTACTTGGGAGACCTGGTTAGTACTTGGATGGGAGACCACCTAGGAAGACCAGGTGCTGTAGCTATTTTTTTAAAAAAAGAAGTAAAACACACTGTATTACATATTTAAAAGGTGCTAAGGGAGAAGATCTTAAAATTTCTTATCAAAAGAAAAAGAAATTTTTAACTATGTGTGGTGATAGATGTTAAGTAGACTTATCGTAGTGATCATATTGCAATATATACTGTTAGAAATGATTAAAGAAGACAATTTCAGTGATACGAACAAACTTTAACACTTCACAAAGCAGTCTTCTTTCTAAGAACTGCAATATGGGTGGAAGGCAGGAAGCTTTTATAAGAAAAAGAATAAAGAACAAGGAAGGAAAAAAATAGAAAATATCTGATTGGCTGGGGCTACACAGTCACCCTTGCTTGGGGTGAGAACTGGCTCAGCACTTGGGGATTGGCTGACTATATGTACAGTGTTTCTGGTCAAGAGTAGCGTTTACAGGGACATAGAAGTTACCTAAATTTCAGTTTGCTGATGTAGTACCCTGGACAGGAGTGAGTCTATCTTGGACCTAGAAAGTTATTTCAACAATCCATATACCGAATCATTCAATTGTATAACTGAAACTAATAACTAATATAATGTTATATGTTAAATATATCTTAATAGATAATTCTAGAATTCTGGACAGCAGTTTCTCATGGATGGCACATGTACACAGGTACACACATGCAGTCACCTTTCTCTCTCCTCTCCTCTCCTCTCCTCTCCTCTTCTCTCTCTCTTTCTCTCTCTCTCCCTCTCCACACCCTCCCCTGCCCCCCTACCCACCACCACCCGGCTCTCAGAGAAAAGAAGCAGAGTTAATAAGCAATAGGTTGACTGTCTGCTCAAATTTACGATTCATTAAGAAGTGAGTTAATGGGCATTATTTTCAAATTGGACACACATGGTCTGGAGAAGAACAACAGCAAAAGCTCTCCATTAAATGAATACAGAAAAGTAGGAAAGTAAAGTCCTTGGAAGTCAGCTTATTCAGCTTTGTGGAGCCACTTCTAAACTTTTGACATTCTAAATGCACTCTGGGTTCTGTGAGGAAAGGTAGCTATAGTGAAGCAGAGAATGACATGGCGATGCGGACACTTGAGACTCAGGTGACAAAATCTTGATGCCTGAAGATCGGCAAACGCCAAGTGTCGAGTGAGCGCCAGAGCACGGTAAAGCCTTGCTGTGGACTCACTGAGCCAGGTCACAGAGGCCCCTGAGGACTGCAGGCTCAGATCTGCTGTTAGGGCTCTCTTGAGGCTCGGCAGAAC
>NW_011888877.1:1612534-1619895 GCF_000151845.1 Pteropus vampyrus | reverse complement strand
TTATTCAGCTTTGTGGAGCCACTTCTAAACTTTTGACATTCTAAATGCACTCTGGGTTCTGTGAGGAAAGGTAGCTATAGTGAAGCAGAGAATGACATGGCGATGCGGACACTTGAGACTCAGGTGACAAAATCTTGATGCCTGAAGATCGGCAAACGCCAAGTGTCGAGTGAGCGCCAGAGCACGGTAAAGCCTTGCTGTGGACTCACTGAGCCAGGTCACAGAGGCCCCTGAGGACTGCAGGCTCAGATCTGCTGTTAGGGCTCTCTTGAGGCTCGGCAGAACGAAGGGAGTTTGAGTGACAGTGGCTTCGGGACTTAAGTCCTTTCTTATCAGATAATAACACAGAATGAATGGCGCAAGAGTTCCCCCAAGAGAATCTGCAGCGCACATTTGAAGGGGTGTTCTCGTTGATAGTTTCAGTCCCCCTGCAATGAGGGGTGTGAAGGAGATTAAGAGAGTCCCTGAAGGGAGACAGTCGATAGAAAAAAGAGTATCAAGGGTTTTCAGCTTCTGCTGGCTCCGATGAATGAAACCGGTTCTCTTTTTTCTATTTTAAGTAGGTCATTTTGTTTGATATAAACTCAATTTTTAAAATTCCCATCAAGTACAAAAAGAAAAATTCTGTAAGCGTCCACATGGACCTGAAAGTTACACAGCTCTCAGAAGAGAAAAAGTGCTCTTTTCTTATCTATTATTGAGTTGGGTGTGCTGTTTTTCCTCATCTTATCTTTTCAGGGTAAATAAGGGATCAGAGCAAGTTATATGTGTAAAATCTGATTTTCCCAGTGTCTAAGCAACTCTGTGAGAGACGAGGCATGGACTGTTTCAGTCCTACATGGCAGTATTTATTTAAAAGCCTTCCTAATAATTTTAAAAGTTAAACATATCATCTGCAAATGCCAGAACACTAACTAAATTTAAGGAGCCATGAAATTACCCTGGTACTTGTGATATTGGGCTAGAACAATTCATTCTACCCAATAAATGAAAGATTTTGAGCTCAAAGCTCCAGGACAATAAGCACTTGATACTTTATAAAGAATTGCCAATAAACATTTGGGAGTTTTCACAAAATAGTATTTCATAAAACTAGTTGATCGATCATTCTAAATTGCAGCAATAATTGAAGTAACGAATCCCTGAACAATTTATCAGCAAACCAAACCGCTGCATCCCCACCCTAAAATGCAGTTTCTCAATGTTTTTGTGCTTCTGGTGAACATTGTACCCACTAACTTTTAAAACAAGAGTAAGAATGGGAATGTTTTCCCTGTGTTTACAGTGGCATAAAAGAACACAGAGAAATAACACATTTTCAAAAGCGCTTCCATCGCATCGTCAGCTTCTAACAGAAGCATCTGCCCACAAAGATGACATTTTGCTTTGTTTCTTTACTTTAAATTGTTTGCCATCACAGTGTCGATCAAAAGCAAATGTACACCCCAGACAGAGGCAAAGCATAGTTTTTTCTTAGTATTTTCGAGGACGAGTCATTTGTCTATCAGCTGAAGTCTATATATAGTCTTATTCATACCATCACAGGAATTCTCTGTTCAGAGTTGCTGATAATCATAGTTACTTTCAGCATAGAAGGATCATTTCCTCCTGGGCTGCCTTTCTCAAATTTACCATCCTTCAGAAAGGCTTTTAGTACCAATTTTGCCCCTTTGATAGATCCTCTTGATTATCACTGCCTGAGAGAAAAATGGGACAGCTTTCTCATAAAAAGTATAGCATTGGCAAAGCCATCCAGCTAAGTATCTTGCCCTTTTAAAAATTTCAGACCCCTTTAAGAATCCAAGAAAAGTTATAAATAATTTCCCCAGAAATAAATACACACGGAATATAATCGCAGACATCTGTGTGTTTGGTTTCAGGAATTCACAGTTCCTGAAGTTCCCTCCTGGACTCCATGATAAAACTCTCGCCCATGGCTTCTGAAATGGGTTCCGCTGCGCAGCGAGGTTATCGTTTGTCCGTTTTATGTGCACAGCAGCTCAAGAAGGTGAAGTGGACGGAAAACATTTGAGTCCATTAACTGATGTTCAAAATGGCTGGAGTTTCATTCCCTACAATCAATCCCCAACACCATACTCCATTTCTCCCCGCATTAATTATCATCAGGGACAAAGCTTGCAATAGCCCCTTCCTCCCTCCACAGACAACCGTAACTTCATTTTTAAAAATACATTCTACTTTCCAAGAAGACCATCAGTATCTATTTTAGCCATATTTTACCCCCTAGGATACACACAGGGACTCACTCAATAACACTAAAGATTGCTTTATCACTGCGTCCCCAACTTTTTCTTTTGTGGAAAATGTTCCCTTACTCGATATTTACTGCTGGTTAAACATACAGAGTGGCTTTCTCATCACGTTACTCAGTCTTTCTGGTAGATCTAGAGAGCAGCAAAGAGTCACTGTCAACGCCCAATCAAGTGGCAAGCCTATTTCTAGGCCTTGACAATGAGAATAAGAATTCTCTTGGCCAATCTATATAAAGCATCCCCCTTATCTGAGGTTTTGCTTTCCGCAGTTTCAGTTTCAACCATGCTTTGGAAATATTAAGTGGAAAATTCCAGAAATAAACAGTTCATAAATTTGAAATTGCACGCCATTCTGAGTAGCATGATGAAATCTCGCGTTGTCTTGCTCTGTTCTGTACTGGACTTGAATCATCCCTTGGTCAGCAACTCCACCCTATAGACGCCACCTCTCCCGTTAGGCACACAGTAGCTGCCTAGTCATCAGATCCATTATCGTGGTATCACAGTGCTTGTGTTCAAGTCACCCTGATAGTAACCTACTGATACATCACAATTACTGTTATTCACTTCATCTTGTCATGTAGGCCTTGTATCAACTGATGTCATCATCATAAGAAGAGTAAGTATAGTACAGTAAGATAGTTTGAGAGAGAGAGACCACACTCATATAACTTATTACAGTATGTTGTTATAATTGTTCCATTTTTATGTTATTTTTATGTTATTAGTTCTTGTTGTTGATCTCTTACTTGCCTAATTTATAAATTAAACTTTATCATAGGTACATATGTACAGGAAAAAACAGTATTTATAGAGTTTGGTTTGGTACTATCCATGGCTTCAGACATCTGCTGAGGGCCTGGGGACACAGCCCCTATGGATAAGCGGGGACTGTTGTATCATGTCCACCTTCCAATCTCTGTTTAACTCTCTTCTTAATTCATATTGTATTTAATTGGCACTTTATATTATCCAATCGATCTTAAGAAATCATATTCTTAATTAACTGGTACCATTTTTATCCTAGACGCAAAGGTCTGCTCTTTCTAGGTCAAAGGCCAGGGGAACTTGATCTCTGAGGAGCTCATAACATTTGTCATACTCTCTGTGTGTACAAAGTAGTTAAAGCACATCTAGTTTACTACTGGGCAATGTCTGTAGGTTGCCAATTAACCAACCAAAAAAAGAAGAAATAATTATTCATTTACTCATTGAAGAAATAGTTACGTAGCTCCAGACTCTCACCAGTCTGAAAGTATGGATGAGGGGAGGAAAGACAGATAATGTCCCTCCTTCATTCATTATATTCATTACATGCTTATAGAGGGATGACAAAAAATAAACAGAGGATTGAACAAAATAATATTAGATAATGAAATATGATATTAAAAAAATAAAACCAGGTGACATGATATTTCCTGAGATCAAGGGTGCCCTTAGGTGTAGAGAGGTAACAGGTGAGTAGAAGCTGATTAAGCAGCCAGCCCTACCAAAATCGGGGAGCAGAACTTTCTAGGCCATGTGAACAGCAACAACCAAGGCCTAAGGTAGGAAAGAATCCTCAGTTTATCTGGGAGCAGAAAGGGGATCTGTGTGATTGGAACAGAGCGAGCAGAGCAGATGGGGAAGTGCCATGAGATGACCTGGAAGAGAAAAGGTTCATTCTTTTCCACTTCATAGCAAGACTAAGGGAGTTTGGATTTTAAATACAAGGAAAGCCAATGCAAAGTTAAAGCAGAGGTTGACATAATCCTATTTGCATTGCCAGAAGATTACTCTAGTTTTTATATGTAAATAGACTGTAACAGGTTAAGGAGAGAGAGAGAGGTGGGGGGGGGGTGGCGCGGGCAGACAGAGACAGACAGGGAGACAGACAGAGAGAGAAAAAACTAAAAACAAGTACTCGGCACTAAGGAGAAAACTATTATTCCTCACTTAGTTTTTGAAAAGTGGTATTTTTTTTTTTTTGGCCTCCTAACAATACAAATTCTTATAAGAATCTTACCAAGTCACAACATTATAAAGATAAAAACTCCAGTTGATACCACCTACTAATGAAATGTATTTGAAAATCATATCAAAACAAAGGACCCTTTCTGCATGACCTTGTCAGCGAAGTATTCTTTGTAGTTCCCGGGGAGCATTTAACTTTCATGTGCAGACAATTACCTAAAGTTAATGGCTGCCTCAAAGGTTTTATCCTTGAATTCATTTGAAATAAAACATGTATTATGTAATATTTTAGTTGGGTTTTGACAAAAATTTTTGAAGCTTTAAATGACAGCTGATTGCTTATAATATTATATAATTGGATAAAAACTTTTTAGGAGCTGCCTCATATTTATGCAGAACAGGAATCTGTGTCTGGGTAAATGGTTTCTTCTGGTCTCCCTATGCTTCAACCATATTAATCACATTTTAAATAGGAGAAACAGCAGGTATGGCTAGTAGTAAAAAAGAAAAAAATACAAGAATGTGTTACTATGATAAAGACCTATTTTTTCATTCATCACCCCTGAATATCTGAATCTTTCAGATCTACAACTTGAGCTCTTGCTCTAGAATGTTCCATATATTTATTTTTGCCCCTCTCTCCTTCCACTTCAAGCAGAACTGTCCCCACCTTTTTAATCACTGTTGACTGCCCAGTGCACCCCATTCTATTTTAGTGGGTTTTCTCACTGCTGGCAGGGAAGAGGTTAACCTAGGATTTTGATAGTTATTGATGTTTAAGATATTTCTCTGTCTTGATATGAGGGGTATTCAGAAACTCAAATTATGATGCAAAGCTATACATGTCGTTCTAACAGAGGACACTGCAGGCATCACTGAATATTCTCAAAGTGTAGTGATGCGGACAGGCCCCCAGGCTCTGCATAGATCCCACCACTAAAGCCCCACTCACGTCCTGCATGAAAGCTATCTCTATCAGTCGCCACTGCCATCACATTTCCACACATGGAAGATGCTCAGTATCTGAACTTGAACCAGCTAGAGAAGAATCAGCCATGTAACAGTTACCTCCAGGTTTTTCTTCCCTAAAGTTCAGGCTCCCCTAAAAGTGCTATCTTTATAACTTGAATGGCTTCTGCCTCTTACCCAGCTCTTCCCCACTGATCCTCTTCCTAAAATCTCAGCTCTATGTCAAACAGTAAAAGGCACACATTTAGTGCCATAAATTTTTTAGCTAATTTACTAGCTGTTTTCATCATCCAGATATGACAGGCTCAAATAACAAAATTCAATTTCTGTCTCTGTTGACATATAAGAAAAGCCCAAATATGGTGAAATGGTGGCTTTGTCAATGTTTAATGAACACAGCTTAAAAGGAATATTCTGATTTTGTTTTTCGGAAACTAATAGGTGCTTTCTCCATTTTTATATTAACTCACTCTGCATTAAAATCTAGAACTGCAGATTAAGGTTTTCAAACCTCTGTACTCATTTCCCAGCCTGCTCTATTTGGCAATGAGTTTTTTCTAGACATCGAGAGATTGTTAGTCATCCTGCATTTCACCAGCTCTCTGCAAATAAGTCATTCGTTGACATGCTGATTTATTAAGTAATGTATGAAGAGAGCCACAAGCTTGTGTTTCAATGAGTCATAAAAAGCTTGAGAAAGTCCAACAAAGGGTGCTGAGCAAAGGAAAAGATAATTTGTTTAAGTGAAACTGACTCAGACAAATATGCTAATCGACTGACTCCACCAGGATCTGATTTGCTTGAGAACAGACTTCTCTGGCTGTTTTGTCTACACTCACTTTTGACTTTTTAAGTCATGTTTGTGACTGTACTCTGTCTCAGGCCCAGCCCTTTGCAGCCAGGGTGGGCACGGGTTCGTGACAAAGAAGAGCATCCAGGCCGGAAAGCTAAGTTTGACTCAACAGGGTTTGTTCTCACCGTCAAGCCAAACAGCTTCTACTAGAATATCACCTACTTCCCCTGGAGCCATGAGAGGACATAATGAGCAGGTGTCAGAATTGGTCCTAATCAGGATGTGAAAGTGCATGTCTGGGTTAGCTGGTGAAACAAAAATGGGGGGCAACGTGAGGCAGGGTGTGTTTGTTTTATAGCCTCCTCAGGAAAGGTTTTCTTTTGCCCACTTTGAGGCGACTTCAGGAATCATCAGTCAAGTGAGAATTACATTTTGGCCTGAAGGCAACCCTTCCCAGCGCCTCTGGAGCAGCACTTGCCTCGACAGATGACCATGTCTTGGGGGCAGGCTCACAGGACATAAACTGAGGCACATATATAAAATAGGACCAACACTTGCCTCGGAGCTTTCGTGGGAGAGACACGTCCCCTCGTGTCTTTTAAGTCCCCAAGACTGGATCCCAAGATGGCCACGCGGGTTTGTCTGGAGTCCTGTCCATTGAAATATCCCTCTTCAGAATAGCAGGCTGCTCCTCTGCTTTCCCTTTCCTGTGCGGGTGGAGCAGCACCGAGGCCACTGTAGGGGAGAGGGAAGACGTGCAGAAGCGATGAGCGGAGGTGACAGCAGTGCAGACAGGAGACTGGGATCATAGAGCAGGTCGAGCAAAGAAGTCAATACGTTGGGGTTAGTGGAAGCCAGGTTTCTCACTGCTGGACAAGGAATTTATAGATGCAGAAAGTTAGAAGGCCACAAAGAACTCAAGTGTTGTATTGGAAGACAGGCGATTGGTGTGAACTTGTGACTTTTAACATGTACATATATCCAGGAAGAGAAATATAGACATTGAAGTAGTTGTGTGTATGTGTGTATGTATGTGTGTATACACATAAATTCTACATTTTTTCCTAGTTGATTCTAATCGTGGAGCAGGGAAAACACGAGCTGGGCAAACTTTAGGTTAGAAAGTAAAGAACTCAAGATGAGTTTTAAAAAAAAAAAAAGAAACAGGATAGGGGCATGCGAAAGGGATACGGGAGCCAAACTGGGAGAGCGTCCAGTGCCCAGAGGTGGGATGACTCGAGCAACGAGATAGGCAGTAGTAGTGGATTATAGCCCAAAGAATAAAATCAATAGCCAGGATATAAGTAAATTATTGAATACATAGATAAATGGAGACAAATAAACACTTTTTTTTTTTACAGAAGTATTCCAAG
>NW_011888877.1:1590272-1610729 GCF_000151845.1 Pteropus vampyrus | reverse complement strand
CCCTGTCCCCACACGTGCATAGCTTCACCTACTGTCAGGATCCTCTACCAGAGTTATGTGTGCGTTACAATGGATAAACCTACACAGACACATCATCACCCAAAGTCCGTAGTTCACACTAGAGTTCACTCTTGGTGTTGTACATTCCAAGGATTTGGACAAGTGTGTGTGGTGTTGCTTTCTGTAGTTTCAGTTACCAGCAGTCAACCGAAGTCTGAAGATATTAAATGGGCAATTCCAGAAATAAACAATTCATAAGTTTTAAATTGTGTGCTGTTCTGAGCAGCATAATGAAATCTCACGCTGATTCGCTCAGTCTCACCCGGGACTTAAATCACCCCTTCACTCAACACCTCCACGCTGTAGATACTCCCTTAGTTGCTTAGTCGCCATCTCGGTCATCAGATCGACTATCTCAATATTGTCCTGCTTGTGTTTAAGTCACCTTTATAGTAGCCTAATGTGAGGTCACAATGCTGACGTCATTCACCTCACCTCATCTCATCACTTAGGCCTGGTATCATCTCACGTCATCATAAGCAGAAGGGTGAGTACAGTACAATCAGATATTGAGATAGAGAGAAACCACATTCACATAACTTTCATTATAGCATATTGTTATCATTGTTCTATTTTATTAGTTGTTGTTACTCTCTTATTGTGCCTAATTTATAAATTAAACTTTATCGTAGGTGTGTATAGGAAAAAAAGAATATATGTGGGCTTTGGTACTATATACAGTTTCAGATAACCACTGGGGGGTCTTGGAACATATCCCCCGGGATAAGGTGGGGTGGCTGCTGTAATGACATGCCTTCACCATTACAGTATCCTAGAGAGTCATTTCACTGCCCTAAAACTCCTGTCGATTTAGGCTCAATAATTGTAACAAATAAATCATACTGGTGGTGTACAATCATCAAGGGTGAGGGAGCTCGTGCACGTGTGGGAACTGGAGTTTGGTGGAACTCTGTACTTTTGCTCAATTTTGCTGTGAACCTAAAATTGCTGTAAAAAGATAAAGTGTATTTTTTTTAAAAAAAGTTAATGAATGTAGAAAATTTATACCAAAGAAATGATTCGATTGGCTACAGTGTAAGTGGTTGTTTTATTTGGGAAAGCCTCTTTAGCTGTTGTTGATTATTCTTACATTTCATTTTCTCAGATTCGAGTGCTTTGACTCTGGCTTAGGTTTCAGTTTGCTCACCCAGGCTCCCAATGCATTAGAACCACATCAGTCTGATAGTCTCCTTGTTCAATGCTTTAACAGAATGTAGTTAAACTAGGGGAGTATCCAAGAGAGTCCTACTCATAACAAGCACCTTCGTATTTTATATTTCTTATACTAAACTATAGTACTGACTGCAGAATCAAATTTACATGGAAGTATAATAGTCCCAACAGAAAATCACATTGTTCTTTGTGGATTCAGAATGCAATTTCCTTTTCATATATGGTTACCTTAAACTTGTGCTGATTATAGATTCATAATGCAATTACAGTAAGTCCTCACTTAAGGTCATCGATAGGTTCTTGGAAACTGTAACTTTAAGCGAGATGACATGTAACAAAACCAATTTTGTTCTAGGTGAATTGGTGTAAACAAGAGTTAAATTCCCACAGCATATTTCTGATCACAGAAACATCACCAAACTTCTAAATAAAGACCCAAACATTTCTAATATTAAACATTGAAATGTGAGCTATACATACATTTAAGAAAGATTAAAAAAAAAACAAGTAAGTGATTTTTCAATTAACTTATTCCAGTTCAGGGTTGCAAGTAGCTGGGCCTCTCCTGGCAGCTCGGGGCACAAGGTGGGGACCTACCTTGGACAGAACATCCTTCCATCACAGGGCCACGCACACCCACCCCCACACTCAGACTGGGACAAGGCAGACACACCAGTGAACCTCACATCCACATCTTGGGAATGTGGGAAGAAAGCGAGTACCTGGAGAAGCCCACACAGACGTGGGGAAGACATGCCAACTCCATACAGACAGTTGCTCTGGTTCAGAATCGATTTTTTTTTTCTTATCGACATTATAACAAAATGACGTCAAAAACACTATATTACTTGAGGACCTGCTTTTTAGTGAAAAGGGAGTTCTATTTCAAAAGAGTGTGCATGTTATGCTAATATGAGCACAACTTCCACTTGGTAGTTCATATTATCAACATTTGACCAAGGAAATCTGATCTACAATATTTTTATTCAAAACTAATCACTGAAAAAGCTCACGTCATGAGAATACATATTACAAAGAATGTTCTATTTGCATCTGTCATTTAGAATATGTAAATCTAAGTTAAGATCACAATCAATAACAAATAACCAGAGCAGAGGACACAGTACTCCCTGTCCAGAGTTACACCAGGTCAAGTGTAAAGCAAAGGTAAGTCTAGGAAGGCTGACCAACTATCTTAATTAAAAGCAACTCTTTAATGAGTGATAAAAAAAAAAAAAAAGAAGGAACAGAGAGAGAACAGAGGAGAAAGGAAGACAAAACAATGACTGATTTTGCCCCTTTCTGTTCTTAACTTTGATGGCATCTTATGATAGATAAAATAAATTTCAAACTCCTTGACATGTTGTGCCAGTTCTCCAGCAATCACTAATTCCTATATCGCAGTGACAGGCATGATTCCCTAGGTTCCAATTTTACAAAATTACTCAAATTCTCCAAGATTCCTTCTTTGCTGTCTGGTCTCAGTGTCTTTGTTCAATTTATTCCCTCATTTTAAAATGCTGTCCTTCAAGATCTAATGCAAAGGCCAGACTGGCTGAAAAGCTTTCCCAGATCATATTTTATTCTTCGATTGAAATTTATCTTTCTTTGTTCTTCTTGTATTACCAATGCATTGTGTATGTCTGTAAGAGCACTTGTCACATTCTGCCCAAGGTGGCAATTAGCTGAGACTGTCCTATCTCTTTTGAGGTCTGTAATGTAAGAGCAATGAACACATCTTCTTCACCTGTACCCCACAGCACACCTATCACAGTGCCTGCCACGTAAAAGAATCCTAGAAACATAATCTCGGAATTGGAAGGAAACTTAAAGGTCAAATAATGATTGTCAGAAGATGTCAAGAAATGTTTGATGGAAAAATGATGGAGGAAAGATTAAGGGGAAAGTCTTGGAAAAGAACAATAGAAAGGGCAAGAGTAATAACAAATAGTTAAAAATTATGTGCCACACAATTCCAAGCCCATTACATATCTTGTTTAGTTTTCCCAACAATCCACCAAGGTAGATGTATATGGGTGTCCTTCTCATTCTAACAGAGAATCAAACTGAGACACAGAGAGGTTAAAGTGTTTGTGTGAAGCTGAGCAGTTAAGGAATGGTGGAGCCAGAATTCAGACCCAGGCAGTTTGATTCTAATGTCTACACTTGTCAGTAAAAGACAGTTTGGCAAGGGGACATTCCACAAGGAGGAGGACCCTTCAAAAATGGGCCAATTCAATGTACTTTCCGTTCTTGCTAACCTTTGGATGCCTGCACTAAGTACACTGGGTGTAATTATGTTGAAGTTAAAATACTTACCCAAAATGGTCAACATTCACATAATGTTATGAAACATCCATATAATATGACATTTTCAGAAAGCACCTTTCTATGATTTTTAATGCACAAATCCCCATGAAAGCAACACATTTGGTCATCAGCCCAAGCATTGTAGCCACAAGAGAGAAAACTCAGTGAATTTAATCAAAAGCATGTATACAGCTATCAGGGACCTTATGGGAATATTTGCTGGAAAAACCACACGTAGCTTTCATTTTCTGTCATCTGGCCCTAATGTGGCCCTCGTGTTTTCTGCTTAGTAATAATTCAAAGCATGTTGAATTATTTTTTAAAGACTAATGTTTTATAACTGCAACGCGAGGCAATTTTTTCAAATTTTCCCATTCCAATCAATGCTCCACAAAATATTTATAAACTACTGAAGCTGATAGCTTGTCATTTTTTGTTATTTAACCAAAATGGAATAACACTGAGTACTGATGTCACGGACCTTCTCTGTGGTCACAACAGGGACACGTCGTTAAGTCTGTTTGACTTCAGGGAATGTGTGGGTCACTTCAAGTTTCAGAAACGTCCTTAAAAGCAGCCCGGTATAATAGCAGGGCAAATTTTAAAGTCGAGCATGGAAATGCCTTGGAAACTGGTATAAGGAGTATTTGACAAGGAAAGAAAATATGTCCTCAGTTCATCACACATGCACGATTTGCCCTGACGCCCGGCCCATCACTATGTTGGGCCCTTGTGGGAGCAGCTTTCACATTACAGTCTAAGTAAATGCTCCTACCTGTGCTCCTCCTCCGATTGCTTATAGTCTCTTCCATCAAGGGGCCTCAAAGTGCTCCCATTTCCTGGGAAAAACAAATTTCTTCTTTTCAATCATACAAATGCCATGACTGATGTAGAGCTTAGAGATCTACCCTTCCTGCATTTTAACAGGAGGGGAAAACACATTCTCTGACAGGATTAGACCCTCATGCTTAAGGCTCTGGAATTTTAAGCATCGGTTAGCAGGTTGCAGAAAATATCTGGGAACACCCAGGCATCTCATCCTTAATAATAAGTCATGCAGATGAGCACCTCGCCCTCTTAGATGAAGCCAATGCTACTGCCTAGTTTTCATGAAACCTCGAGGTTCTTCATCCCCTGTGTTTCTGTTGGGGAACTGGAAACATGGTGTAGCATAAAGAGATCGAGGTGGAAAACTGGAAGACGTGGGGCTAAAGGCCAGTGTTACTGCTTCTCAGTAGCTCCAGCCTCAGTTGCCCCATTCTTGGGCACTGTGTGGGTGGTTGGTTCATTCCTTCAACCCATGATTACAAAGCTCCACCTGTTAAACGAGAATGATAATCATTCTGTCTCATAGGGCTGTGATGAGTTCTCAGCGAGTTCACACATGTAGGCGTTCAGCACAATACCTATGGCACTCAGTACATGCTAAAGCATTGTTACATATCTATAAAGTCGTATGGAATTCGATCCCTAAAGAAATTGCCCCACTATTTCCTTCTTGTTTATACAGCCTTGCATTTCCTCTTCCTGGGTTTTCATTACTCTCTCCCACTAAGATGACAGGGCTCCAGATGTTGTTTCTCTTTTTCCAAATTATATAACACCTTTGACGTCTCACTTTCAATGAGGACTAATAGGCTCTAATTGCAGACATTGTTGATGAGAATGCTGCTACTTCTTGATAAATGAGCTGCCAGCACAGGGTGCTCTGCCACAACATGGAGATGAGCGCAAACAAAGCAGTGTCACTCCCCAAATCACTTTTGGCACCCAGGACTCAGCTGATGGCAGCTGGCAGTCTCCGTGTTTGAGGACACATGGCTTTGCCTGACGCTGATGGTCACCAAACTAAATATACTCTAATATTATTCTATATTGCTTTTGCAAAGAGATCTTTTCTAAAATAGCCTGATTGAATCATTTCCAAACCACTGGCAAACATAATCACATAGTTCAGACGGAATAATAAAACATTTTGGTAGCTCTCACATTTCCTGGGATGAAATTAGTAGAAAATAAAAGACGATGTTTTGACTAAAGTTTGAGAATGAAAGTTTCTGGGATCGTAGGGCAGACGCGTGACTGTACAGTGAGATTTTAAGAGTTCTGAGTGAATCCTTTGATTAACATTTATTCTGGATATTAAACACCATTGTTACCACAGAAGTAATTCTACAGCTGTTTACAGCTTGAACGTTTAACCTCTCAACTTCCCCATCATGTTAATATGTCACAGATGATTCTGAATAAACAGAAGGGCCAGTAATGGACTTGCTTTGAACGAAGTACAATAAGCTCAACCGTCAGTGAAATTCGGAAAAAAAATGAAAATAATGCATGTGATCAAAGTTCACTTTACAGAACACGGGCAATAATGGGGAGAGCGGTCAGAATCAGAAAGGGAAAAACTCTTACACCTTCCCTGTCAAATCTGGAAATTTCTAGTGAGGGAAGCTGTCTTTTCTGCAAAGCTCCTCTGACCATGAGAAGACGCTGTTGTCCTCAGAAGACTCAGCGGCGCCCAGCCATACGGGCCTTATTTCAGTTCCTCAAACTCTTTCAGTTTTTCCTCCCCTTGGAGCCTTAAGCCATTCGCCATTCTCTCAATCTAGAACATTCTCCACGCCCTTGCCCACCAAGCTCACCTCTGCTATCTTCCAATTTAAACTTAAATGTCGCTCTCTCACGGTGATCATCTCAGACACCGTGTCCCCCCAAACCTGGGCTTCCTTCCCTCACACCTTCTCACTATCGCGCCCCCTGCCTCCTTTGTCCTGCTCTTCACGGTTGTCATGATTTTGTAGCGTGGTTCTCTCCCATGGCTTTTTTTTGTCCATGATGACTAAGACCCAGTCTTCTTTATCTTTGTGTCCCTAACACTTAACATGGGGCCAGTCACATTTTAGGCCCTGGAGAAATAGTTGTCTAAGTGGTCAACTAATACATAAATGAATGAATTCAGGCATTTTGACAAGCTTTTACAGGGTGGACTTGATTGGTACCAGGAGACCATTGCTTTTAGAAACATGACATCATAGGGCTTTCACAGTCTGTTCCATAGAGAATGCCATGTCCAGACACTCAGGTGTGCAAATGTGGCCTGTACGATAAAAGAGAAATCAAAAAACCCATCTTTGGTACCGGGCTGTTTTGCACCAGTCGTCAAGACTAAGAAGTAACTTGTTCTTTGTTAAAGCACATAGTTTATTAAAGCAGATACTCTGACCATTTGTCATCTTCTAAAGAGCGGAAGGAATACAAGAATTTATATATGTTCTAAAAGAAAAAACCAAACAAGCACGCAAAATAATACTAAAAATACAGAAGTTTCATATATAAGTAAACTGGTCACTAAGGTTAGATGAAAAATGAGCAGAATTTGCAGGTGCCACTGATTTCCATGGCACTGATTGCTTCTGGGTCCCCTCTAGACTGTGTAACCAGACTACTGTAGAGGAGGAGAAATTCTCTTACTAGAGGGAAAGATGAAAATTAACAAAGAACCTGCCCTACAGTTGGCCTACTGATATTGTCTCCATACATATAGACCAGTGAGAATATCTAGAAACTGTTGTTCCATTGGACACAGTGCCCTTTGCATCATGACTGTTGCTGGGTGTAGTGGCCACAGTGCAATAGGCTAACTTATAGTAACAAATAGAACCTGAAATCTTAGTAACTAAATCCAAATTATTTCTTCCCTCTTGTCACAGGCCTCTTCTATCCTGGTATCTCACCATCTCCCTGCTTAAAAG
Source organism: Pteropus vampyrus (assembly GCF_000151845.1). Lineage (NCBI taxonomy): Eukaryota > Metazoa > Chordata > Mammalia > Chiroptera > Pteropodidae > Pteropus > Pteropus vampyrus. Next base: position 1,603,431 of record NW_011888877.1, on the reverse strand, counting down.
GTTAGCCAGAAATTTAGAGGAAGAAATCAAACTGGAGGTAAAACAGTTTATTTCTACTTACATTCCACTGGACAGAACTAGTCACCTGAAAAGGTTTAGTCAGGAAGTGACAGTCATCATTTCTACTCTGAATTTGGAGGCCAGAATCACTTTTGTGGCTTCCCAATTGCAAGGAGTTCAGTTTTTTTCATGTGCCCAGAATGGGAGAGAACCAGAAAGGTTTGCAGACAGCACTAATGACAGCTTCCCAGCTCCCCTAACCTCATCAAATAGTATTATGAGGAAATCTTTTATCCTTCTTTCCAACTTAAAGGTCAGATAATCCTAATGTATTCAAATTTAGGTTTTGTAATAATAACAATTAATATTCTTTCTTAACACCCTGTGTGGTCTTGGAACTGCCATCTAAACTGCGTGGACCTGCAGGTTCCCACATGTAGGTTTGATGAGACCTAGACATACTTGCTTTTGTCGCCCATCATCTAAAGCTGAGCATCGTTGGTGTTTGTGAGAATCTGGTAAATGGGTCCTGGGTGTTTCATTTGTGTCTCTTAATATCTAAATAGAGAAATCACTGTTTTATATATGTTTTCTAAATTCTAAAATATCATATGACATATAGATATTTGAGCAATAGCAAACAACACAAGGGCTAACTAGCTTAGAATTTCTTTAAAAATGTTAAGTTTCAATCTTTGAGAATTTTGACAATATATAATTGTATATGTATACATGTATTATATGTATACACATACACACATACATACTACAAGTATATATCATAAAAGGCATAAAACTATGCTTCTCTTTTTTGAAGGGGACCAATTACATGGTGTTGGATAGTAACCAGACTTTTGGTGGTAGAGAGACTTTTACATAACTTTTATCACAGTATATTGTTATAATTATTTCATTTTATTACCAGCTATGGTTAATCTCTTACTGTGACTAATTTGTAAATTACACTTTCTCATAGGTATGTATTTATAGGAAAACCATAGTGTGTAAAGGGTTTGATACTACCTGTGGTTTCAGGCATCTCCTGGGGGGTCTTGGAACTTATCCCTCAGGTAAGGGGGGATGGCTGTATTAGTCAGTGTTAGGCAAAGTTATCAGAGGCTGACAAAGCCCAAAGTATTACTTTTCTCTGCTACCTAAAATGAAAAGTATAGAACTCAGACCTAATATAGGCAAACCTAAAATCCAGAAATTAGCCTTTATCACTTTATCTCCATATTAGTGGAGTAAGAGTGATATTTATTTTGGGAAACATGGGAAAGAGAATCCCTCTTTAAAAACAGATTGAACTTTAACTCTTGAGTGTATCTCCTTAGATGTTTCAGGTCAAAGCTGTGAATGTGACCTGTATTCAGGTCCATTCAAATTCATAAGTATTTCTTGGATGTCTGTTATATGGAAAATGTATGGGCTAGTAGGAATAGGTTATTAAGAGATGGAAGAAAACTAACAGATTCCCAATGGCAACGGTACTTAGAGATTATATATCACTATATCATAAACTCTTATAAATGGTGATTACTTAAAGGGCTTGCTACAAACCCCATCTTTCAGATGTGACTAATCCAAAGTTCCTAATAACTAAGCCAGGTCTCTTCTAACATTTATTTTTGAAAAATTTTTTGGGAAAAAATATGTCAGTAAGCAAATTTGTATCATAAAGGCAAACGTAACAGCATTTTAAACCTACATTAGGACATGGTTCCATAGTGTAGCGGTTAGCATGTCTGCTTTACATGCCGAAGGTCCTGGATTCGTGCCCCAGTGGAGCCATGGTCCATGGTCTATGGCCATGCCACCCTGAACAAGCCCGATGTCTGATCTCAGAAGCTAAGCAGGGTCAGGCCTGGTTAGCACTTGGATGAAAGACCACCTAGGAAGACCAGGTGCTGTAGGCATAAATAATAATAAAATGATTAAGAAAAAAAACCTATATTAGAGAATACTTTTTGAGGACTCCAGCAACATTTATTAAGTAGCAACAATAAATGTCAGTTAAAAACAAGTCTTATCTATCCATTAAAGCCTGTCCAGCAGGATCTACATTTTGGCAAGATGATTAACAATTCATTCGAGATAATTAACAACTTGAGAGCATCAAATATTTTGGATTTATTTTTTAACTTCATTGTTCATATTTTCTACTAAACTACCTTACCTCTCTTTCCTGTGACTTTGGATCGGTGATGTGTTATCTGTATCTGTACAAAAACAGAAAATTTTTTTAAATATATATCGAGTCTTTCAGTTATTAAATCACTAAGAACTTCCTGCAATAGGTAACCTTCACTTAAAGAGCTAAGAAAATTCAACTGTGCCAAATGAAATCCTGCTCTGCCACCTAGAGGTCCACATAGTAACTGCCTGGAATGTAGTTTAACTCCTAGTGGCCCCTGAGGCTTAAAATAAACAGATTCTGCTAATAAAATAAAATAAAATAAAATAAAGGAAGGAGAGCATTGTGAGAGAAATCTTTATTTTCCTCTATGACACTATAAGATTTCAACTCACACAGAGAAGAAAATAGCTTCTTTAGAAGCACTTTTTATTGTATCTATATGAGGAGAGAGCTGTTAGCTGAACCTATTGTGGTAATCATTTCACAGTATGTGTAAATCAGAGCGTCATGCTGTATGCCTTAAACTTACACATTTGTGTATGTCAATTATTTTTCAATAAAACTGGGGAGAAAGCCTCCTTTATTAACTAGTAGAATAGTAGGAAACCTACTGAATCTAGTGCATGAGATTTGCATAATACTTAAACTCTGACCTTCCTATAGGCCACAAAAATGGTTGAATCTCTTCGTTTATCTGTGCATACTGAGAAAGAAAGTGCATGAGGCCATTAGCAAGCGGGGGATCTATCAAAGCCAGCATGGTATCTTCCAAGAACAGTCAATTATTCTTTCAGTTTATCACTTTCCATGCTGCAGAGGTTAACAGGACATGATGTGCTTTTTCTTTTCAAAAAGCTTACATGTGAAAGAACCAAAAATGACATAAAAGTTTCCATTTGAAAGATTAAAAAATAATAAATAAGAAGCACTTTTTTAAAGACTGTGGATTTTATATGTATAACCGAGTTAAAGTTCTACACCTCGACAAGTTGGCTTGGCCCTATCCAGCGTCCAGGGCCTCGGCCACTGGTTAAGTGCAGAGCCCTGTCAACCTACATCTTTAAGAATGCTGTCCTGGTCTCAGCAGGTTATCAGCAGGGTCTTCATTGTACCTGCCATGGGGTAATCATCGTTATTTTGGGAACCCCAGGTTGACCTCAGCAGACTCAACCTGTCAATCTTTCAAATATTTCTGATGATATTCTAGCTTGACTCTTTCCAAATGATTCACCCCAGAATTCCTCAACAATTCTTCATATTCTGAGACATAAGCTCTGCCAGCATTCACTATGTTCCTCTTCCAATATTACACCCACGTTTCAAGTCCTCAAATGACAAAAAAGGAGGAGGAGAAGGAGAAAAAACAAAACAAAACACAAGAACAAAAAGAAACAAGAGTAAGAAGAACAAGAACAAGAAAAACAAAAAGAAAGAAATTCTCCAACTTATTCTGTGACTTGAGTCTCCTGAGTTTCTTTCCTAGTGCATAGCAAGAGGAAGAAGGGAGCGGGAGAGAGAACAAGAAAGACAAGAAAGCAGAGGAAGAAGAGAAGCAGAAGGAAGAAAGGAAAAAAAAGAGAAGGATGAGAAAGAAGTGAAGGAAAAAAGAAAAGAAATCCTAGAGCTTCTCGTTTGCTGACTGGATGTTTTATTGTTAAAGTTTCAGCTTAAAGTATCTTTATGTGATTGTCTTCGTCGAAATTTTTCAGTCTCACTTTTTAGGACTTTCTAAATGATGTTAACTAGTATAAACCCAATCTGAAGCAGCATTATAAATTGCAACGTGGCATTTACATGTACAAAGTAATACTTGCTTTTCAAAGTATATTACAGCATAATATGTACTTAAAAAAAAATCAGGAAACAGATGGCCCTCCATCTAATTAAAGAACTTCATAACTGAAAGGGACAGTAAAAATAATCTACTTCAATCTTCTCATCTTCAGTAGAAGAAACTGAGGTCAACAGAAATTCTATACTCTGTTCAAGATCGCACTTCAGTTACTAGTGTTTCAGCTGTAACCCACATTGCCTACTATGAAGTACAATATTTTTTCCACTTCATTTATTCGTTTATTCAACAAGTATTTAATGCATGCCTACTATGGGCTAAGCATTGTGATAGGCACTAACAGGGAAATGTCACATGGAAAAGGCACAGTCCCTGCTCTCTAAGAGGTAACAGTCTGCTGGGGATGATACAGTAATCAGAGTCATGTAAAATTATAAAAGTCCAGGGGACTAAGAAAGAGTTTAATGGGAGTAGGGCTTGGTCTGATCTAGGAGATCAGGTGCAACTTCTCTAAGGAAGTTATTTTTAAACAGAGATCCAAAGCATAAGCAGGAGTTATGTAAGCAAAGCAGAAAGAACATTCCTGGGAGAACAAACAGCACTTGCAAAGGCCTTGGGATGGGAGGAAGCACGATGCTCTTGTGGGACTAAAAGATCAGCGAGAAATGGGTATGAGATGGGTCTGCATAGGCTGCCTGGGGTCTAATCATAGGGAGACCGCGTGACAGACAGTGAGCAAGCTTAGGAGAGTTTCAAGATGATGATTTAATCAGCTTTGCATTTTTGAAAGATTGTTCTGGATCCAGCAAGTGACAGAGAGAAAGGAGGCAAGTGTGGACTGTGCACAAGACCAATCAAGAGGCCATATGTGACAACACCTTGTACTATATCAGTATCCTGGTGATGGCAGCTTCTCCTGGAGTCAGGCAGCTTACCACATTGACATACTTGGCCATCCTGGAGGAGAGAATATACTAGAAGCCAGGAGAAGGGAAAACAGATGGTGCTATAGAATGAATGTTTGGGTCCCCACAAAACTAATGTGTCATGGTATTAGGGGGTGGGGCCTTTGGGATGTGATTAGGTCATGAGGGTAGAGTCCTCATGAATGGAATTAGTGCCCTTATAAAAGGGGCCTCAGAGAGCTTCCTCACCCCTCCTGCCACGTGAGGACACAGGGAGAAGATGCCGTCTATGATGTAGGAAGTGGGCCTCATCAGACACTGAATCCGCCACGGCCTTGATTTTGGACTTCCGGCCTCCAGAATTGTGAAAAGTAAATGTTTGTTGTTTGGGCCACCCAGTTTACGGCATCTGTAATAGCAGCCTAAAGGGACTGAGGCAGATGGAGCCTTGGTGACTGGATATGAGAGGGGTTCTGTGTTGGTGTCGAAATGACTTTGTCGAGCTTGTACTGTAATGAGGGGTACATGGCATCATGCATTTGCCAAAACCCATAGAACTGTGCAACACAAAAAGTGAACCTTTATGTAAACGATGGACTTTAGTTAATCCTGATATATCAGTATTGGTTACTCTATTGTAACACACGTATCACACTAATGCAAGAATTATAGGGGAAATTGTGGGGGAGGGAAGAGGAAAATATGGGAACCATCTGTATTTTCTGCTCAGTTTTTCTGTAAACCTAAATCTGATTTAAAAAATAAAGTTGAATAACTTAAAATGTTTTTGGAAAGAATCAGGGCAGTCCTCTAAGTGGCAATAAATAATTGATTAATAAGCAAGCGAGCAAAATTTATTTTTTAGAGTAAAAAATTATTTATTACTGGAATGAAAAGAGGACAGGTCTTTTTAAAAAAATCTTTTTACAAAAAAGTTCATGAAAAAACTATGGTACAGGTATCCTAGAAGAAATTTTTCTTATAGGTTTTTCGTTTTAGTAAATAGACTATCTGGTTGTGCAAACAAGACAACTGAAAGTCATTTGACACCAACACAGAACCCCCTGCCTTACATCCAATTGGTCATCAAGTCCCCATCTGTCTTAGTCCCTTCAGGCTATAATCTCAGGAGAGAGGGAGGGACGAATAGACAGAGCACAGGGATTTTTAAGGCAGTGAAACTATTTTGTCTAATATGAAAATGGTGGATACATGTCATTATTCATTACATTTGCCAAAACCCATAGAGCGCACACCAAGAGTGAGCCCTAATGTAAACTATAGACTTTGAGTGACAATGATGTGTCAATATAGGTTCATAGATTGTAGCAAATGGACCACTCCGGGGCAAGATATTGACAGTGGGGAAGGCTGTGCTTGTGTGGGGGCAAGGAGTACATGGGAAACCTCTGTACCGTTCGACCAATTTTGCTATGAACTTAAAACTACTCTTTAAAAAAAATCTATTAAAAAAAAAAAAAAAAGGAAAGGCTCCCCCTGGCAATGGTTAGGCTCTGTATTCCATCAAACCTACTTGCTAAGAATACATAAGGCGTTTTTTACTCACTCTCAGAGTAGTCCCAGTCAGTCTGCTCGTTGAGTAGGGTTTGTGTCTCATTTGCTCTCATCACCAGCCTGGACACAGCTACCTCGAAGCCTAGACATTGTAACATTCCAGGCTCTCCCATTGGGGTTTGTCAGCCTATCTCTCTTTCCTATCCTGACTCCATCAAGCTTGGATTGCTGTGGTTCACGTTCATGTTTTCTGCATGAATTCCCCATCGACGTTAGGCTGAGAAAACTTTCCTTTTCCAGAGTTCTTCCCCATCCCTGATGAGTTTCAGCTTCTCCCCTCCACCAGCTCTCTGCCCACAGTGAGTTTGGTCTGTCTCTCCACCTTTCCTGCAGAAATGACATCTCATTTTATTGAAGAAAGAAGACATCAGTCACTCTCTGAAACAAGGAAGAGTTGGATTTGTAAGCTAGTGGCTCTCAAACTTCAGCATATCTCAGAAACATCTGGAAGGCTTGCTAAAACACAAGTGCTAGGTCCTCACCTCCAGTTTCTGATTTGCTAGATCCGGGTGGTGCCTGGGAATTTGCATTTCTAATGAGTTCCTAGTCCATGCTGGTACCGTATGTTGAGATCCACTGTTGTGTTAGTTAACCCTATGAACAAAGCGAGAGATGATCTGATATACAGTTTTGGATGGAATTCAGAAATTGGGAGTTTTAGATCCCTTATCAAATTCCTCCAGAGCGGAAAAAGCGTGGAGACTGTTATTGATTAGCTGATGTTCCAAAGCATCGAGTCATCACTGTCATAGAAGTGTATGCACTGATGTGAGGCTGTCATTGATTAATTGGGATTATTTTTGGTTTCGCACCTACCTGTGGGGATTAAAGCAAAACAAGTCTTCTTGTAGTCGAATAACTTTTTATTCTCACCTACTTGGTCACATACTCCTATTGCTCCTCCCCCTACAAAAGCAGGGGTATTTAGTTTCTCTCCTAAGAAAGTGAATTAAAATCTGTCTCTTGGCGGAAGGTACCACATAAGGGAGTCTCACTAGAAATGCAGGGGCATTCAAAGTTGTAACTCATGGCACTAACATCCACTGGCTACTGAGGATTTCACTATTCAGTACAATTTATCAGTGCTGAATTGTTTAGTCTCTTTGTTTTTCCTTATTCGCTCAGATCTGAGCGATCTCTACCCACAGGCTCCAGGAAATAAAATGGATGGATGGGCGATCAAAGTTTTTCCTGTTGTATTTCTCTTTATCAAATTAATGTGCGAATGTATCAACTGGAGTCCTGTAGGTTCTTTGGGGCCAGGTCAGTTGCAGCCCTAAGCCCACCTGGGAAACCTCTGGAAGTGGAAAGTGGTCTTAAGTATGTTGAATGGGGGCAGTAGCAATAACCATCTGAAGGCGGCCATTTCCAGGGAGGAATACTGCACAGACCAAGAGGATAATGACAAGTGGGTACATGTGTTCACTTTACTACATTGTACACATTGTTTTATGCACTTTATGTAAGTTACAATTTCACAAAAAAAAGACATAACAATGATGAGGAAGTAGTTAAGGTTTCCAAAGGAGCCACTGTTTTTGCTTCTGTTGTTTCTATTTAGCTCAGGCTGGCCTGTAGCTAAGATGTCCCCTAGAATGTGAAATCCTCCTCCCTCCAAGCCTCTTCCGAGCGCAGGATCTCTGTTCTGAATCCAAATTGTACAGTTCTGATTGGTCAGTATTGATGCAAATGATATAATTGTGCAGTTCTGATTGGACAGGGCAGGTCTCACTCAGTCCATTGGCAAAGACAAAACCAGGGTTTTCCAGCAGTAGTTGATGCAGAAGGCATCAGCATATGGTGCACAGTGCTGAGGTCAGAGTTTAGTCCTTCTCATTGTAGAGTACATGAGGAGCCATCAGCAAATGGCTGCTAGGCTCTTATTATTTATAATTGTGGTCCTCGGTTGACCACAGGGAATCCACCTGCAGATAAATTCCTTCTCAGGGTCCACATCTTCTTGCTAAGATTTTCTGCCTTATCTAGGGAAATAATCCACTCTTTCAATTGTGTAGTCCCACCCTAATTAACAATTTTAACCTTAGTCCCACCCAAATCCATTCTTTTCTTAGTCCCACCCTCTTCCTGTCTATAAAAACCTTCTGTTTTGTACAACTCAGTTGAGCCACCGAGTCACTAGATGGGATGCTACCCGATTCATGGATCACTTCAAAAAGCCAATTATGTCTTCATATTTACTCAGTTGAATTTTAACAACTTTAAACACGTACAGTTTAATGTGTTAATTATATCCACGTAAGGCCTTTTTAAAAAAAGGGCGGATGAATGAAATCTTATCGAATTTGAGTGTTTATCAGTAAATATTAGAATGTTCGGCTGCTGAAGTCCTGTAGTGTAGCAGAACTCAAATTTAGGTCATGAAATTTCTAACTTATACAAAATTTGTCAGTTCGTACACATGTGTAACTTTTCAAGGTAGTTACCTTCCATCTTATTCTCTATTCATTGACTGGTGTCTCACAACTTTACTCAATTCTGACACTAAGGAGAGCATCAGATCCCACAGGTTAAAGGCTCAGTCCACAAAATTGTATACCTCTCCTGCCCGTTACGATACCAATCAAAAGTCCGAATCTTCACCTGTGGAGGTTCTCACACTCCCCTTCTTAGGTTTGATTACTTTGCTAGAGTGACTCACAGAACTCAGGGAAACACTTATTTACATTTACCAATTTATTATAAAGATTGTAAAGGATACAGAACGGCCAGATGAAGAGGTACATAGGGTGAGGTCTGGAAGGGTCCCCATGGAACTGGGGTGCACCACCCTACCAGCATATGGATGTGTTCGCCAACCTGGAAGCTTATCAAACCTTGTGGTTCAAGAGTTTTCATCAAAGTTAATTAGCAGCACCTCCCCCCACCTCCAGCACCACCTTACCTTTCCCAGAGGTTGGTGGGTGGGGCTTAAAGTTCCCATCCCCTAATAACTTGGTTTTTCTGGTGACCAGGAGACAAAGACCAAATATATTTATTATACCCGCTTGGACTGCCTTCCTACTGCCCAGGGATTCCCCTTCTCTGACAAATGTACATTCTGCTAGGTATGTTTGTTTGGACCAGATTGAGTAACTGACCCAGTGCAAGCCATCGAACAATTTCCCTGGAGAATATAGAACTGTAACTAAGAACCTAATGATAATCTGACTTCTCTCTGTACAATGGCAAATCTAATAGGAGCTATTAGATTTGGACATTATCTAGCGTGCGGACTAGGAAACAGAAAAACCCAGCCTAGTGCAAGCCTGAGGAGATGGGCAGCTTCTTCTCTTGTTCCCGGTCTCTGGTCTCAGCCTGTTCCAGAAATCCAGTTGTGTCCTGATTCTGGGTTCCAGGAACAACCACCAGCTCACCCTCGCAACACAAAATTCCGCTCTCTTTGTTAGATTGGATGGGTTTCTATCACTTGCAACAAAGAGACTGTTAAAACAGATTTTATCTCTAAAAGAAAACACTGGGTTCATGTCATATTGGAAAAGTAATTATTTATTATGACAAAAATAAAACTGTTGACTGAAAACAAATGAATGTTTACACTATATTGCACCATGATTGCAAATGAGCCAAAACCTGTCTAAAAGATGAACATTCCAGAGCAAACAGCATCCTTTTACTTGGGTATGTAGACATGCAAGCAACTCATTGTAACATAATTGCAGAAATAAAAAATCATGAGTAGCAGCAACCTAAACTTAACATACAAGAAGCATTTTACGACAGCTATTAAAGATTTAAAACATGTCTTTTATACAACCTCACCATTAGAACATGCTTTGAACCACTTTCAAGAAGTCATGTGAAGGCATTAAGTAATTTGTTTGCTTTTTAAAAAAATTAATGCTCATCTATTGGACCAGCACGCGTTTCAGTTGCTTGGAGGGGGTTAAAAAGCAGTCTGTGGTGTCAAAGACATTTTTTCCCCCTCTGTAAAACCAGGGGGTCCAGAGAGATCCAATGAATAACGCTCGCCTTATTAACACCATCTTCTATTTGACCAGGCTTATTAGCTAAGATATTGTTACAGCTTTTGCCGAAAGCCTGAAGCTTAAAGTATAACGCATTTGTATTTAAATCTTAAGGAATGAAAAATATTAAGCAGAGACACTTTAAAGTAGTTTTGCATTCTGAAACAAGAAGTACATTACACAGGGCCTGCTGTTTCCTCTTTAATGCTCTAAAGCACCGATTTATGTTAAGATGGCAACGTGTGATTATATTCATTATATTACGATTAGAATAAATGCAAGAGCAAGGCTGTAACAGCTTTTAGTTTTTGTTTTTTTAAACCATGCTCTGTGTAATAGTTAAATAGGGTAAAATTTATAACCATCACATAATTGGAAAAAATTATAACCATCATTTTATTTCACACTCCTAATAAAATAGCAGCTAAACTTTATAATCAGAATTGAAAGTGTTCATAACTACACTGAACAGTTTACTCCAAGAGAACAAAATAGGGGCTGCAGAGTCCCTGAATTTCCTGAGGGGGAAAAGAAGAGGATTAAATGATTATAATCTCTTCAGAATAGGACCAAAATATGCAAATAAATTGTACATAACGAAGATCACCTGATAGTTATTTGCTATCTTACCAATACTGATGGAAATATAGTCACAGTATAATATAATCAATCAAATTATTAGGGGTTTCCTTTCCCTTATTTGACATTAATTAAACTAATTAAATATTGGCTGAGCACTTGCCCTTGTGCTTTAATTTAATGAAGATGACATGGGGGTCTGCTACACCAAGTTAGACCTGCTGGTGGTAAACAAGAAAACAAAACAAAACCTCCTAGGAATGCTACCCCTTAGCTGTGAATTTTGCATATTTCAAACACAGTGTTTGGGTGAAGAGGGTTTTTAATGGGACGGCGCAACATCCCACAAACTTGAGCAAAGCACCTTATGGAAAAATGAGGTAACTTTTAAATTAAAATTTTACAAGTTTGTGCAAGAGAACTTTTCCATTCTTCTAGAACTTTGTTTTCTATTTCAAAAGATATGCACGGCACATTTTATTATTTTTCCATTTCTGGAAGAAAATGTAGATTACTGGTTTAAAAAAATATATAGAAGATGCCTCTACGTGACTACACTCCTAAATTCTAAAAACCTGATCGGTCTTCAGTCCTTTGGCCACATTAAAATACAGGCACACCAGTTCTACAGTAAAAGACTATTTTCTATAATTTTAAGTGCCTTAAATGGGAAAAATTCACTATTTCCATTTAAATTTTTTACTATTTAATATCCTGTTGAAGATTTTCCCACCCCAAGTTTATCTTTAGTATAAAGTGTTTTGACTTTTGTTTCTAGGTATGCCTCTATACCTCTCCAAATTAGCATTTCCCAAACGTTTAACCAAACCATATACATTTAAAGCTGATCTGCTGACCACAGTATTTTTTCTACTTTAAATTTAAATTGAAGTAGTTGAAAATATTTATTTTATTGGCCCTTTCTATTTAGATTTCACCACTTGAAACTCTTCAAAAATACTCCTTGGGAACCTAAATTTTGGATTCCAGTCTTCACGGTAAAGCTAAATGAATAAGGATTGGACATTACTGAAAAACAAAACAAAACAAAACAAAACAAAACAACTAAGCTTGAAAATAAACTATTCTCAGATTTATTCAGACGTTTGTAAAATACTGACATTCTGGCTGCACCAACTTTTCAGTGCTGGAAAGCCAAACAGAGAACTGCAGTTTGGAATGGCATCTAAAGACAATAATCTCGAACTAACTAAGCACTTCGAATTAGTAAAAGCCAGGAAAATAAGCAAGCTATTCTCTAGAAGAGCATATTTCCACCAGAGGCTGCTATTTTACAACCAGTTTAATATCATTTTCTTACCAATATGGCTTATTTTCTCTTTTGTATTGTCATTAGCTATCAGCTCAATTTGAGTAGCAGTTACTAATTGATTCTTTGTTTCCTTGATTGTATTCCCATACTAAGTGAAACAATAATGAGGTGAGAATAAAATATAGATAAAAATTAATTTTTCACATTAACATGTATTTTTGGTTTTCAATTTTAATAGAGTGTATAAAGATTCAGAATTTTAAAACCAAATGACACGTTGGAGTTGTAGCTTGCTTAAGTTCCTTAGTATGTGAAAAACAATAGGAAGGCCACCAACAGTCATTGTCTAAGGTCAACTAGACAAGTAATGGCAAAATGAAGATTCAAATCTACTTCTTTAGATAGCCAGCATAATATTCTACTAGATGCAAGTTACCGTGTTGTATCTTAAAATGACTTTACCCCGACAAAACATAAAACATCCTACAGAATTGAACTGGATGTGAAATGATTGGGATCCAAAGCCATAGATGAAAAGTCGGGAAGTTGGTCTTTAAAGACAGATATCAATAGAATTTATATAGGCATAACAACTAGCACATTTTTTTCAACTGATATGGTTTTACATAGTTACATAAATGAGTGGTAGTCAGAAACAATTCCATTTCTAATTTATCCTAAGATACATTATACCAAAAGATTTTTTTTAAGCTTTTATTATTTAAAATTTTCTTTGCTTTGTGACTCCCTATAACTCTTTAGAGAATGTTTACATTGCTGCCTATCACTCCCTGTTTCCATAGGAAAATAATTATTTTCTCTTTATGTTATAGATAATGAAAGTTAATTTATGCTTAATAAAAATAACTATGGTTATAGGGGTGGTACACATTTAAAATTATTTTTAACAAT
>NW_011888877.1:1576592-1589172 GCF_000151845.1 Pteropus vampyrus | reverse complement strand
TGACAGAAAAAAAATTGAGCCAGCCAATTTTATCAGATAGAAGCAAATTTCAAAGAATAAAACAGGAGTATTAACATGTTTTTTCTCAGGATAGAGTTAAGAGAATTATCCTCAGTATTTATGGCTAAACTACATAACCAAGATAGAAATTCTGGCAAAGTATGTTTTGGGTAAATGGTATTTTCATAATTCCTCCTTCTCTCACCACCACACAGCATTCCATATTACTTTATGTCTGCTTTTCTCTCATGTTCTTGATTATGGGTTATATTAAAAACAAATTTATCCTCTACCTGGTACAGATGCACTAAAAAGGTTCAAAACAAGGTTAATAAACAACAAGTTCCCCAAACCCAAAACACTTTCCTCCGGCCACTTTTCAGTTCTAGGGTGTGTGTGCTACCACTAAACAGAAATCAGAACAATGTTACTACATTCAACTAAATTAATTAGGCTAAATAAAATAAATCAAATATACCTGAAAAACAAAGCAAAATTTAAACAAACTTACAATAAAAATATTAAAATTAAAATACCACTTTTGAATAGGTATTCTGATATTATTATGAACACTAAATCCTGTTTTTGACCCGAATAAAGAAAAAATACTGCGATGATAAAGTATTATTCCCTAAGTATGCATTTTATCCCTTTCATTATAGCAAAATCATACATTTGAAATAAAGAAAATTAAAATTACAATACCTGTCCTCCTCTTAAGGTATGCACTATTTAGATTATTGTTCGTATTAGACAACTGTTTAATGCTATTCAATAAACTTTGAATAGATTTACTTTTTCTCTTTTTTAATTTATAAATTGTTAGTGTATTAGTTTTCAGTTTCATACTAATATTCTAAAAAGCTAGGATTAAATTCAGCTGTCTCCTATACTTCAGTGAAAGATTTTAGAACACGAGGCATAACTATAAAGCAATAGGCAATTGTTTCAAGCCTGTTATATTACAACCTCAAACAGACTTAAGGAAAGCCATATTGTTTTTTAAGTAATATACTGCTGGTGGTAGAAATACTATTATAAATACAATTTCAAATTTTAAGAATTAAAATGAACTGTTTATACTTCTGCTTTAGCTATTCCCTAGAGCAGATGGGATATGCCTTGCGCATGAAATAGCTGAACTTTATGCTGATAATAAAATTGTTTGTAATTGACAGTGAAATATGTTCCAGATGTCTGATTGTAATATTAAGTGCTGGTATGTTTTAATAACTTCCAATAGTTATATATGCATCGAATAACGTGACATTCTTAAAATACCAGATTCGTCCAAAATATTTACCGTCAAAGTTGAGCTTTCAAATAAATATTTTATCTTGATTAGTTTTTAACCAAAACTAATCCCATGTTGTAGGTGGAAGTGAACTTAATTCTTTTAGATAAGAAGCCTACTTAAATTTCCATGCTAATAGTAACTTAAAATTATTCCATGACTTGCAATAATGTAGGGAAAATTAACTCACTTAAAGGCAGTTCTCATGATGTTTAATCTTCCTTATATCTTTTAGGCAGATTTCTTTCTCTATAATGAGTCTGTTCAAAGATAAATGGTTTATAGAGGGAGCAAATATTTAGTGCTGGTTTAGTTTGCAAGCAGTACCTGACAATTTCCACTACTACTTTGTCAAACCAGTAATTATCTGGTAGGGATAAGGTTGGTCAAGAAATGGAAGAAACTGGTCATTAAAGTTATTACAATACTTCAGAAAACATTAAACATATGACAAATATTTCTTGCAAGGCAGTCATTAGATAATTAGAATAAGCAGCCAGAAAAATTCTGTTGCTGAAAACATAGTTATGCATTAGTGTTCATCCAACTGAAGATTAGTGCATTAAAAAAAAAGTTAAGAAAAAAAATCTTTCATGTTCCAGTTCAGCTGCACTTGATTCAAGTGTTGCTCATAGAGGTTTGTGTTGTTATAAATTAAACATGCTGCTGCCTTAGCAGCCAAAGGTACTAGGAAAAATGTTCATGTCACAGAATAAATACAGCAGTCTCTTCCGAGCAAAAAAGTTATCTCACACCAATCCGGGAGGTCATCCACTCTAGACCTTGGCATAACCTGAACCAAAAGAGAAATATTTTCAAAACAAAAAACTTTATAGTTAAAAACTGAATGCATATTTACATTTTTAAGCTTTACCCAAATGTTGGTACTATAATAATTATTTATACATTTAAGAGACAAAATTCAGCTAACATAAAAATAAGTAGAAATTTTAAGTGGAAGATTCACTTAGACAAAATGATCTTATTGAGTAATGGAGGAAATTGCTTCAGTCTCATCTTGATCCAGCTTTGGCGGTTTTGACAGCAAAATTGCAAATACTCCTCGATCCCCCTGAGATGAACTAACATTGAAACCACTTCAGACGACAGGAAACAAGGATGGAATGCTCGTGGCCCAATCTTAAAAGTATAGGTCAAAGAAGTCTACATGTAGCCACTACACTACAAGCTATTTCTAGTATGAGAAAAACTAAGAAGGCCAAGTTGATTTGAGCATAAATAAGTTCCTGGAAATAAATTGGGTAACCCATACATAGCACACTGGGTTCTCCTTGGCCTGTTTATCCAAACTCAAGTTCTTAAAAAGGAAGAATATACTACAATGACATTTGCCTCACATTTACTGTTTAGAAGTGAGTGTCCCAAAAGGACTCCTTACAAAGGAGATGTGCTCTTGTGGTAAGCTGGGAGCTTAGGATTAATTAAGCCTTTTCAGAAAATGTGCCATTTCTTTGAAATGAACTAAAAAGTGTAGATTTTGAAAACTCATTGCTTTTTTGGGGTAAAATTTTCCATTTATACTAAAACTTACAAAAAATTTGTCAGTAACTTTGTTAAATTGTAATTTAACAATAGTAATTGATTCAAATTATTTCAATCTTGTAAACCTGAGGCACAATGCAAAAACCATCGTTAATTAAAAACCAGAAAGGAACAGCAACAAAGAAGAAAACAAGTTGGCAAATTGGCCTAAAGAAACTGAAAGGAATTTGAAAGAAGTCATACCTCCCCTTGTGCTGATTAGCACTTACCCTTCTCCTGTTAAAGCACAGCAGGACTGAATGTGCCACGGGTGATCCTTAATTGAACTAAGGG
Organism: Pteropus vampyrus; assembly: GCF_000151845.1. Taxonomy (NCBI): domain Eukaryota; kingdom Metazoa; phylum Chordata; class Mammalia; order Chiroptera; family Pteropodidae; genus Pteropus; species Pteropus vampyrus. The sequence goes on along the minus strand of NW_011888877.1, from coordinate 1,586,042 downwards.
TGAGGTATTTGGAGATTTCAGCTGCTGTCATACACCCTTTCATATCCTGTTTATTTGCAAAGATAAGAACTGCAGCCTTCCGTAAATCCTGCAATCAATATGAAATATTTCTAATATGTGAAATATCACAATTCAAATGAAATTAATGAAGCAGATAGGTGAAATGTACCCTACTGAACAGTTATAGTGCTAATATTTAATTAAAAATTTTACAGAAACAAAAATAAATTAACTCAAATAACCATGATTTAACAATCCACTTTAACAAAAACAGATTAATAAACATAAGCTAGATAATTAAAAGTTATTTTTCTGTTGTTGGGTCAAAGCGGTCAGTAAAATAAACCTGACCCTTAAATATTGACTTAAAACTATATGAACAATATTCCAATGGACAAATACGGTACTATGTTGCCAAATACTATGGTTTCTCCAAAATTTAAATGAGAGTACAGAGAGTAAGAGCTGGGCAATACTTATAATTTATTTGTCTTTGTATAACCTAAGCTCATTCATTAATGTTCACTGCAGCATTGTTTATACTATCAAAACATTGGCAATAACCTAAATTTCATTAATAGAAGAACAGATCAACTGTGATATATTCACACAGTGAAATACTATATAGTTATTAAAACAATTGAACTAAAGCTATATGTACTAAAATGAATAAATCAAAATATTGTGCAAAAAAATCTCCCAAACCCAAGATACAGAAAGATATGCAACCATCATGTAAAGTTTTATGAACATGAATAAAATATTCTGTATAACTGACACCTAAATAAAAATATTCATAGGAATATTAATCACTACTTTAGGATAGTGGAATTCTTTTTGGATTCCTTGAGAGGGAAAAGGAAGGAAATTTAGATTGGAGAGATCTCATAAGATATTTAATATGAATGGTAGGTGCATGAATGTGTTTTATTATCCAAGTTCTTCTGTATATCTGAAATATTTAGAATTAAGTGATCTCAAATTATTCACTAAAAAATTTTCAGTTATTATAAACTCTCGGGGGAAAAAACACTTAAGTTTTCCCCTTTCCTGTTTCAATCTATCAGACTTTTTAAGACGAGTAGGTTTAACTTCGAAAATTCTTTTTGATAGTAGCACTTTATAAATTAACATGCTGAATTTTTTAAATTTGAAAAAGTAATGAAAATTTTTTACTTCAAGACTTTCATCAATTGAATATATAAAACTTTGCTAATAAAATAACCGACAGCAGAACACATTAATCTTTGTAAAAAAGCAAAACCAATAGACAGATACCTTACTCCATTGTTTATGTTTGCTTTCAAAATTTACCTCATTACAATAGCTCTTTGCAGCTTTAGCTTTCATAAGCCCTGTCCTATCCCCTCCATTTTGGAACACATTCTCGGTTCATACCGAGGGCTACATCTCCTGGTTTGCAAACCATTATCTAATAAATTCTCTAAACTTCTTAAAAAAAGGAAAAAATTACCTCATGAGCCAACATTCTGTATAATTCTTCTTTCGTAATAGCTAGTCGTTCCCTGTCAATGCTATCAACAACAAGAATGATGAACTAGAAGACAATTAAAAAGAAAGAAAACTGAATGGGATGTTGAAGTTTTCTGCAAAACTACTCTCAAGTGATAGAAATACGTTCTTCACATGGCATCATCAATTCTATAAAATAAAAGAGTCTACTAATTTTTTATCATAAAGAGTTAATATCAAATTATATCAAGCCATAAAATCCAAATGTTAGTAAGGAAATAACACATAACTTCAATAAATAAAAACCATGCTCAATTGTATTTTAAAAAAGTGACGTTTGAATACATAATATTCTGTAATACTATTATTTTATAATGCAAGTAATAAAAAAGTATTTTTTAAAAGGAAAGTCACAGTTAACATAACTCACTGAACCTTAAAAATACTCTATAATCACTCATTTAGGCAATTTTTAAGTTGAATAGTCCCCTACCTATTAGAAAGAAGCACATGAGCTAGTTTGAAAAAGAAAAACACATTTTTTTAAAAAACTATCAAATAAGGCATTTTTACATAACAATAATAATAAAAGAGTAAGAAAAAATGTGCTAAATAGAAACATATAGTTAGGTGTTAACATGCTAAAGATGATACAAGTGAAATTAAAGAGAGATCAGAGAGAACTGGAAAAGATTGTTAGTAACTGTGTATATGAAAACGGTGGGTCTCACACATTCAAAATAAAAGCATCTTTGATGAGAAAAATAAGATATAGTCAGAAAGGGCTCTTAAATGAAACATCTTATGCAGAAGATAAAATTAAAAAATGAGGTGTAAAAGATTATAGTAGAGGAAGTGATGTAAAATAAATCAAGACTAATCTGAATATAACTGAGAAAAACAGGAATAAAAAGGAAAGAAAATAGAAGAGATAAATATAAGAAAAATGGTCAGAAAATATGGAACTTGTACGTTAATGAAAGGTGTCAGGAATTAGTCACTATCTGTAACTCCTTATATTATAAGACACATTTCAGCTCTTGGATGACTCCTCAATGTAAAGAATTTAAGAAGCAAGATGACAAGGGTGGCCAAAGCCATCAGGGGAACACCACGGGGACAAGATCTCTGCTTGGAATCTGAGATTGCAAACCTTATGTGTTGCAATAAAGGCCAAAGGTTCTTTGCAGTAATTTTGCTATTCTTATAGAAATAAGTTTATTAAAAGAAAATTTCATGCAAATAGCATCAACAATAGTGTATCTCTTTTTGGATCCATGCTAAGTATTCTAGAGTTTCAGTATTTTCAATAATATCCTTTCGTAAAGCTAAATATACATGCATCAGCAAGAATCAAATTTGATTTATTTGTCGAAGATAACTCCTCTCTTCATACTTGCAGTTGATTGTGAGTTTTGAGAGTACCATCAGTTATGCCGTTTAGTCATAATGTAATAAAATGTTGTTCTTCCCTGACTCTCCAATATATTTTAATTTCGGGATGTTATTTTACTATAGAAATATATAGTAAGCTAACCTATAATCAAACCATAGTATTTACTCACCAACCTATGCTCCCTTGGAAATAAAAAATATTAAGTATGACTACAACTGCTGAATATCTATGACATGCTGTCTTGGTTTGGCCAGTCATATACTGCCCTAGAATACATATAGATATATACATGTTATTATAATATGAATCTAGAGGAATATATATTTTGATTTAAAAAGGCAACTTATTCACCCAAAATTCCTTGTATCACACCCCTAACCTCCTCTCCATCACTCCCAACACGCATCACTCATTTTTTTTAATTTTAATTTTAATTTTTTTATTTTTTAGGCGAGGCAACCCTTGGTTGACCTCATTGATTGCAAAGACCTTGTCAGTTTACAATCCCTTATTTTTTTATTTTTATTTTTTATGCCTACAGCACCTGGTCTTCCTTGGTGGTCTCTCATCCAAGTACTAACCAGTTCTGATCCTGCTGAGCTTCCAAGATCAGACGGGATCGGGCTTGTTCAGGGTGGCATGGACGTAAACAATGAGGGTTCATTTAACAAAAAAATAATTGATTGGTGTAATTCTTTGTTTAAAAAAATTATGGATGCAATTGTATATATTAATATCCTCAAAGATAAACCTCTCTCAATAGCACTGCATTTTTTTTTTTTTTTAAATCTGCCTCTAAGAAGAAATAAAAACAGAAACAGAAGACATTCCAGAATTGTTACTCAGGTTGGCTCTGGAAATTAGTAAAATAATGAACTAGGGACAGGGAACTCTGGGGTGCGGCCTACATATCCATTTCTTTTTTAATTAAAATATAATCTCACTAAAATTTTGAATCATGTTATTTGAAAATCTTATGTCAAATCATGCTTAAAGTATTTTATTCCTCCCCCAACCAGGGCCTCTCATAAAGTTGTGGGATCTTGGGAAAGGTTATATATAATTCATCCTCGTGTCTGAGTTCTCCAACGAGGGTGCTGCAGCGTTATAGTGAGGAGGAACTGACAGAGCCTGCCCCCCAGCAAGCACTCAATAACAGCTCCCATTCCTCTTTCTACTTACTTATTCTTTTATTCGGAAACCTCAAGTTTTTTACAAAAAAGGATCTTATTAAAGGGCAACTGTCAATATGCCCCCTGTTCAGCCTATCTATTTTGTGGGCTTACCACTCTCTGGTTCTTTTTATTAAAATTGACTTTAGTAGGAACTTCAATATACCTCTGTGTTTGAGTAATATGTGTTCCAGGATGACCGCAGAGACTCTTGACCACCAATATCCCACATGAGAAAATGAGTGTTCTTCACAACTATTTCTTCAACATTGCTTCCTATGGTTGGAGAGGTATGAACCACTTCATTCATCAAGCTGTTGAAAGACAGACATCATAAAAACTCTTCTGTAAATCTTGAGAACCTGAAGTAAGTTTTAATCTCTATGTTTTTAATAGGAATCAATCTTCCTTATTTGTGCAATGATGGTTAACCATTGGCATTGGAGCTAGAACCTTATAGAACATTTGTGCAAACATATATCTAGATAAGAACAACGCCTGAAGGAAGATTTTTGTTGTTGTTGTTCTTTTAATAGGATAAACTACAGGCTTGATCTAGATAGCAGGGAGCCCTGCGGTGTGGGTTAGCATTTCTGTGGCCAAAATTCCAATACTGCCATGCCCTGTTATCAGTTACAGCAGAACCAAAGCTCCATCCTGAAAGAGCAAGTTTCTAGGTGACTGTGACATCAATACTTGCCAAGCAGCAACCATGGAATAGTAGGCTATCTATAACTCTGAAGACTATGAGAAAACTGAGACTTGTCTAAGCCATAAAAATCAGTTCATGCCTATTAACTTTATATACAGTCTTAAAAAGATAAGGCTATGGGCAAATGAAAATTTTAATTAGAATGAATTCTAAACATATTTGGAACACTGATGCTCCCATCACATGCATTATAATAATCATTCATTTATCTACAGTAATTTATTCAACCAATATGTATTTGTTTATAACATGTCAGTAGTGTGCTGGAAGAAGTTTGCAACTCTCTTTTGTGTTTTATATGTATTTCTGAAGCTATGTGAAAAAATTATTTCAACGACAGTGACAGGTTCCTAAAATGTTTATATTTGATGTTTAAAGGCTAAGTCAATTTAAATACATAATGGCCAAAATAGTTATTCAACTCTGAAGCAGCAAGCCATAAGTAGCTGAAAAATATATTAAGTCCTCCTCAAGTGAAGTATTTCTGGAGGGCTGTCAGCTGATATACTTAGGATGTGGTGGGAAGAGATAGGAGTCATATGATGATACACTGTAAATAAATAACTATTTGTTAAAATGCTTGGGCATAGATCAACTTTCATTGTTTGACAGGGATCATTTCACTGGCACTAAAAGGAAAATGGGAGATACTCTGACAAGTGGACTGATGGGTTGTTAAAATTTCCTTAAAGTATTAATGTATTTTTCTAAAAAGTCTCAAGCCTCTCCTTGTTGCAAGCTACCAAAGCAATAGTTTTAGGAGTGATCTTCATTTCTTTTGATCTGACAAGTCTGGCTATGTTAAACAATTCCAGAGCTGTTAGGAGAGTAGCAACAGCTCACTATAGATAACAATCTATTGACATGAATCCCAGTGTAAGAATAACTAAGTGAAATGCACTCTATTACCTCACTCCACCACTATAATATGTGCTTTATTTATTTTAGTTTAATATTAATTCTTTTTTTTTCAAGGCCAGAAAAAGACAAGTGTTTGTGAAGGCTTTAGCAAACAGAACAATTTATCTTATTCACTTTTTCATAAATTTTGTGTTTGCTAAAATACAAAACAATATGTTTAAGTTTTTCCAATATATCGTGACAGCATTTTTTGTTTGTTTCATCTCCTAGTTTTATTAACTAGCCACAAGCCGCCGAGGTGAGTTATAATATCTTACTAATTATACAAAATTAGTTCCAATAACTAAAATAATGAAAACTGTTTAAATGAACACCCATACTTACAATTGATAAAGAATGGTGGTTTTCCCTGCATTATCCAGTCCCACTATAATCACTTTGTGTTCTATAAAAAGAAAGCAAACCATAAACATTTAACACTGCTGCATACTACAATTACATGCTTTCAACAATGATTATTACTTATTTCTCTAATAAGAATCATTCACTGGGATATTTATTACTAGGTGGAATAAAGAGAGAAAATACAGAAATAAAAAGAACTTTATGATGTGAAGACTGCCACCCTTAAGTGATGCAATCTCTTATGATATTCTTTATCTAGTTCTCTTTATGAAAGAATGTGAGAGAGAAGAGGAGAGAACTTGATCACTTATACTGAGTTTTGGGGGAAAAACACAAATACTCGTCTTGACAACACATTATGACTTAAAACATAGTTTCTTTTAAGAGTTCCACGCTTACCATCTCTAATAATCAAATTAGCTTTTTCTTAAATTGTTTTTACATCTGGAAGTTTTCCCACCTACATGTACCAAGATTTTTCTTCCTTTCACTTAAAAACCCAATTTAAAACACAAAACTGAAAAGTTTTCCGTCACTAATAAGACACACATATGCTCAACTAGTTTTTCATTCCTTCCATTAGTTTACAGACAAATAAGCAATTACTTAATCTTCCATGCCTTTTCAACTCTTTTGAGCAGATACTGCTTCCATTCTTTGTACAACAAAAACCTCTTCCGTCCCTTCTGGTGCCATGAAGTAAATCATCTTTTTTTTTAGAGGTAGAACTAAGGCCCGTCTAATCATTCTGTTAAGTACTAGACATTATGAAACCTCCTTTGAACACAGAAAATATTCCAGATACTATCTTTTCTAGATTTTAATCTATACAGAATGTATTAGATTATTCTTCTCCAGGGCAGAATGCTTAAAAAGCTACTAGTGAACCTCAATGGGTTACATAAAGAAGTTGCCCTAAGAACCACAATATAATCAACTGATTTGTAGCTAATGATCTGACACATTCATATAGGAACCAAGCTCCTCTTATTAACCTCTCATGAATATCAAAAATCTAATTATACATCTAATCAAATATCAGGTCATACTCCTACTCTAACATGTTAACGCTGCGTCAGTCAAAAAGGGGCCATAATTCATAGGCAAGTTCTTAGGTGACAAACCATCTCTGTATCTTCTATTGACCTGCATGCCTTAGGTGCTGCCTCTATTACAGGACAAATGACGTGGTCCTCTGGAAGGGCTAATTTCGCTATGGCAGAAGCTGCTTTGTACAACAAAAAACTTGCTTACTGTAACTCACTATGATTCTCCTTTTTTGATTCTGTTGGTTTGTATTCCCTAACTTCTAATGGAGCCAATCTTGAAGAGTTGCCCTGTTCTTCCCTCTTACATTACCGGAACGAGAGTACTCTTATTAGTGGAGGAACGATCCACTGATAGACTGCCTGGCGCCAAGCGTTCTAAATTTTGGTGACAGTTGAAAACCACCTGTCCAGCATCTGGAGCCCACGAGGTCCCTGATCACATGAGAAGGAAGCCTCGTCTAGAGTAAGTTAAACGTGGGTGCAGATACTCCTACTGAGAGAAGGGAATGGAGGAATAGTACCGACGGATCGTTGTTGAGGCAACTCAATGAACACCCAGGGCCATTGGCAAAGTCGTGCTCCTTGCCTCACATTTTGTATTATGATGATGACCATAGTATCAAAGGCTTGTGATGGCAAAACCCGTAATACATCATTTTGAGAGATTGGTTCCCAATTTGAATTGTCAAGGGTGACAAACTCTGAAGGTGGATAAGGTGTGAATTCTATTAAAGTCAAATCTTTGATTAATTTAAGGTTTTTTCCCCCCTCATTGGTAGGGAATTCTAGCAATTAAGAAAAAACACGCCATTTCAACTCTGTCTTATGATAAGGGTATGTATGTCTATTCTTTAAGTAAACTGAGGCCTAACTTCTGATGTTAAATTATCATCAAACTGACTCTGTATAACAAAACATCAAAAGAAAAGGAACTAAGTGCTTTTTAAACGCATGAATTAACTAAAGTTTTTTTTTTAACTTTTATTTTTAAATTAGAGTTGACATCAATATTATTTTATATTAGTTTCAGGAGTACAGCATAATGGTCAGACATTTATACCAATTTATACTTTATCCCACCACCTTTTTCATGCCCAATCCAGTTCTCAACCCCCCTCATCTGGCAATTACTAGTTTGTTCTCTGTATCTATGAGTCTGTTTTCATTGTTTGTTCTTTCTTTTGTCCTTTAGATTCCACATACAAGTGAAATCATACAGTATTTGTCCTTCTCTGCCTGACTTATTTCACTTAGGTCCATCCATATTGTTGCAAATGATTTCATTCTTTTTTATGGCCAAGTTATATTCCACTGTATACATGTACACCTCTTCTTTATCCATTCCTCTACTGATGATCTTATGTTGCTTCCACATTTTGGCTACTGTAAATAATGCTGCAATGAACATAAGAGTTCATATACCTTTTTGCATTAGTGTTTTGGATTTCTTTGGCTAAAAAGCCAGAAGCAAGACAGCTGAGTCATATGCTAGTTTTATTTTTATTTTTCTGAGGAACCTCTCCACACTGTTTTCCATAGCGGCTGCACCAATTTGCAATATCATTAACAGTACAAAAGGGTTCCTTTTTCTAAACATCCTCGCCAACACTTGTTTGCTGATTTACTGACGACAGCCATTCTGACAGGTGTAAAGTAATATCTCGATGTGGTTTTAATTTACATTTCTCTGGTTTTTAGTGATGCTGAGCATCTTTTCATATGTCTATAGACCATCTATCTGTATGTCCCCTTCAGAGAAATGTCTATTCAGGTCCACTGCCCATTTTATAATTTGATTTTTTTTTTTTTTAGTGTTAAGTTGTATGTTCTTTACGTATTTTAGTTATTAACCCCTTATCAGGTGTATCATTGGCAAGTATCTTGTCCTATCCAGTAGGAAGTCTTTTTGTTTTGCTGATGGTTTCCTTTGCTGTGCAGAACCTTTAGTTTGATGTAGTTCCATTTGTTTTTTTGTTTCCCTTGCCCAAGGAGACACAGCCAAAAAAATATTACTAAGCGATGCCAGAGTTTACTGTTTTCTTCTAGTTTTATGGTTTCAGTTCTTAAAGCCTTTAATCCATTTAGAGTCTATTCTTATATGTGGTGAAAGAAAGTGGTCTAGCTTCATTTTTTTGCATGTGTCTGTCCAGTTTTCCCCACACAATTTATTGAGGAGACTGTCTTTATCCCATTGTATATTACTCCCTCCTTTGTTATAGATTAGTTGACCATATAGGTATGATATTATTTCTGGGTACTCTATCCTGCTGTATTGCTCTATGTGTCTGTTTTTATGCCAGTGCCATGCTTCTTTGATTACTATACCTTTTTTTCTATATTTTGGTATCAGGTAGCATGATACCCCCAACTTTGTTCTTTAAG
>NW_011888877.1:1576217-1576542 GCF_000151845.1 Pteropus vampyrus | reverse complement strand
GTTTTTATGCCAGTGCCATGCTTCTTTGATTACTATACCTTTTTTTCTATATTTTGGTATCAGGTAGCATGATACCCCCAACTTTGTTCTTTAAGATTGCTCTGGCCGTCTGGGGTCCTTTGTGGTTCCATATAAATTTTAGCATTATTTGTTCTAGTTCTGTGAAAAATGCTGTTGGTCTTTTGATAGGGATTGCACCGAATCTATAGACTGCTTTGGGTAGTATGAGCATTTTAACAATGTTAATTCTTCCTACTAACAAGCATGGTATATGATTCCATTTACTTGTGTCTTCTTCAGTTGCTTTCTTAATGTCTTATAATTT
>NW_011888877.1:1570897-1575162 GCF_000151845.1 Pteropus vampyrus | reverse complement strand
TGTGAAAAATGCTGTTGGTCTTTTGATAGGGATTGCACTGAATCTATAGACTGCTTTGGGTAGTATGAGTATTTTAACAATGTTAATTCTTCCTACTAACAAGCATGGTATATGATTCCATTTACTTGTGTCTTCTTCAGTTGCTTTCTTAATATCTTATAATTTTCCAAGCACAGGTCTTTTACCTCCTTGTTAAATTTACTCCTAGGTATTTCAGGTTTGTTTGTTTGTTTTTTTAATGCAATTGTAAATGGGATAGTTTTCTTAATTTCCCTTTCTGATAGTTCATTATTCGTATATAAAAATGCAACTGATTTATGAATATTAATTTTGTTATTTTGTTACTCTATTGAATTTGTTTATTACCCATGAAGCCATCTGGGCCAGGACTTTTGTTTGCTGGGAGTTTTCATGATTACTGATTCGTTTTATTAGTAGTTATAGGTCTGCTCAGATTTATTTCTTCTTTATAATGAATCTGAGTATTTTAAAAAATGTGTCAGCATGCCATGAGACAGTCACCTTGGGCATCACATTTCACTATCAATCTCTTCCAGGAGACCAAGCTGCACCACTCCCACAACAAAGGTCTGAGACAGAAGAGTATTTTCAGTGTCACTAATCTATGCCTCTCCAGAGCCAGACACAAAGCATGTTTATTTATATTAAATGAAGGATAAGATCCAATCCCAGAGCATTTGTTTAATTCTGATCAAGTGCTTGCACAGAAGTTTCTCTGTAGTCCTGGCTATAGTGTATGTTCTTTCGGATCTCCTAAAAAGCTGGCTCATATTTATTTATTTTTTTGAAAGCAGGGCATAAAGACATAAAGACTATACAGGATGAGGCTGCAAAAGAAAACTAATAAGAGTACTTGCTTATAGAAAAATACAGGTAAAATGTGGCTAACAAGAAAAATAATTAAAAAAGAAGCTTAAAAAAATAAGTGGAAGAAAAATCAGAGAAAAAAGTTTCTCCATTAACTCAATTTCTAAAAATTTTTACTAAATCCAATTTGTAGTTTTAGTAGAGATACCAAATGAAAAAAAAATTGTAGTTTTAGTATTGAATGACATATTATACAAAAAGACTAACACGAGATTAGAGAAGCATTAAATATATTGTTAAAATGTGTGATAAAAAGACCAACTTTTATTTTAAGATATAAGAAAGCCCCAATAATATCACATAATAGGGACTGCTATCTTCTAGATATACAATGTCTACACTCGCACTGTCATGTAACAAAAGCAAGCCTTATATTTAACACAGAGTATGTAAACAATTATGTACCTTAACAAATAAACAATCTGATGACTTAACAAATTTGGGATACTGCATACAACGAAAATAAGTCTGAATTATTGCAAGGGGATGTGATGTTACGACCTGAGGCCTACAACCTGAGGCCTATGGCCTGGACAGCAATGATGAGCACTCACGGAGTCTGGATCTCGGGATGGGGGAGGAGCGGGGGAGGAAGCCGTAAAAAACTTACTCTATCCTATATTATACTAACTATAGAATCATAAAATATTACAGCTTGGAACAGGATGCAGAACTTGATATATATATTCCTTTTCTCCTACCTCTTTCAACAAATGTGTCACCTATAAGGCACCTCTGAGGAACCCAGGTCTCTAAAACTGTACAAAGTTACCTTCCCAGGCCACCTTGCTTATTTTATAGAAAAGGAAATGGAGGGCCTATGAAGTTATGTAATTTGTTGTAATAAACATAGGTAAAAGGGCTAGCATTGTTTTCCTGCTCTTTTTGCTATAAAATATTTACTTCTCTCCCCACTTGTTCAGCCTCCCCCCAATTCCCACAGTACCCATATTCCTGGATACCTAAATTTTGTTAAAAGCAGCTGTGTGAACCTGATGATTTAACAATTCAACATTTATTGAGTTCATTATATGAATAATATTTGTGATGAAGACAAATAAGTCAAGGTCTCTACTCTCAAAAATCTTAAAGTTGGGTATGTAAACAAGCACTTACAATATAGCATCATTGGTACGAAGCAATAGAAATAAGTATCATATGGTAATATTCTTAAGGATAAGTGAAATCTAGAATTCAACTCTTAGAAAATGTCAAGAATAATAATATTTTGGGGTGTTGGTCTGTTTTACATGCATTATGAAAATTAATCCTTATTATCTTTCTATGAGAAAGTGGTATTATTCCTCAATTCCCCAAGGAAGAAACTGAACCTTATGTTAAAAAACCTGCCTAAGGTCATATTGCTGGGAAGTTTGGCTAACAGTGCCTCCTCACCTTTAAGACAAAGTCAAGTCTTATAGTTTTACAATTAATGAACAGAATAGCTTACCAGATAGAAGAAAAGCAACCTTCAGGTACACAAGGGGATTAAATACAGATAAAGAAAGAAGATCAGAGTCTAATTAGAACACTCTAAGGTTACAGGCCAGGGTGAAGTGCCTAAGGAAAAAGACCACAAGTCCTTCCCTTTCCCCAAAGCAATGAACAAAAGCCAAGATAAAAGTTTTTACAAGGAAATACAGAAATGTTGCTCTCTAGAGAATTCATATGCTGCTCAGGGGAAGGTTACAATTTGCAAGACAAATGTTAAGGAGGACAGACAATCTAATGGATGGTTTTCAAACCTGTTGAACCAAGACCATAGTTAAGAAATACTATTTTATATCATGACTCAGGACACACATAACCGAAACAAAAGTTTCACAAAACAATACCATTACTAACTGAGATGCATTCGGATTGTTTCTATTTTAGAATATTCATTCCTTTTTTAAGTGCTGGTCCTTATTAAACTGACTTTATAAACTTTCTAGTAAGTTATGTCAGGTAATTTTGGAAAAAAAGTATTTGAGAAATACAAGTGAACTGGGTAGCACAAAAAATATGAAAAATTCACAAATTCAAAAAGCTCAGTAAGCTTCAAATAGGAAAAATACAAAGAAAAGCAAAGCTAGGTACTTTGTGGGCGGGCAATCTGCTAAAAACCAAAGATAAAGCAAAAATCTTGAAGGCAGCAAGAAAAAGAAAGACTAAATAAAGGAAAGTAAAGCTATAAATATTAGTTGCCTTTTCGCTAGGGGGGGTGGGGGGGTGGGGGGGGGATATGCAGGCCAGAGGACAGTAGAATGACTTTAGAGCTCTAAAGGAAAAAAAAAATTAACCTAAGATGCTATATTCAGCAAAAATACAGACATAGGCAAAAGAAAGACATTATTTTCAGATAAAAGAAAAATAAGAGAATTCATCACCAGCACAGCCACACTAAAAAATGCTAGAGTTCTTTGGCTTGATGGAAAATTATGCTAGATGGAAATTCAAAACATCAAAAATAGTACTATGGAAAAATATAAGAAAAATTTATCATCTCTTAAAACTTTAAAGAATGCGTGACTGTAGCAAAAAATATAACACTGTACTGAGCAGTTTATAACATATGGTTACAAAGGACTAGGCAAGGAGAAAGTGGAACTGTACAGTTTCAAGGTTCTTACATTTTACAAATATTACATTATTAACTCTAAATATTAGAGTGCAAAAAGTTAAGAATGTATGCTGCAATCCTTAAAAGGACCATGAAAATAATGCAAAAAAGAACTGCTAAAATAGTCAATAAAAAATTAAAATTAAATTCTAAAACATAAAAATCAGTTAACCCAAAAGAAAGGAGGAATAGATGAGACAAACAGAAAACAAATAACATATCTTATCTAACCATACATATCATAAACCCAATCACATCAACAAACTGGATTAAACATTCCAATTAAGAGGGAGAGAATTTCACACTCATATATGTGTTTGTGTGTGTGTGTGTGTGTGTATAACAAGATCCCACTATATACTCTCTAGAAGACATACACATTAAGATATATATCTGAACAAGACTAACAACTATCTTCACTTAATAAACATTTATAGAACATTGTATGCAAATGCAAAATATATTCAAGAGCAAATGGTACACGCACCAAAACAGACCATATAGATGGACAATAAAAGTGTTAATAAATTTGAATGAATGGAAATCTAAGAGTATGTTTCTGACCACAGTGGAATCAAATTAGCAACTAATCATAAGCTATCTAAGAAAATAAGTATTTGGAAACTAAACAACACTTAATAAATAATCCGTAGGTCAAAGAAGAAATCAAACAATTTTTAAAAAATATTTCAAACTGAATAATAAAATACATGTTAAAATTTGTGGAATGATGCTAAAGCAGTACTTAAGAGGGACATTTAAAGCTTTAAAATCT
>NW_011888877.1:1563237-1570272 GCF_000151845.1 Pteropus vampyrus | reverse complement strand
AAGGACCATGAAAATAATGCAAAAAAGAACTGCTAAAATAGTCAATAAAAAATTAAAATTAAATTCTAAAACATAAAAATCAGTTAACCCAAAAGAAAGGAGGAATAGATGAGACAAACAGAAAACAAATAACATATCTTATCTAACCATACATATCATAAACCCAATCACATTAACAAACTTGATTAAATATTCCAATTAAGAGGGAGAGAATTTCACACTCATATATGTGTTTGTGTGTGTGTGTGTGTGTGTGTATAACAAGATCCCACTATATACTCTCTAGAAGACATACACATTAAGATATATATCTCAACAAGACTAACAACTATCTTCACTTAATAAACATTTATAGAACATTGTATGCAAATGCAAAATATATTCAAGAGCAAATGGTACATGCACCAAAACAGACCATATAGATGGACAATAAAAGTGTTAATAAATTTGAATAAACGGAAATCTAAGAGTATGTTTCTGACCACAGTGGAATCAAATTAGGAACTAATCATAAGCTATCTAAGAAAATAAGTATTTGGAAACTAAACAACACTTAATAAATAATCCGTAGGTCAAAGAAGAAATCAAACAAAATTTTTTAAAAATATTTCAAACTGAATAATAAAATACATGTTAAAATTTGTGGAATGATGCTAAAGCAGTACTTAAGAGGGACATTTAAAGCTTTAAAATCTTTACATATGAAAGGAAGAAGAGAGAAATACAATGAGGTACTCAAGCCTCACCCTTAAGAGGATAAAGTGGAGGATAAAGTATGCCTGGAGTAAGTAGATGGAAGAAAACAAACATCAGAAATTAGTAAAATAGAAAATAGAAGCAATAGCAAAAATTAAAATCTTTTCTTTGAAAAGATTAACAAAACAAATTAGAAGGATACTTCTGGACTTCAAAATTACTGTACTATGAAGTAGTACAGTAATCAAGATGGTGTAGCACAGCATAAGGATAAATATACAGATTGATGTATGATAAGACTCACATTTATATAATAATTTCAGTTTGACAAAGGCTCCAAAGCAAGTCTTCATTAAATTATGCTGGAACAAGAAGATACCCATGTAAATTAATAATGAGCCTCAAGCCCTACTCACGTCGTAATCCTAAAAATAACTTAAGAGGGCTTAAAGACAAAAGTGTAAAAGCTAAAGCTTCTAGATGAAAGGAATGGGACACAGAAAGCAACAGCCATTAAAAAAAATTGAGAAATTAGTCTATACCAAAATTAAAAATTTGCACTGAGCAGAAATGCACATTAAGAAAATAGGGAAGCCATAGACTGGGGTAAAATAATGATAAAATATATATCTGATAAAGGACTCAATTCCGGAATGTACGTGTGTGTGTGTGTGTGTGTGTGTAATTCTAAATAATTTTTTTGCATAAAAAATTTTTTAAATGGGCAAAAGGACTGGAACATTCCTCAAAGGAATATATACAAATATATACCCAAGTAAAAAAGTGTGTGACACTCAACAGTCATTAGAAAAATGCAAATTAAAACCAAAATGAGATAGCACTACCCATCTCGCAGAACAGCTAAAGTTAAAAGGAGAAAAAAGAGAAGAATGATACTGGTCTTTTCAACACTAGAAGCTGGGGAGAATAATACCTTCAAAATTCTTAAAGAAATGTTTTCCAACTCAGAATTCTATATCCAGCCCAATTATAAAGCAAAAGTGAAGAAAACATCAGTACATTTTCAGGCGTTTGGAATTGCAAAAAAATAATTATCACTTTGGACGACTTTACGAGAAACTTCTGAATGACGTGCTTCATCAGAGAAAGAGTAAAGCAAGAAGGACATAAGTTCTAATAAAATAGAAAAGCAAAGGAAATTCCTAGAATGATAGCAAAGACAAGTCCAGAAGTGTGTACCAGGCACAGGGGGAAACAAGTCCAGTTTGGAGCCGGACAGAATAGAATACTGAAGGTGTGAGGAGAAAGGATAACTCAACTGATAGGTGCAATATGGGGAAACCTGTATAGAGTTTTGAGATAGCATAGTCACATGTACAAAGAAACTAAAGCCATGGGATGTTGTCATTACTTACTCTAGGTGGGAAAAAAGTTGTAGAAAAAAGGGCAACAGAGTGCACTCTGGCTCAGCAGTGACAAAACTTCACCATCACAACAATGAAAAGAGTGTGGATTAAAGCAAAAAATTATATTGGGATGATGAGGGAAAAGGTCATAAAAGCACCAATGTCTCTTCTACTATAAGACAAATAATCTGTACACTTGAAACTAACATGTCAATTATATCTCAATTAAGAAAACGCAAATGATAATGTTAAAATTTCCATACATGCATATTATTCAAAAATATGGAATACTGGGGAAAAAATCAGGAGATTAAAGAGATTTGACTAATACATATCATTTTAAGACCTTAGAAATTTGTAACTGTTAAAAAAGAATGCATGTGTTACTTTGATATAAAATTTTGTTTAAAAGAAACTAAAACATTCAACAAAATTTTGATTGAAGATACAACAGTGTGTAAGACAAAGTTCATGCCTTAGCAGTTTATTTCTATTGAGAAAAACAGACAACAAATAAGTAAACACACTTATGATTACAGGTAGAGAAAAATGTTATTCCAAAACATAGAAAATGAGTATTTGGGGTGAGAAGAGCGGTCAGTGATGGCCTTTCTGAGGAGTGACATTTGATCAGAAATCTGAGCTACTTGAAGCAATGGATAAAGAGTATTCCAGGAAACAGGGAGCATGTAGATAGATAGTAAGTTTAAGTTTGTTATGTTTGAAACTAGCAAAAGTCCAGAATTAAGAGTAGAATAATGCTAAGGAGAGAAATTTAAGATACCAGATCTGTGCAGTCAGAAGTAAAGGACAATAACGATGCCACAAAAAGTTGGCTCAAAATGATAACATGAAATACACCGATAAAAAATGAGTAGATAGTGAAATTAAAATGTCATCGTATTTGGTTCTGAAAATTAACTACCACTAAGACCATATTCTATTTGCCCTTAATTCCAGGTAAAGTAACTGATGACCAGCTACACAGTGACAACAGAGAGAAAAAGACCATGGTCTATGAAAGTTAAAAAAGAAATGTTCAACTTTTGAGGAGAGTTTAAAAGATATCATAAACATATATGTATATATTTTATACAAACACCTACACAACCATATAGATATATAAAATGTTTGTAAAGACAATCAGATTTTAAAATTATTTGCGTCACTGATGAGTGTGTTGAAATATGTCTTGTAGCTTAAAATTAAGCAATACAAAATTGCAGAGATTATGTACTTAGTAATAGTTTTACTTAGACAATACATGCTTTAGTATACTTATTTGCAGAAAAGTAACACATTTATGAGAAGATGCCTGGTGCTCTAAAATGCTACAGGAAAAAAAAGATGGGAGTGAGGCCAATATTGGAACAAAGATTAAGGAAAGGAGTTTTTAAGGTAAGACAAGTAGTTCTCAACCCTGGGTGCACATTTGAATTGTCTTGGCACTGAAGCCCAGGACACCCCACTCCATTCTGATTTAATTGGTCTGAGGTGGGGCCTTGAGAATATTATTCTAATATACGACCAAGATTGAGTGACTTAACTATCTGGAATAGAGAGATGTGTTATAGTAGTGAAAATGGAAAATGCTGGGGCAGTCAATTTTGTTGATACAGAAAGTAAAAGTACATGGCTAAAGTATAGATCATTTACTTTAAAAATGAAACATAATGACTAAACTCTTCAACTGCTCCCATGACTCACTCTGTACAGTTTAATGTCCTAGTCAACATACAATGCCCTCTGTGATCAGGTTCCCCTGGCTACCTAGGTCTCCAACCTCATTTCCTCTAACTCCCCCACAGGCAAACTAAAATACAGCCAAACTAAACTATTTTCAGCTTCCTTCAATGTCCCAAACTATTTCTTTCCTCTCCCATTTACATTTTATTAGTCCTTCTGCCTAGAATAACATGATCCTGCTACTCAGTCTACCCATCATGCCTTGTAAACACTTATTACCTGATATTAAAGTCCAAGTATATCATTTTCTGTAAAGTCTTCCAGGAACCACATGAGAAAAATTAATCCTTTTTGGTACCATCACCATTTTTATACATATCTGTTCAATAATTTATTTACCATATGGCATTTTTTTCCATCTTTCTGTCATTTACTGATCTTTGAGCACTCTGAGAGCAAGTAACTTTACGTCTTTACTGTTTGTTTTTAAATCTTTTTATCTCTTATGCCTAAATGTTAGCTGCATGAATAAGTGATAGAATAACCACTAGTTCTAAAATTTCAACAGCAAAGTTAAAGGAAAAAAACCTAAATAGTCATGAGGATTTAGGAGACCTGGACAATTATGTGACTATAAAAGCAACCTATGAATATCTTTCATCATCTCCTGAATTTTCCCTTTGTAGCATCTATTCCCTTCTTTAGTCCGATTAAAGACTCAAAACACATGATAAAGAGCAGCTGCAAAACAAGAGAGGGGAGAAAGGGGAATGGGACAGGTTACGCAGGGAAAACCAACGTTTTATGAAACTACAGGAAAAGGTGAGCAGGTGGTTACTGCATTCACCTTTATACTCTTTAGCATATCTTAAAATGTGTATGCATATATCTATATTTATAACCTTGAAAAGCTTATTTTAGTGTTCTTATCAATCTACAGAACGAGTGGACTGAAACCATTTCATTTTCTTCACACCTAAATCCATAAAGAAGATACCATATTAGCAGTAACAAATTGATATCATCATAAAACACTGTTTTGTTTTTTATTATGCCCGGGTATTAAATGCAAAATGAAACTAGGTGAATTTAAAAAAATGGCTTCAATTACTAAGAAAATATTCTGTTAAAAGAATGCCTAAAACTATCTATTGTCGCCCTTTTCTTTGGGTATTTTCTCTCTTCAGAAGACATCACATCTCATTCTCTCTGACTCAGAACAGGTTTTACAACTTCTTGGCCCTCTGGACTTGTAACTTTTAGATGTCTCATAATCCATTCTAGACTAAATACGGACACGCAAGATCCTACATAGAACCAAAAGTCTTTAGTTTCCTAACATTTACGATAGGAATAAAGGGTTTAGGTTGAAGATTTCCAGAAACCCGTGTATTTCAACAGGAAAATTCGTTCCCAAGTTCTAGAGAGCAGGGGAAATTGGAGGGAACGTGAAGGCGCATCTCCTTCAAGAGCAGGTCTGAAAACGAAGCAGCATTATTAGTTTAAAAAAAGTTGACAGGTTTCTGGGAGGACTCTTATCCTGGGACAAGGCTTAGGATGTTTAATTAGAGATGTAAAAGGCCCTCAAAAATGCCTCCAGGTACCATTAGGTGCCTTCCGCTTACATTCACTAAAATCCAAAAATTCTTAGTTTGGATTCTGGGACACCAAATCTGTTTCCCCATTCCTCCCACACATCCGGTCTCTCCTGCATCTTCTCCCGGCCCTATAATACTAAGTTTCTACCCGTTCTCTTGACTAAGTCACTTCTCTGCATCTCAGAACATCTATATCCACCGAAAGCCCTGCCTCTCGCTGTCCCCTTCGGCGGCCAGACCCCCTTCCTCGGATTCGAGCCGTTGCGCAGCTCCATCCTTCTCACCTTGGTTGGAGAAGAGGCTCCACAGTTTAGCGAAGATCAGCCCCATCATGAGCACCTGGTTGGGCCGCGGGGTCCCTCAGCAGCAGGTGCCGCTGCGCCGGGGCCCCCACCGCGGCGCGGGCTGTGGGGAACCAAGGAGAAGCCGACTGAGACCGCGCGGCGAGGGCACTGGTTGGCCGAGAAGCCTCGATCGGCCGCTCAGCTACCGGTCGGAAGGCGCCGCGTCGAGTCCCCACCGGATAGTCCTTTGTTTCGAGCCCACTGAACCTAGAGCCGACCCGTAGTCCCCTCGGTCTGAACCCACCTACCCTCCAGAGCCCCAACCAGCCCAAAGCCCCGCCTCCGCTCCGCCTCCCCTCCCGATCCCAGGCCCACCCATCGCCGGAAGGACGGCACCTGACGTACGCACGCCTACGTCAACCCACGCCTTCGACGTGGCGCTTCCTCCGGTTTCGCTTCCGGTGTGCGGCCTCTCAGTGGCTTGTGTGGCAGGTGAGGGCGTGCGTGGGAGTTGGGGTCTTTCCCTAGCTTAACGCTTCTTTCACTGTTCAGAAGCGTTTGCCCGGTTCCCTTTCTCCTGTCTGGCACGTGCGTCCCTGGCATCTAGCCTGGGGGCAGACTGCAGTTTCTCCGAGCTGCCAGTTTTGCCGCACTGAAGTGAGGAGTTTTTGTCACAAGTGACAGCCTCCTGTCACCCTCTGCTGGCTAGCAGGCTTAGGGTTCTGCCGCGATTCTTAATTCCGAATGGACTTGATTGGAAGACGATCCGTGGCATGCCTGTAGCCAGAGTTCAGTTCTGTGATTAACTTATTGGTTCCCAATTTTAACATGCACTCAGTGTTTTCTTTGATAGCCATCTACAGCGTAAGAAAATAATTTTCTGAAGTGTTACTTGGCAAGAACTTCTTTAATGAAAATGGAATCCCAGTAATCTATCTCCAGTTCAATACAATAGTAAAAGTTACAAGTGCTGTACTTGGAGCAAAACAAAGAAACTGAAATTTAAGGGGAAAAAAAGGACCAGATAGGGAATTATATATATGCGATGTAATTTGGAACTATTGTAAATTTAAGATAATGCTTGGAAGAACTGGCTGGGCTGGAATTTCATTTATTAATTAACTAAGAAGTCTGAGTGTATTTAAGCCAATTTGCTACATAATCGTTTCAATTACTTTTCTTTTTTATTATTACGTTCTAACAAATGTAGAGGCTTCATAGCCTGGGGTGAAATGTAACTAATTCCCTTGAAACCAGTTGAAGGCATGAATTTAATTAAAAGAGACTGTAGACTTTAGTCAGGGCAGCGAGACCGTCAAACTACGCAAAACGAGGCATACTTCGTTTTATGGTGCTTCTCTTCATTGCTCTTCGCAGTTATTGGAGGGTTTTTTTTTTTTTTTT
>NW_011888877.1:1557716-1562087 GCF_000151845.1 Pteropus vampyrus | reverse complement strand
ATACTTGTGAAGAATTTAATCAAACTAGAGAATTTTGAGTAATATACTTTTTAAATGTAGCACTAATAACACCTTTGTGATTTTTTTTCTTAAAACATCACTTTAAAAACTAATTTCAGGGTAGCCCTTGATTCAGAGGAGGTAACACTAGCCTATGGAATGTTACTATTTGAATATAAATGTATCTTGAATTCATGAAATAAGAAAAATGTAATGAAAAAAGGAACACGATAATGCCATCATTAGGATTATATTTTCTGAAGTGTTAATTAGAAATAACTCTAAAATGGAATACCCATAATCTTTCCAGTTCAACAAATTTTAAAAAGATAAAAATGCTATTAAATACTCAGAGCAAAACAAAGAAATTGAAATATCAAGGAAAAAACTTTGAACTAGGGAATTAAAAAAAATTTATCTAATTTTCCTTAGAAGGAACTATTATAAATTAACTTCAGGTACTACTTGGAAGAACTGGCTAGAACTGGAATTTAATTCAATTTATTATTCAGATAGCTAAGATAAATTGCGAGAATGGCTGGAACCAAAAGTTCAGGAACAGCATGTTCTGCCAATCAGGAATGAAATTTAAACTCTTAAAAAAAATAAAATACTCTCCTAAATCTTTAAGATAACATCTGCTGTGGTTTTTAGCCTAAATAGTCAGTCTCCAGCTAAGTTGAGATCGATAGATAGATTTACAGTCTTTCTAGACTTTTTTCCCTAATCCTCTTACGCCTTCTTCATGAATTAAATATTGAGGAATAGTTGTTGGGTTTTTGTTTTTGTTTTTGTTTTTTTTTTGGTAAAGATTTGGAGCACCACAAACAGTTGTCTGTAAGATTATACCTAATAATTTTTTGCTCCTTCCCCCACCCATTGGGGCCATATTACCCCATTGAGAACATACATCCTAAATTACCCTTATGTGGATAGGGGTCGTACTTTGCTTAGACAATGTGTTCACTACGCTAACTTGAGGTTTGTAATATGCATTTCTTGGACCCAACCTTAGAACACCAAGAGGCCTCTTCATCAGCCAACTGTCACCACAATGTCTAGCCACAGATATAGCCTAAGTGTCCTCAGCACTGTTCAGATGTGCTGAACTAGTGAACTAATTTCCAGCAAATATGTGCTTTATCAACATTTCCTAGTGCACACAGATGCCCACCCATCTATTCATCTAATCATTCAGTACTTGAGAGCCTATTATGTTAGGCACTGGGTATTAAGTCGTGAGATAAAGGCTCTGCCCTCTGAGTCTACGATCTAGTTCGATTTGTTCCTCCTTCTCCTTTAACTCGTAAATACACATTCCAACCATTTTTTGCGCTATAATCGCAATGTTGAGGCTGCAAAGATTCTTTTGGAAATGCCTGGTGTAGAAATTTCCTAATTACTTTCAGATGGCAGAAAAATCCCATGAATTTATTGAAGTATGCCATGGTGTAAACAGCAGTTATTGGCTTTCGAAGCCGGATAACTATGGTGTTTATTCTGACTTTCTCAGTAATTGTGAGGCCATGGAGTTATTTCAGCTCTGGGAACCTTGTTTTACTCCTTTGGAAAAAAGAGTGATAATTACCTTGCCAAGTTGCACGGCTTAATGGCTGTAAGTTAAAATATTTTCTACAGAACCTGGTTGACATATCATAGAAAGTAGCTATTGTACTTTTTAAAATATTCTCGTCTGAGAGAATTAAAGAGACTTAAGAAAA
Source organism: Pteropus vampyrus (assembly GCF_000151845.1). Taxonomy (NCBI): domain Eukaryota; kingdom Metazoa; phylum Chordata; class Mammalia; order Chiroptera; family Pteropodidae; genus Pteropus; species Pteropus vampyrus. The sequence continues at coordinate 1,560,366 of NW_011888877.1, read as the reverse complement.
ATCTCTTTCTTGCAATTATGTGTTAATGACTACAGTATACTGCAAAAAACACTAAGTCAAAGAGACAGAATTATTTTTAGTTTACTATTCAGTCATCAAATATCCCAGTGACTCGTTAGGTACTTTCTCCCTTTGAATCGTTTTCCTCTAAGGCGAGGTTATGCCAAAAGTCTCCAGAGCTTTAAAGTCTAAATCAACAATGATACAGGTTACTGTTACCCTTGGTGAACTGATTGTAAATACTTATCTGGGTTTCTAAATTTTACTTGAGCATTCATAACACCATGAGCCCAACGTTCGAAAATTTTAATAATGTCGATTCAGCTCTGTATGCCCGAGAAAAGTAATTTCCTGAAATCAGAGTAGCTGATTAAGTCTAAATAAACTTTGGCTTCATCCGTCGGTAGCTAATTGGACCCCTCACCTTATTCAGACCTGCCAGGTTTTCGACTCAGTCCACACGGTTTCTCTATCTCCCCGCGCACCCTGCCCAGGCGCTTGATTTGTTTGTCATCTGGGCAGCCGCCCCGCCCTCTTTAACCGCGAGCCCCACCGCCCCCTGCTCGGAAATTCCGGAGGTGAGACGTAGGGGCAATTTGCGGCTGAGGATTGGCAGGTCGGGGAGGGAGGGGCGCGTTACGTCACAGGAAGTGACGCAATCTGGAAGCGCCGTCTGCGGAGAAATTGGGGGCGCGGTTTTGGAAATTAGCCCTGAGCTGGTGCCAGCCAAGTTTCCAGGTCTCTGCTGCACTGGGCGTTCGCTCGTCACGCCTTTTTGCTGTTTTGTTCTCTGTAATGTGAGTGACATTGCCTCGCAGTGCCGTCTCTGAACTTCCCTAAAGGAAGACCGAGGACAGGTGTGGTGGAGGCGACGAAGCCGCTCTAAACTGGCTACGCCGGAGATAGCATGGATGTCCCTTCGCATCTCCGAATTTAAGTCGGCGTGAGACGGGCGCTGTTTTCCTGGGCATCTGGTGGTCTCGGCGCGTTGTGGGTGGTTTTCATTGTCAAGCCGCTGCTTACTGTAATTTTGGAAGAGAAAACCACCGTGTTCCAGCATTTCTTTTGGAGAACTAAGCAATAGGAAAGATGCCTATTTTCCCTAAAATATCTTTGAGAGTTGAGGTTGAAAATTATCTTAAAGAAGGCTTTATGAATAAGGAGGTAGGTGAGATGAACATGTTAGATATTTGCAAACACTTAAATATTTACACGACCTAGAAAAAGAGAAAAAAGTCTAAAAGGAAGCCTAATCTTTACAGTTGTTGTTTCTTACTACTCGTCTTTCCGAATGGAAAAAAATGGTAGTGTCTTTCCGCAGGTATTTGAGTAATGCTTTCCGAAAGAAGGGGTGAATGAGCTACGTTTTAAGGGAGGTGAAAAGCGGTTATGTGCCTGGCAGTAACACTGAAGTGGTTACAAGGATGACTAAAGATCCCTGTCCTCGAGAGTTTGTCCTGTATCTAAGATACACCTGTACGAGAGCGCTTGCTCTGGCGCTCAGGTGAAACAGGCTGTTATTTGTTGAGTGCCTCTTAAATGCCTCCTGTTGTGCTAGGTGGTTTGCAGACCTTTACATTTTACTTAATCTTTTTTTGGTAGAAATTTCTTCCCCATTTTAATAGGTGAGAGAATTGAGGTCCAAAGAGTCATTCAACTGACTCAAATTGACACAACTATTAAGTAACCGTGCTGAATATCTCAAGCTGAAGAACTTAGGTAGAATGGAAAATTGTACAGGTTTGGAATCTCAAGCCCTAGGTTTGCATTTCAGTGTTTTGAGTATACTACTTCACATTCCTTAACCGTGAGTTCCTTTTCTGTGAAAATTGAGGATGGTTAAAAATACCAGATTATTCTAGGGTATTAATCTTAAGTGAAAGTAACTGGCATTGTTCTGGCACATTGTTTTCTGCTGGCGGTGTTTAGCACAGAAGTCCTCAGTGAATACTGATTGTCTTTGATTGCCACGTCTGTGCTTTTTCCATTTAATGTCCTGCCTCTCTGACAACTTTATATTTTCCAAACTTCTGTTTTATTTTTAACAAAAGCAGGAAATTAGGAAAAACTTAAATGTTTTTCATTTTTTTTAAGATGTTACTGAAGCTGTGACCTTTAGATTTGATTTCTCCATTTTATTTCCAAAGATTATGTTAAAGGACCACACATTGTGGAAAGAGAAAATATCTTCTCTTGATTTGAAAGAACTTAAAAATTATAAGGAGCATAATAAGATAAATGGAGGCATTCAGCAGTTTTTTTTTCCTAGCAGTTTTTTTAAATGGTGAACATTATTTTATAAAAGTTCCAAATATCTTTTTTTGATATTTCTCTGCCTCAAACCCACTGACTATATGGTTTTACAAAAAGAAAACCATTTTTTTTTTTTTGTTAAAAGTATCAAAGATAAGGGATTATTTTTAAAGGAATATTTAGTTTCATAATAACAATAAACCTTAAGAAAGAAATAATACTTTTAGGCTGGTATGGATTAGTGTGCTGGCAAGTGGTCTCTGAACAATCCGTGAGGTAGGGTATAGTTAAAGATGACAAACCATGAGGAAATAAGTGTCAAAAAACTGCAATTAATTACAAGAGAACTTGATTGTTTAAGTCTGTAATTTAATTTCTGACAGGTATCTTTGCTACC
>NW_011888877.1:1556932-1557666 GCF_000151845.1 Pteropus vampyrus | reverse complement strand
TTGTGGAAAGAGAAAATATCTTCTCTTGATTTGAAAGAACTTAAAAATTATAAGGAGCATAATAAGATAAATGGAGGCATTCAGCAGTTTTTTTTCCTAGCAGTTTTTTTAAATGGTGAACATTATTTTATAAAAGTTCCAAATATCTTTCTTTGATATTTCTCTGCCTCAAACCCACTGACTATATGGTTTTACAAAAAGAAAACCATTTTTTTTTTTTTTGTTAAAAGTATCAAAGATAAGGGATTATTTTTAAAGGAATATTTAGTTTCATAATAACACTAAACCTTAAGAAAGAAATAATACTTTTAGGCTGGTATGGATTAGTATGCTGGCAATTGGTCTCTGAACAATCCGTGAGGTAGGGTATAGTTAAAGATGACAAAACATGAGGAAATAAGTGTCAAAAAACTGCAATTAATTACAAGAGAACTTGATTGTTTAAGTCTGTAATTTAATTTCTGACAGGTATCTTTGCTACCTATCTTTTTTGGATGATGTCTAATACATTTAATAATACCATTTTAAAAAATTCATGTGGGAAATCTTTGGATGATGTTATCAGTGTTACTTATTCAAGCCTTGGTGTTTTAAAAGGCTACTGATCAATTTGCTTTAGACTATGAAGTTAGCAAGTAGATAGCTATACAGAAGTGCTATAATAGTTAATGCATCATAAGTAGAATGAAATCCTGAATTTATATGACTAAATGTAGCAGATATTAATATGTTCA